>NC_051156.1:67907334-67932935 GCF_013339745.2 Dermacentor silvarum
CTTTAAGTAGGAATAAGGCGGGTATGCCTACCTTTTGTGGAATTAGTTCTACTAGGAGACAGTCCAAGTCAAACACTTCTAGGTCATGTTCTATGGCCGTTAGATTTCTCTGGACTAATGTGGCAATTTGGTATTTATCTGAAATTTTGTTTTCATAGGTTTTATAGTTCCGCAGTTTAACATTGCCCATTTTTTCCTGCAAGGCAATAACGTCGGGGGCTTTTTCTTTAAGGTTGTGTATGTGGAACTGCAGATTACTTCGCTTTTTTCCGAAGCTTCTACAGTTCCATTGCCAGATTGTTATGTCATTATGCAGTCCCGTCATGTTAAAGTACATGAGGGGTTTCTGGACGCTGCCTCGCACCTGAAGTAGTTTCACCCTGCTCATAGGTGGATGTGACGCTAGCAAAGACTGCTTCTTGTTTGCTTTGTCTGGCCTCAAGTGCTTCGATTCTGCTGCCAATTTGTGCGGCAAATTGTGAGAAATTTTTCTCCAGCAAGGATTTAATTTCATCCATGGGGTCTTTGTCAGTCGCTAGAGGTCGCTTTTTTGCGGGGGGGGGGGTTGCGTTGTGGGGAGGATGATCGCGAAGAGGCTGCGGATGCAGCGGGTGTGTTAGCTATTTGTCATTGGGATGTGTTTGTGGTGGAGTGTTGAACTATAGAGCTATTAGTTTGCTCTCTCTCTCTCTGCTCTCAGTTTGTTAATTTCTTCCTGCAATTGAGCGACTACGGAGGTTAGGTGCGCATTTTGTCTTTCTAGGTGTTGTATTCTTTCGTCTGCTTTAGACCGGGAGGTAGGCGGACCCCAGCTCACCTGTTTTGACCGGTCTTTGGAGACGCTTCTGGACAAGGCCGGGAAGGAGCTTGACCTGCTTCGACTTATCGTTCCAGGGCCGTGTGTGGCTGAAGGGGACCGGCTTCTTGAGACGTGTCCATCATTCTTCTTGGGTGGTGCCGGTGAGGTAGCAGGTTTCCTTTGTTTTTCGTAGCGAAACTTGCATCTTCTGGTCCCGGTGACGTGATCTCCCTTGCAGACGATGCATTTCGGGGTGCAATCCTGGTTTTATTTCTTCGGATGACTTTGTCCGCATCGGTAGCAGAGCTCTTGCTTCTCTTGCGGGCATACATCCGCTCGATGTCCTGGTCTCCGGCAGTTGAAGCAAGCTTCAATTTCCGGCTTGAAGTAGTAGCATCTCACGACACCGCCGAAAAGATCAATGCTCTCCGGTACTCTTGTGGTGTTGACGAAAATGATCAGAACAGACTTAGTTTGTCCCAATCTTCTAGCTCCAGCTATTTCGAACTTCTTGCCTTTGTTACGCTGTTGTAGGTCCTGCAACATTTCGTCGTTGTGTCGCATGAGTATATGTTATAGCAGATACCCCGTACAGACTCGTCTGGGGGTGCAATGTAGGCATTTAATTCGAAGGTTTCGTCCTCGAGTTGGATGTTCTTGATAGCAACGTATTGCTGCGCTCTCTGTTCTGGCGGAGTTGCGACGGTGTAGGTGTAGGAGGACCGCACAAAGAGCAATGTAACGAAAAATCTTAGGAGTAACGTTAAGAGACAGGAAGAGAGCGGTGTGGATCAGAGAACAAACGGGGGTAGACGATATTCTAGTTGACATTAAGTGGAAGAAATGGAGCTGGGCAGGCCATGTAATGCGTAGGATGGATAACCGGTGGACCATTAGGGTTACAGAATGGATACCAAGAGAAGGGAAGCGCAGTCGAGGACGGCAGAAAGTCAGGTGGGATGATGAGGTTAGGAAATTCGCAGGCGCAAGTTGGAATACGCTAGCGCAAGACAGGGGTAATTGGAGATCGCAGGGAGAGGCCTTCGTCCTGCAGTGGACATAAATATAGGCTGATGATGATGATGATGATGATGAGGAGGAGGAGTTATTCGTAGAGTTAACACGGGCCTGGTCGTCTCTCCTCGCATCCGCGACGTTCACCTTTGCACCGCAGATAGTGACTTGAAGGAGTTCGATGACGGTAAATTTCTTCAAATTCATTCCGCCTTTCGGCCTGAACACAATTTTGAAGAAGTCGGTAGGTAATCTCGGCAAAAGACTCCGCTTGAGAATCATGCGGGTCCACACAGCGGGCTTCTTAGACGGCGGCGGTGGCTTAGTGTTCGATGTCGACGTGGTCGGTGAGGAAAGTGACAGACTCACTTTTTCTGCGACGGTTGGGACATCTTCTGCGCTTGAATGGCATTGCATTGCATTAGACATTGCAGCCATTATTATACTGAGAGCCGTTTTGCTAGTGGCATTTTTGATAGCAATTGTCCCCATACTGGCTATATCGAGTGTCTCTAGGAATACGTGATACAAATATATTAGGTCAAGAATGAGAAGTCCTCTACCCATGCAAATAATAATAAAAAATACTGAAAGACAATTTTATAATCTGTTTATTTAAAAATAAGTAAGCACAAACAAGCATTTTCCATCGACCTAAATGGGTGACACTGGATTGTGTTATAACAGTTCATTTGCAAGCAAGTGCCAAAGGGCAATCTCTCGGGAAGCTAGGTGGATGACGGTAAATTAGGTGGGGCCCTGACGATAGGAATTAGGCAAGGCACCGAGGATGGTGGGCTGGCCAGAGAGCTTTTAGAGCAGGGAGCTGACATGCGTAGGATGGTTGGTCAGCGCTCGGATGACGGCGGCCTGGTCAGGCCCCTGAGGACCGCGATAACGCAGTGGTTTCATTGCATTTGCTGCCACCTCCCACAGCAACTTCCTCCTTATTTGGAGGAGATGTTTGCGCTGGAAAATAAATACAAATATTTTCAGAGATAACGGAATGACAAATGTATGTGTGAATGTTTTCATGTTGACAAATCACCAAACTGCAAGAATGGAATTCAAGCTAAACATTTCGACACAATTACCTGTCTGGTTGGGAAAATAATTAGGACTTTGCGAGTGACTCCAACCAAATAAGAGAATTTATTAGCCCGACGTCTGGAAGCCCATTCGGCTCCTCCTTTAGGGGGTATTCTTCGGAGGTGGCGGTGTGCCGCTTTTAAAAGGGTCCTTCGTAAAAAAAGAGGGGGGGGGGGACAGAGGCAGGTGGCGAGATACTGACAGGGCACCTTTTCTTGACAGACGGAAAAGATGAAAGGGTGGGGTGGCGGCGGCGTTGCTGGCGTGTATGATTGATTCTGGGCGCGCTTGGCCCCCGGCAATGCCATTGAAGGGGTTGGGCGGGGGGAATGTAAATTTGAGCAGAGAGTTCCAATTAGTTAATAAATTTCTCTGCAAAGAATTTCTGAGGCAACATTACTTAATATTTCAACATATATGGCATGTTCCGTAGAAGGTGGTATAGAGAATATTTACGACAAACAAGATGCGCAGGATAGTCCGTCTGGTTTACACCGCACACCTAGTCAACGTAGCACTTTAAAAACAAAACTTATTACAGCATAAAATGCCGATAGTCTGGTACAACTTTAGAAGGCAGTGGCATTTTCCCCTCAAAGGCGGATGTACACGAGCCTCCACCAGTAGGCGTGCTCTTCAGGCTGACGATGATAACTCAAAGGGAAGCCCCTTACTTTTCGAAGCGAGATCAGGATGCCTTAGAACGCGCAGTTATAAAGCGAAGTACACCAAGGACGGAGCCGCATGTGCTTGCTGTGGTAAAGCTAGAGAAACGGTGGAACCTGTTTTATTGGAATGTGAAGAAATCTACCCAGCTGCAAGCCTAGGCTCCTCTGACCTCCTTCAATTCCTTGGGTTCAGGGATAGCACGGGTAAAGTAAACATGTCAGCTGTAGAGATTAGTAAGAGGCGGTTGGAGGTTTGGTGGCAGAAAAGTAGGGAGACCACAAACAACGCAGACGTGCAGAAAAGAGTTGCCAGTAATGGATCAAAAAGGTTGATGTCTGGAATCCTTTGCATTTGTGTGTATCTCAAAAATGAAGGTAGGGCATTAGGCAAAATAATAACAAGAGCTTGGTGGCGCCACCCACCACCCCGTTTCAAAGGTTACGCTCATAACATCCATCCATCCATCCATCCATCGTCACGAGCCAGACGGCCGGTGAGCCCGCCGACGGAGAACATTCCTAACATGGCTCCCACTGCTTCAAACTGGGCTGAGTCGCGTCAACTGTGTGCGTCTCCATTCGTCAGAGTGAATTCTAATTGTTTGTGCTGGTCTCTCATGCCGGAAATATTGCGAGCTTACGGTGCATGATTTGTGCCGCGTGCGTTTGTTCTAAGCCGTAGCCCGGCGAAGAAAGATTGCAGGGAGCATCGGTGACGCTGCGCTGCGCTTCGTCTGGAAGCATGGCATCCTGTTTCCAGACGGACACACCGCTGCGAACAAACATCGTGCGTGCTTGTTCCATGGTCTTTTGTTTTGCTCCTAAAGGTGCATTCACACGAGCGGAAGGAGGAGGAATTTTCGCAGCGGAAGGCGTATCACGTGACTGCGCGCGTCATCAAAACGTGCCACCCTCGTCTAGTCCGGGCTCCTCCGCTCGCTGTCCAGATTGAAAATGCTCGACGGTATTTCCATCCGTCCGTTTGGCGGTCGTGTGACGTCAATTTAGCGTGGTCAGCGTCAAATCTGTCAACATTATGCAGATTGGCGTGGCTACGATGGCGTGTTGTCGGCTTGAAGCTACGTGTGCTGTTGTTGTGCAGCAGTGTCCACACGTGCTTTTGCTGGGGTGCAGCGAGAAAGGCGAGTCATGTGTAGCGAAGTGACGCAGCAGTTAGTTTTCGGACGCATCAGCTCACCAGGAAGACGGCGTTAAGGGGGATGAGCTCTGGCAGCGGCAGGTACAGATCGGCAGGTACGACGACAACAACAAGGAACATTTGAAGAAAGTATATTTATTTAACTTGGCATTAACTTGGTTCCTTAAAGCTGTACACACACATAATATACATGAAACGATGTCATACCGATCGTCGACGGCCTGCCCGACCGGCCTGGTCTCCCGTGGTGAAGTGGCGCCGTGGGCTGCTGTGTCATCGCTCACTCAAAACGAAGCAACACTTCTTAAACCCTTAAATATGTTACTACAGCATTCAAGGGGCCCGCGGACCCGTGGGAGACGCAAGCCTCTGCAACAATCGCCTATTCAAGCCAATCAGGCAAGCCGTCGTGCTCCAATAGGGGCCAGAGTTTTCGGGACCACGCAGACATGGTCGCGACAATAGTTCGTGAACAACAAATTTCGCCATGCCTAATGAACCTTCCCCCCCCCCCCCCGATACAGCCGAGATGGTTTTTGGTACGATGTTCGTCAACAGACTCGTCGTCAGCATCGGAGCACTTTCGGACGTGGCGAGGTGTTAGTCGCGCAAAATTCACGCAAAGTTTTTTCCTGATTTGGTCCACTAGTTTTTGATGAGCATGGAGTCGGTGGGGATTTTTTGTGGCGTCTTCGATTCGGCGTAGCGCGCCTTGTCCTTTATCGACCTCTAATGTCGTTCCATTTTTGGGGGCCACAAAGGCATCGACACTGGGCGGCTTTCTGGGTGCGAGATTTTGGTTCTGGCAGTCAGAGCAGGATTGAACGTACTGGCTGACATGCGAGAACATCTTTGGCCAGAAATAGCGGCGGCGAACTTTTCCCCATGTGCACCCTAAGTCGAGGTGGCCCGCGGTAGTGTCGACATTACAGTGCCGCAAAAACCTCGGCCTCAAACACCATTGCACAACGAGTGCCGTGCGACTAACCGAAACACCATCGACTAACCGAAAGCTCCGTGCCGTTCTTTTCGTTTTTCTGACAACGGGCGCACTCGGCTGCTCTAGGTGCTTCATCACTCCCCTCATCCCCTCATCCATGAGTCTTCCCTCTGCTTTTTTTCCAACCTCCACATGATCAAACACGAACAACGGTAACGGGTTTTCTTCGCTTACTGGTGCTGAATTTTGCGGAAGGTGGGCAAGAGTGGCGGGTTATCCATGTTCGTATCTAGAGCGCTGCCGTAACTTTGGGTCGGTGCCCCTTGCTCGGACAGGCAATGCGAGGGGCAGGCTTTTCGACAGACATCGAAATGGTAGGCCGGACGGGCCCCCTAGACCAGGCCGTCCCCGTATCCCGAGGGGTTAGGACGCCCACCTTTGATTATCTTTGGGCTCTCTCTGTTGGTTTCTGTCATCACGAAACCGCGTCCAGCACTGGTGCGCGACGTGGCCGATGAGGCGGCACAGCTGGCATCGTGGACGGCTGTCATCGGCACGGGAATTTCTCGCTAGCCAAGGCCAGGAGGGCGACGTACGTCTTCTTCAATAGCCTTCAGGCGGTCGGATAACGAGGCTATGGAATCCGCGATCGCTTTTAGGTCCCTGTCGCGATCTGTGGCTTCTCGCGGGCAATGACGCTCCGCCGCAGCGCAAGTAGCGAAACACGTCGGAGGCGGCTGCATTGCTACTACAGCGGGTGTCACTCCAACGGGAGGCGTTGAGGCGTATGGGAAACACGGTTGCGCACCGGCAGAGAAATGGGTTCCAATCGGTTGTGGCTGGTAGGCATGCGCCATCAAAGCTGCCTGATTAATGCCCTGCAGAGTTTGGAGAAATGCAGAGCAACTGTCCGGGTTCGCGATGATTATTTTCTCCTGCACATCCGGACGCAGACCGCGCATGAGGTGCCGCAACCGCTCCTCTTCAGTCATGGACGGGTTAACTCTAGCGCACAGCTGCACAACGTCATAGTAATATTGCTCAGGGGCCTCTGATGGCAGCTGGGTCATGTTTTGCAGTCGCAAATGGGCGATCTCAACTGAGTGACGACTCGTAAACGATGTTTTTAGGAGAGTCGCCCACTCTTCCCATGAATTAGGGGCACCCGTTAAAATTTGAGTGGTGTGCCACTTTTTTGCGTCCCCGTCCAATGCCAGATACAAAAATTTAACTTTTGTCGCTTGATCCCAGTTGTTCAATGATGCTACATGTTCGTAGCCAAGCAGCCACGAAAGGTTTAGCTTGAGGAGTAGACATGGTAGCGAAAATAGTAGGGGGTTTGGTAATAGTCGAGCTGTCAGAGGTATGTTCCTGAGGTTTGTTACCACGGCCCATGATACTAGAGCGTTGACTCGCTGTCCAGCAACCTCCGCCACTTTGTATCGAAGTGACGCAGCAGTTAGTTTTCGGACGCATCAACTCACCAGGAAGACGGCGATAAAGGGGATGAGCTCTGGCAGCGGCATTTGCAGATCGGCAGGTACGACAACAAGAAGTAACATTTGAAGAAACTAGATTTATTTAACTTGGCAATTACTTGGTTCCTTAAAACTGTACACACACACATTATACATGAAACAATGTGATACCGATCGTCGACGGCCTGCCTGAACGGCCTGCTCTCCCGTGGTGAAGTGGCGCCGTGGGCTGCTGTGTCCTCGCTCACTCAAAACGACTCAAAACCCCTTCCTTAAGTGTGTTTCTGCAGCTATGAAGGGGCACGCGGACACGTGGGAGACGCAAGCCCCTGCACCAATCGCCTATTCAAGCCAATCAGGCAAGCCGTCGTGGTCCAATAGGGGCCAGAGTTTTCGGGACCACACTGACATGGTCGCGACAATAGACCGTGAACAACAAATTTGGCCATGCCTAATGAACCTTTTCCTACCGATACAGCCGAGCGTGGAGCGACCGCACTACACGTGCACACACTCGTTCAAACCCGTTTCGGGATACCTCAAGGTCGGCCGCGGCATACGTTCTTCGCGATACATGGATGCGCGCGCATTTCTACTTGCTCAGACCACGCAGCCAGCATGACCTCAACATGAGTAAGGTGCACAAAGAAACACTAAGTGACGAGGCAACCGTAACTTTTTTGGCTCTTGTTGAGGGATTCACCGCGCTACGCAATATAGAGCACGCCGAGTATGCAAACGTTCAGCTGCTAATAAGCGTTGGAGTCGAGAGTAAGCACGTGGATTCTGCAAACGGCGCTCCGGTTGTGGGAATGCGACCTAACTCGGCTGCGCCGGATTCAAGTGATCACGTGACTGTTTGGCCCGCGGAGAAGGCGGGATTTTGCCCTCGCGTGTGTATCCACCTTAAGTGAAGTTACGACGACGAGAGTTTGCCAAAGTCTGGTACCTACTGTGAGCGGCGGGTTTTTTTGTGTACTGTGCTCCTGCGTTTCTCGACAGACGTGGTGAAGTGATGGAGCAAACCATTATCAGGATAAATAAGAAAAGTGTACGCGGATGAAACCAACCTACGGATTTCTCAACAGAAAAGATTTGCGAAAGCATCCTCCAACGCAAATATTCGTTGCTGCCAGCTCAGCACGCAAACGATCGATCGTTGGCAGCAGTGTGATAAGATAGCCTAGCGTCTATAGTAGCGCCGTTCGAGCGTTGTGTAGCACCATCGATTGATTGCTTTCCACCAATGCTAATAATCAGTGACTAACACGCGCTGCTTCAGCGAATGCCTTTGGATTATTAACGCAGTGTTTGTTTCCTTAACGTCAGCCTCAGTGCTAATGTAAAATTATGACTGATAAACTGGTGCCGTTACAAGGGAGCTTGGCATGAATTCACGTCGCTGTGTGGCTTAGAAGTCTTCGCTCAGTGCACGCGCCAGCTGTAGAATGCCTGCTGTAACAATCGCGCATAAGTTATGCTGCCAGCACTCGTCTTTCTTTCCCACAACACAGCCTTAAGCTGCTTTTCAATTCTCGTGATATGTTGCTACTAAAGGAATCCTATCACAGTGAAGGCAACCGTGCGAATATCTTTATTAAAAATATGTACAACAAGGTGGGCAAAGCAACTTCTGAACTGACTCTTCATACCTCTACCCGCGTCTGTGCTTGAATGTGTGAGCGCTTTAGCTTGCGTGTATCTGTTTATTTGTTATTTCCTCTTTTTCGTATTTTAGATCTTAGTTTTCGCGCTCGCGTTTGTGTGCATGTGTGTGAATATGCGAGTATTTCCGTTCGTGTATGTGTTCTGCCCTTTTATTTTTGTATGTTCTTGTAAGCATGCTTTCAGCTACGGCTTTCTTCACAATTTCAATAACTTGTCTCATTAAAAGCACCAAGTCCTGTGAATAGCAGGGCTGGCCCCTTCGATCTCATTAAAGCCTTTCTCTCTCGTCTACCTTGCCTTCTCAGTCTGCCATTTTGCTGTGTTTTGTTCTACTATTCTGTCCTTGCTTCTTGTGCTGTTGCCGCCACGTGATTAACCGACTTGCACTAAAGAAATTCTACAGCTGTGACAACAGAAACACTGACGGATACAATATGTTAAATGCATCACGTGGCTTGCACAGTAAGTTCGCCTCTTACCCCTGTTATTGTGTTTATGCATTAGTGCATACGGCTGCTTGCCAACAGTGCACATGAAAGGGTGCCATATTGTTAAACAGCACCTTGCTATGTTGTTGCATTTAGTCTTAATTTGTGTTGTTGCATTCAGTATTAATAAACATATGGTTTCGCTGCCCATCACATGTGGTGGTACCCATATACAACATTGTGCAGTAGGGTATCATTTCCTGTCTTGACGCTTTCATCATTACAAATGCAGTTTTCTAGTGAATGGAGTCCAGCGCAGCAGTGCTCTGAAAGCTTTCGCAACTTTAATCATTTATTACTTCAGCAATATCACTGTCTGAATCTGGCCGTCACTTTGCCTACGGCTTGCAAAAAACAAGATGCCTCACTAAAACACGTTCATTCTTACAGAGCATTTCTCAGGTGCGTAAATATGACAAAAAATGCATGAAAAGTTACAGGTTAATAATTGTGCTTGCATTCGCTTTACTTGCCCGAGTCAGATAAATAAATTAAAAATTGGCTATGAGAAGACTGGGCAATTTTCAGTGCAGACTGCTAAAAGACTGCAGCCAGAAAGCGTGCTCTGACTACGGCTAGTTCACTATGGGGCCCGTCAAACTCGACCGTGGCAGTCTGATTGTGCATTTTGGGCCTCACGAAGCTTATGATGTTTTATATTTGGTCTTTTATTCGCATTACTTGTCCGAGTCATATAACCAAAACAAACAGTCCAACTACATGAATCTGCTCTGGCGTGCAAGCTTTTAACAGTGGCTGTCAATTTCGTGTTGACTACTGCTGACCAACATTGGCTCTGACAAGGCTGCAATTTTCAGTGCAGACTGCTAACAGAGCCATAAAGCGTGCCTTGACTACTGCTACTTCACCATGGGGCCCGTCAAACTCGATAATGGCTGCCCGAATGGAATTTTGAGCCCGGTAACGATAATCAGGGTTAACAATTGTGTTTCTATTCAGATTTGCTTGCATTTCAGCGTGTTTCTATGCCACTTCTTAAATTGTGCACGATGTGTGCAGCACGTTGTTTATCAGAATTGAGCTGCCCTTATAAGGAATACGCCATAAATGGAACTGCTTATTTATTTGAGGGGTCACGGAATGGATGGCTGACTGTTGCGAACCCATGGGCAAAATTTTAGTAGCCCTAGTAAGGGCTGTTCATTCCTTAATAAGAAGCCCTTATGCTTCGGGGAGTGGCTCAATGCCAAAAAGCTCGCAGTCGGAGTGACTTTATTCAGTGTCACTTGACCTAATTGCATGATGATGGGTTGAATGTGCTCAATCCCAGACGCGTCAAGTGTGAACTTTGCCTCGAAGTCCATCACGTGCTGAATGTTCTTCCTCTAGTCTTCCGCTGTTACGTGCTTGATTTTCTCTCTCAAGATGGCGTAGGCCGTGGACAGCTTGAAGTATCGGTTGTCCACAGTGATGCCATTTTTGACCTTGGCCCACACAAGCTCAATGGGATTAAATTCGCAGTGGTACGGCGGGAGCCTGAGTACAATGCAACCAGCCCTTACAACTGCTTTGTCTACGATGTAGATAAGAAAGCGTGACATTACCGATGCCACCAGCTCGAGCAGCTACTTCATTATCCTCCTTTCACCGTAGGTGATGTTGTTGCTTTTGAGCAACTACTGTATTTTTTCCTTCTTCCAGGCTGTCGTCGGCAACTTCTCGCCGGCTATCGTAAGGTGCATTTTCCATAACAATGACACTACTAGCTGGCAACTTCTGTAGAATGTCATTGAACCAGCCCTCGAAGCGATTGCCGTTCATTTACTCGTGGTAGTCACCTGTATTTGGGCCTCCGAATACATGCAAGCAGCCGTCGACGAAACCATCCTCGCTGCCGATGTGCGCCGCGATCAGGCGCCAACTTTTACCAGAAGGTTTTTTTAGACCCGTCGACAAGCCATTTGCTCAAGCGAACAAGCGTCCGCGCTTCTGCACCACGGTGTCTGTCCACACGATCGACCGAGTGTGTCCCGCCGTCACCTATGTCTCATCCAGGTAGAAGATCTTTCGGCCGTCCGCCCGGTAGCGCTCCACTTCACGGAGGTATTGATTCCCCCAATCGGCGACGTCATCTCGGTCGATTAGCAGCGAGGCGCGGCTTCTCTTTTCGTGCTTGAAGCGCATCTCGGCAAGCAGTCGACGCACAGTACACCACCTAAGTGATGGGAATTCCATTACGCTCCGAGAACTCCGTGGTTATCTTCTCGACCATCTGTATCTCGTTGTGGCGAAAGAAATCGTGCACACACGGCCTCAGCGCGCACAATGAGAAGGTGTCAAACTTCGCGCTGCGTCTTCTCTTATCCGCATTTCGTTGCCGCTTTCGCGAGTTCGTCGTCAGTTTGCCACCCGAGAATGCGAAGCCTTTAAAGGGACACTAAAGAGAAACCGGAAGTTGAGCTTAAATGGTAGATTATGCTTCCACGATCACAGCCATACCATTCTTATTGCAAACACATGTTTAATAAGCGAGAAAATAGCGAAAAACTGAAGGATAGGTGCTGACCCCCCTTCGAAATTCCCGCACTACACGTTCGTGACGTCGGAGATTACAAATGCAGGCCGGTCGCGATTGGTCGAGAGCGATTTATCGCTGTTAATAAAACGCAAAATGAAATACACCTTAAACGTACATAAACAGCATTTGCCAACTTTTTAAACCGTTTCAAGCGAGGAAGTAGAAGTTTAGCACAAAATTAAATAAAGAAGAAAAAAAATGGCATGCCAGTACATGCGGCCGTGATAGTTTCGTAGTTTCGTTTTTGGTCAATGCATCGTCGCGCGCGCCTGTTCCGCTCTACGGTGTTTTGTTGCATGTTGCGTGGCTCGCAAAACGTTGACTTCGCGGGAAACAGCCAGAAAATGCCTCGTGTGTGTAGTGTTGAGGGCTGTATAAATGGCCCAAGGCGCTTGTTCAGGGGCAGTGGCAGTGTTGACTCGATTGTGCCCTTTCATGTGGTGTCGCGCGGAGAGCCCCGGCTCCCCGGCGTTCGCAACGGCTCAGTGCTCTGCCGATGATAAAACGGCAAAAGAGCCAGAGAAACCCATGGTGTGCTCTCTGCATTTCTCGCCCTTGAATTATGTGTATAATCTTGCCCTCGGAAAGTATCTTGGCGTGCACCAGAGGCCAGTTCTTTCTGAGCTGTTCGCTCAATGCGGCCTTCATCAAACCCCTACCGGTGCCCCTGCAGCAGCATACTGGCGGCTCGGTGAGTGCTGAATGTCATTAAATAAAGCCACGAAATAACCATACCGAGTACGTGCGCAACTTTCTACGCTTGATCTGTCGGGAACATCGTCGCCTGGCGGACCGCATGCTTCGCCTTCCATCGACGAAAACGAAGCTCTGCTTTCTCACCGCTATCGCACGCGGAAACACCTACCGCTCGAGCACGGAGGATCGTTTCGCGCTCCGTTTCACTGAATATCGCTTAAATGCAGTCCTGCTTCCCTGGCAAGCTCTTCGTTGCAAGGTTCAGCGGCAGCAACGGTATCCATCGCGGCGAACGCAAACGCAGCGACCATGCATACAGCCATGATGCATCCAGCGCCTCGGCCGTTTACGCAAGCGGTGACGTATCATGGCGCATTCTGATTCGCTGAGATCAATGCAATCTGTGACGACACTGCTTCAGCGCCACATCTGGGGTGAGAGAAATTGAGGAAGAGATATTTGGTCTTTGTTTACGAATTTCTCCGCTAATAACTCATATTTTTGCACACAACAAAAACTGCATGCATTCCTGAAGGTCCCTCTTTTATTACAGCTGTATTTCCTGTTTCTCTTTAGTGTCCCTTTAACTTCCTCCCTCACCTTGAACACTATCCTTTCGCTGACACCGAGCATGTTAGCGACAAACTTACTCGTGTCCTCCACGCTGCGTTCAGGCTCCTTGTTACGTCAAAACGTGTAGCAGTGTAAGATCATATTGTGTGAATCGCTGTTCATGTGGCCGCTCTTGTTCTTGCCGAGGCTCCTTGGTGGTGTGTTCGTCGAGGTGACACAAGGCTCGTTCGGCAACCAAGGATCGCGTGCCGATGCCACCTCGCTGGGCTCCATGGCGGAAAACTGGCACGGAATGCCTTGCGTGAACATGCGCGAACTCACGAGATAGCAGGTTCACAACCGCAAAAAAAAATAATAATCATAGCAATAAATAAAAAAATAAGCCTAACACATTGAAAAAATAAGCTTGTGAAAACACACAGAAATATATATCAATCGTATGCTATTAGACCAGCGACTGCTTTATAGCGTTGTCGAAGGCACGGAGTTAATTGTCTATCGCGATCCGGGCATGTGCTGTAGCATTTCCATTATCATAGTTTTACCAAACCACTCATTAAGATACACAAATTTTATTTATAGAGAGAAATACGCGTTTTAGAAGCAGTCACAATTTTTTGAGCGGGACTATTTCTTTAGTCGCTGAGGCAATCGGGCTGCTGCGCTTTGGTCATCTGGGCGGGGCCTCTCCTGATTTCTAAAGTTGTACTCGACTATAGTTTCAAAATTGTAGACACAATGCGGCCTTCCTGGAAAAGTTTACATGTGATATTTGAGAAGTTGCGTCAGGAAGAACTAGCAAAAATAGAAATTTATTACACGGAACGAAAAATACAATGGCGGCGGCTTAGCTCAGCTAAACCTGGATATGAAAAGCGAAAACTTGGTTTATAGCCTGGTTAAGTATTGGTTTCACTTGGTTACCCTTTGATTAGCTTAACTTACTTGTGGTCCCGCTTCCTGCGTTTTGCGATCCGAAGGGTTCGCTCTTCCTCAGTCTCCGACGTCAGCTTCGCACGCTTGACATTCCGAAGCCTCTCCAGTGAAGCAGCTTGCCGGGCAATATCCACGGGGTGTTCAGGCGCCGCTTGCCGACGACGGTTCAAAGCCTCCCGTTCCCGCGCAACGCTAACAGATGAAAGCCCGGGCCCGGGCCTCGCTCTCATCCGTGGCCAAGCTCGCACTGATATCGGCGAGCGCTGCGTTCCTCTTAAGGCTGCCCCACATTTAGCGGTTTCCCTGCGTTTTCTGGTGTTTCGTCACCCGTTGTCGTTCAGCGTCGACGCTGAGGAAAGTGACACGGCGAAACACACCAAGCGGAGGGGGGGGGGGGTATTTTGTTAGTATCCACCTAGTAGACTGTCCATTTCGACTGTCGCCATGCGCTTCAGCTTCACGAGTGCAACAGTTACAGCCAGTCTCCATCGTGCTCGTGAAGCTGGAGCGAATCGCGATTGCCGGAGTGGACAGTCCACTGATTGGATTCTCACAGAATACCCCCCCCCCCCCATGGCCTCGCCGCCGTCACCAACGACGCGCAGAAACGCCACGGCAAGAGACGCCGGGAAAAGCGCTGCATGTGTTAGTGAGTGGGGGGGGGTCTTTCGCCAGGCGAGCGGCGAGTCACGTGGTCAAGTGGCGACCCAGCTGCGGACAGCGCAAGCCGGCGGCTTTACGAGCTTTTTCGGCCATACCTAAGCACTCAGTATGTCTGCGGAGCCACGTGCCCCAGCCTGTTACAGGAATGTTCTCCAGACAACATCATCAAGAATCTCAATCATGTAGGCTCAGGAACGGAATATTAACCCCCCTATAACCCTGCTGCGCGATTCCCTAACACGGTCGTCCTTGCGTAATGTCTCCCTTTACCTCGGTACAAAGTTTCTTTCTTCAGGAATAACCACTTTTATATTAACTCAGTAGTGTTGTCATTACTTGCGGCCTTTTATTTTATAACGCCTGATGCTTTGTTTTGATTTACTTGTATTCATGTGCACCGACTCCCCTCACACACTACTCGAAATAGGATGGATGGATGGATGAAAAACTTTATTAGGGTCCTTTAGGGCGCACGTTAGCGCGCAGTCCTTGAGGAATACATATATAAAACAATAAAATCAATAAAAAAGACAATAAAGAAAAGCGGAAGGGACAATATATTATTACGATGACATCGAAAGATGTTGAAGAGACGAGCCGCCGCGCGAAAGACGACGAAGTGTGCCTGTGCTCTTGGTGCGAGCGATTGTGGGCCTGGCTGTCTGGCTTCTGTGTAAATAGCCTGTAAATAGCCTCTTTCGTCTGTGTCCTTCCACACGTAACATTCTGGTGGAGGTGCTGGGTAGTTGCGAAGTTCCGCCCTTACCTTTACGGTCGCCCTTTCTCTGTCGTCACTGACCATCATGCTCTCTGCTGGCTCTCATCGCTCAAAGATCCTACAGGCCGGCTTGGTCGATGGGCTTTGAGGCTACAAGAATTTTCATATTCCGTGCTGTACAAGTCTGGCCGCCTGCACCAAGACGCTGACAGCTTGTCGCGTTACCCTGTTGACGAGTCTGACTCCTCCAATACTGACAGTGCTGCTTCCGTGTTCTCAGTATCCCACCTCCTTCCTTTCGCCGACGAGCAACGTCGTGATGCCTACACCAGAGCACTCATCGACCGTTTGGAACACTCTCCGGCCGATACTACTCTATGCCTCTTCGTACTCCGCGACGGTACTCTATACCGTCGTAACCTTCATCCGGACGGCTCCGAGTTCCTACTTGTAGTCCCTAAACACCTCCGCTCAACCGTTCTAGATGAGCTTCACGACGCCCCAACGGCAGGTCACCTCGGCGTCTCTCGAACCTATGACCAAGTACGTCGCCGTTTTTTCTGGCCGGGCCTTGCCCGTTCCGTACGGCGTTACGTCACTGCTTCTGAACTTTGCCAACGACGCAAGAAGCCTTCCCAGCTCCCCGCTGGTTACCTGCAGCCACTCGACATCCCTGCCGAGCCCTTTCATCGTGTTGGCTTAGACCTTCTCGGCCCCTTTCCGGAATCTACATCAGGAAACAAGTGGATAGCCGTCGCTGCAGACTACGCGACCCGCTACGCCGTAACACGCGCTCTTCCGGCCAGTTGCGCTACTGACGTCGCGGACTTCCTCCTCCACGATATCATTTTGATGCATGGTGCTCCGCGTCAAATGCTCACCGACCGTGGCCGTACGTTCTTGTCCAAAGTCATTGACGACATCATGCGTGCCTGCTCAATACAGCACAAAATTACCACCTCCTACCACCCACAAACGAACGGCCTCACTGAGCGTTTGAACCGCACGCTTACAGACATGCTATCGAAGTACGTTTCCGCCGACCACCGTGACTGGGACCTCGCTCTACCTTACATTACCTTTGCATACAACTCTTCCCGTCTCGAAACTGCTGGCTTTTCCCCGTTTTACCTATTGTATGGCCGAGAACCGACGCTACCACTAGACACTGTGCTCCCGTTCCCCACAGCTTCAACTAGCGATTATGCCTGTGATGCAATCGCCCGTGCTGACCATGCTCGCCAACTTGCGCGTGCTCGTCTGCAAGTGTCTCAAGAAAAACAGAAACAACGCTACGACCTCCGTCACCGAGATGTGCATTTTGCGCCCGGCACCCTCGTGTTGCTTTGGTCACCATCGCGTAAAGTTGGCCTTTGTGAAAAACTGCTCTCCTGTTACACAGGCCCATATCGCGTGCTCCGCCAAGTGACCGATGTCACCTACGAAATCGTTCTAGCCACGCCCACCACGTCCTCCGCTGTGACCACCAGTGATATTGTCCACGTCGCCCGGCTCAAACACTACACCTCTCCAAGCACCTTGGATATTTAACAGCACCGTGACGGCGCTTTTGCCGCCGGGGGGGGGGGGGGGTAGTATTACGATAACATCGAAAGATGTTGAAGAGACGAGCCGCCGCGCGAAAGACGACGAAGTGTGTCTGTGCTCTTGTTGCGAGCGATTGTGGGCCTGGCTGTCTGGCTTCTGTGTAAATAGCCTGTAAATAGCCTCTTTCGTCTGTGTCCTTCCACACGTAACAATATGAAGGCTAGAAATTTAGCAAGTTTTCTCTAGGGCCCAGGGTAAGATCTTTGCTTCGAATACGCATTATTTCAGCTTTCAGGGATTGGGTAGTCTAATTCCAGCTGCGGGTGTCAGCCATAAAACGACGAGCCATAAAGAAGAAGAAGTAGGAAGTGACCATGTTGCCGAACAAACCAGGGGTCGAGGAACCGATTGCTGTGCGGCAAGAAAACTCGTATCTGGAGGCACAAGGTGAAGTCGACGATGAAAACATTCCGTTAGGTGAGGGAGTGTTTCAGAAACGACTACTGATCATCAGCGTCCTGACCGGTGTCATCAGCTATGCGCAGAACGAGCTCTTCTGGATGTCGTGGCGCGAGATGGACCACTGGTGCCGCCGGCCGAGCGCATTCTTTAACATGAGCGTGGCCGCATGGAAGGAGTTGGCCATTCCGCGTTACACCAACGGAAGTTACAGCCGCTGCACGGTGCGCGTTCCGCTGGAAGGCGGCATTTGGGCCCGCGTCGAGCCTTGCGTTCAATGGGAGTTCGACCTGGACGAGCACGGCAACACCGCTGTCAGCGAGTGGAGTGTCGTGTGTCAGCGGGCACGCCTGGCCGACGCCGCCCAGGCTGCGCACCTCTTCGCCATGACCGTCACGCTTATGGCGGTGGGCCCTATTGCCGACCGCATTGGACGCAAGACGGTGGGAATCCTGGCGCTCGCGGTTTTGCTGCCCACGCTGGCGGCGACCGGCGTTGCGAGCGACCTTCAGACATTCATCGTTGTGCGTTCAGTCACAGCGGCAGCCTCGGTCGGCCTCTTCGTCATCAGAGTGCTGCTGTTCGAGATAACGACCACGACCCGCCGACTGCTTTACACCACCATCGGCTCCACTCTCGTTTCTCATCCCGCGATTGTTTCTATCTTTCGCGTACGTGTCGAAGGCTAGCTGGTCGTCTTGGCACATGCTCCTGGCATTCTTTGCCTTTGTCCTCCTCGCGGCTTTTCGCGTCCTGGACGAATCACCATCTTGGCTAATCGCTCTGCACCGCGAGGACGAAGCCAAGTGCGTCGCAGTGAGAGTGGCCAACATCAATGATGTCCCCGTAAGCCACTGCCACGAATTCTTCCAGAGACACCTGCACAGAGCACAGCACATGCCTGACGGCACTACAAGGACAAGCCAAGGTAGCTACGTGAAGAGGCCGAACCTCTGAAAGACGTATGTTCTCAGCGCTTTCATCTGGATCGTCCTGGGCTTGATTTTATTCCACTTCGACACCCTCCGCCCCGCCGCGCTTAGCCTGTACGTACGCGCCTTGATCGATGTCGGCATCGCGCCTTTGCTCGTCGCTGTGTGGCCCCTCCTGAAGAACGGCCGGCGTGTAAGGAACGTGGCGGCATACTCCGCTCTCGTGTTCAGTAGTTCGTCAGCACTGCTGTTTTTTGCGCACACCGATTACGACACAGCGTTGTCAATACGCTGTTGGTCGTGATGCGCCTTGCGTCCGTACTTCTCATAATTCTCGAATACTACCTCGCACTCGCCCCTTTTGCCCCAGAGTCACGGTGCACCGGTTCCTGCGTAGGCTTAGCTTTTTTCATTGTAGGCAATGCGATAGGTCTTGTGGCGTTCCCCAGAATGCTCGAGAAGCACGAAGACATTGTGCTCCTCGCCCAAACGGTGCTTATGGCGATGACTGCTATGGCTACTGTGTGCTTGCCATCGGAGGGTTGCTGCCTTTCAAGAAATATATATATGGACTTCGTGGCTGCCGCTTCAGTGCCCTCCAAACCGAGTCCTTCGAGTGGCGGACAGCCTTCGAGCTCTGCTGTGGTTTCGTTGGCTGCCGACGTTCAGCCCAAACCATCACCAGCGGATGTGCGCGGTACCCCTAGAAAGAAAACATGAAGGAATAAAATGCCTGAACAGTTCGCTGTGCGTCCTTTCAAGTTTCCGGTGAACTGGAAAATGAGTGAACGAGCGCCACAAAGTCCGCGTGTTCCTTTTTTATATTTTACCAATGACTCTGCCATGTACTGAACAGTGTTGGTGCCAAATTGAAGTAAGGCATGGGAAGAGCCAATATGACAATGTTTGAAGAACTTCGGGTGCGAATTTAGATATGTACCACATCTTTCGTATCAAGGCTCTATTGAAAATTAAGCCAGCTGTATTGAAGTGCAATCAGTAAACAGACCGGCTTTTCGTCACCTTCGATTTCTGTTTACTTGTGTAAGTAATTATCAGTTCACTAGAAAACGATTCCAATATCACTAGAAAACCAGCATTCCAATATCACTAACAATGATCACCTACACAGCTAAGTGCATCGGCATGGCGCAGGTAGTAAAAAGCTGAGAGAAAGTTTTCCACTCACTTTGACACTTCGAAGCCAACAATATTGCGCAAACTTGAGAGACATGGGCACATGGCAGGCAGCAGACCTCTTCTCAGCTCCAGCAGGACAACAGCAACAAAGTCTTTCAGTAAAGAAAAATATTGAATTAGTAACGTTACGTTACCTTGTTCTTGCTAAGTATCAGCACAATCATCTGATACATATCTACTTTCCACAGAAGCACTTGAACTGAAGTATTTATAAAATACAGAATGTTGATCGCATTCGAGTCTCTGGTATGTACAATTTTTGACTGCCTAGAAATCACTCGAAACAAAACGTCTTGCTGCACCCGCAAGCAGTTACACCAAGAAAAGACACAACGGTTTATTCTGAGGACTACGCCGATACCGGATTTTCTCGGTGAGTGGTCCTATTGCCGAATGTTTGGAGCCTTTCAGCCAGACCACAGCGAACGGCCGCAAAGTCTAACCAGCTAGGTCTACTTCCCCGGCGAAAGCGCTGCGAAGGGGACTCTCCTCCCGCGCGGCCGTTCTTTTTCTACCACAAGATGTATGTGCAAATTTTAGTTGAAGGGGAGAACATTACCCCCGAAGAGTGCCTTGAATCCGGATGGACCACGGCCCTTTCGAAGCGCAAGCAATACGGTGCGTTCGAGCAAGACGCGCACGCAAGTTCGGCACAGCGTGGCGGCGCCTCGGGTGGCCGCCGCACCCTCGCCAGCGTGAAGAAGCGTCTCGCCGTCGCATCGAAACTCCCCCGTCTACCAAGGGAGCACTATAGAATCATCGTTAGACCACGAGGTGGCCAAATCAAAGTGACTCACGCCCTGGCGATGGCAGCGCAACTCAACCTGACCGTGATAGCCAACGCATTGTGTGTTCTAACCCTATCCAGAACATTCTAGTCGTCAGTACGCCGGTCAAAAAGAACGCCCGAGCATATTGTAGAATCGAAGCAATCATACTCAGTAAGGCCAGTTATGAAGACTGCTCCTATTTAGCCGCACCGATAACACAAGTACGGGGGTCGTCAGAGGCGTCGATCTGGACTTTATTGAGAGCAGCTCAGCAGCATGATCGTGCAGCCGAGATACCCCAGAGCACTGAAGGTCAAGCACGTCAAGATCACTACAACGGTGCTTCGGTGGCCTGAATGTGCCCAACTACGTCATGTGCGGGCCAAGTATGTTACGGTGTACGGTGTAGCCTCTTCATTCTCAACGTTTACAGTACTCCTAGAGACATGAGACAACGCTTCAGGTCACTCATCTACAAGTCAGTCGGAAAGGCGGGGCGGGGCCCCACTCATAATTGCCGGGGACTTTAATGCCCCGCATCTAGAGTGGGGATATGACCACACTAACGCAAAGGTTAGAGATCTATGGCAGGTGGCTTCGGACCAAAACCTCACTCTAATCACTGATCCCTACCAGAATTGGCAATTCATGCTCCAGAGACACCAATCCGGACCTCACCTTTCTGGCCAACTCGGGGTCGGTAATCTGGCACAACGCTAACGAAAGTCTCGGTAGTGCTCTCTACATTCTCGCCACCTCGATGGAAGTACAGAGCAGGCCCGCAAGGGAATTCAAATTCACATTTTCGGACCTTTTCCGCACAATCAGGGAGCAGGGTGCTCAGGAACGCCAGTCACCGGAGTCTTTCGACCACTGGGTAGCACAACTCAAACAGAATGTGGCTGCGGCCGCCAAGTTTGTAGTTACTGATATTAAGGTCGAAAGGATGGACAGCCGTCTAGCGCACTTGCTCGAAGCAAAAAACACTCTTCTAGTTAGATGGAAGGGGCATAAGCTGAACCGTAGGCTCCTCAAAAATATCGCTGAACCAAATCGCGACATTGAGGAACAATGCCAGACGCTCTCTAGGCAACAGTGGGACGAGGTTTGTAGCTCGGTCGATGGCCAGATGCGCACAGGGGTCAAGTGGAACTTCCTCAAGACATCAGATTATCGACGTGCAGACCAGAGATGTCAGGGCAATCCTGGGCCTTGACCTGGAGAAAGGCTTTGACAATCTCTCGCACACGCCTATTCTCAAATCTATCTCTAGTGTTGGCTTCGGGTATAGATTCCATGCATTCATCAGCTCCTTCCTCAAAAGCAGAAGGGCCACAATTAAGATAGGAGAGCTCAAATCAGAACCACTCATTCTTGGCTCCAAAGGTACGCCACAAGGTTCGGTGGTCTCACCACTTTTATTCAACATTGCTCTCTGTGGGCTCTCCAAGAGGCTCTGGCAAGTCTAGGGCATAAGTCATACCCTCTGCGCCGACGATATCACCGTCTGGTGTACGAGCGGCAGCGAGGGCAGAGTAGAGGAGGTACTCCAACAGGCTGTGGATTACACCGAGGCTTTCCTTAGTGGAACCGGACTCCGGCTCTCTCCGAGCAAGTCGGAACTTTTGCTGTATAGAACCAAGAGAAGGGGTGTAAAACCTAAAAGCTGGGTCCCCCTCTTGGACGTCAATATAAAACTTCGCACCAGCTATGGTCATCTGATTCCTAGGGTATAGGTCATCAGAGTTCTTGGTATTCTTATAGAGGCTAATGGCACTAATGGGCCGACCAGAAACAAGCTCACAGCTAAAACGGAAAGCACGGTTCAGCTTATCATTGGAGTCTAACACTCTCGAGGTGGCCTCAAGGAGGACAATTTACTAAGCTTGTTCCACGCTTATTTAATGGCCAACATTACCTACGTTCCTGCCATGCACTGCTGGCAGGATCATGAAACGACTAAGCTCAATCCGCTTATTCGCAAGAGCATCAAGAGAGTGCTAGGAGTCCATTCGAGCACTAGCACGGAAGGCATCATGCAACTAGGTATTCACAACACGTTGGAAGAGATAATCGAGGCACAGCATAAAGCTCAGATGGCCAGGCTCTCCTCCGCGGTCTCGTGCAAGAGCATCCTGGCCGTCCTAGGATGTAGTCAAGCTCTAGAAGAGGAACGCAAAGTATCTCACTACGGCGCAAAAGGCTTACATTACGGTATATCCTTTTCCCCGCAACGTACACCCGCACAACAATGCGGGTAGACAACGGGCCAGGGGTGAAGCCCTGCTCAAAGACGTTCGCGCGAACCCGGACTCTGCATACTTCGTAGACGCGGCGCAGTATGGTCGATCGGCCAACTTATCGGCCATCACGGTTGATCACACAGGTTCTGTTCTCCACTCTGCTTCTGTCAGAAACGCGACTCCCGCTTAGGCCGAGCAGGTAGCTATCGCCCTCGCTCTCTTTGACCATTCTAAGCAACAGATCCAGACAGACTCCCGAGCGTCGATCAGAACCTTTGCGTACGGATTGGTATCAGCTGAAGTAATTCGTATTTTATAGGTCATAGGGGTATTTCTCCTCACACAGTCATCTGGTTTCCGGCTCACCTCGGATCACATCTGGCCTTCATGGCCAAGTTGAACGAGATCGCCCACGCCCGAGCGCGCAAACTTACTCACCGCGCTGGGCAGCCTTGGGGATCTTCGGATTCCAATGTAGTGGTCTTTAGGGACGTTCTCCTCACTTTTAATGAGATCATCAAGCATTATCAGTTGGGCAGGAGGGTCTTCCCTCTTTCTCACGCGAAGCTCTCTAGAGACAATCAGCCTAACCATCCATCGCTCCTGTTCTTCGCTCACGACGCGTCAGTCTGTTCCCTGGGGATTTGCTCTACTCTAGAGTAGAAATCAAGACATATTTAGGGTAGACGAACAAACTGTACAACATGAAACTATAAAAGCCGGTTGAATACACAATGCAGCTTCGTCGACCGCTCGTCTCGTTGGATTGTCCGAGATCGGAAGTGCAGCGCGCGGTGTCACCTGGTGCCGCATTCTATGAAGACGGAGAACAAAGCAAAATCGGTTTCGTTTGCCCGTTTATGCAATAGTTGTTGGAACAGTAAAATGATTGCTTGACAAATAACTGAACTTCGGAAGCGGAGATCGCTTTCTCACCCACAAGGTAGCACATTCTAAACAAAGAGATAGAAAAAGCAAATTACGCCATCTTCCCGTAGGGGAACCCTGAGTAGTACACGAAGCAGCCATGGGGTCGACTCAGTTCACATTAGTTTTCAGATCGGCCTGTCGCCACTGCCGTTTCGTGGCAGCGGCTCGAGCCCTCTTTTCCGCGGCGCGGTCCACGGCGCTGGCACTGGCGTTGACGCTGGCGCTGTCCGTGGCACTCATCGCGGCGTTGCGGGAGGAGAATGAGAGGACGAAGTGAATGATGATGAGTGGGCGAAGCACCGGAGGATCATTCGGGCAAAAACCCTGAAGCATTCTCCGGAAGCCGGAAGCTGGTTTCCGGAACCGGAAGCGGAAGTGGAACCAGAAGTGGAACCGGAAGCGTAACCGGAAGCGGACGAGTACACGGCGGAGGGAGGGAGTGACATAGCCCCGAGCCTAAGATGCATCGCGTCTAAAAGCAAGGAGAGGAAAAGCAGGGAGGTAAACCAGACGACCGTCTGGTTTGCTATTGGGGATAGCAAACCCCACTGTTGCAATGTAGTGCAATACGATGCGTGAATAGGCGGGCTGGTGCATGTAATGAACGGGTAAATAATGAGTTGTGTCATTACTTTCCCCATGGATAAACTCATGGAACAAATGGTGTTGCATGTTGGGCCAAAAAAGAAAGAAAGGTTGAATCATTACGCCGACTCGGGACTGGGCGGTTCTTTTTTTGACAGTAAACGCAGTACTAGGTCCCTCATCTTCGGTCACATTCCCGTAGTTTGCACAGGTATTGGTGCCTGTTGGATGCCGCAGCGTGCAAAGTTTTCTAGCCGAAATGAAACACGTTCCACAATCCCCGCGCTATGATGGCACATGACGAGCACACAAGCATACACCAAACAGCGACAAATTCGGAACTTTTCCATTTCGAACATGCTGAGAGTCAAGCAGCCTAGCCATCCATCGCGTTTGTTTTTCGCTCACAGCGCGTCAATCTCTGTTCTTGTAAGGCGGTCTTGTTTCAATATGAAGAGCTAAATGCCTTGCGATTACATCTTGCAGCAAGAATTGACAGCACTGTCGACAATTGAACAGTGCAGGATATGCGTAATGGCGGTGTGTCAATCAATGAATGGACAGCTATTCACAGAGATGAGATATTTCGCAAATATTATGGGGTGATCAAAACCAACTACTGTACAGTTCAGTAAAGCCCTTTCACTCCTGGGTTAATTGTTTCTCGCATAGTAAAATTTAATCTAGCCTTAGCACTTGGATTTATAGGCCGCCAGTTCTCTTTGAGGCCAATTGTTGCTAAATGTAAACGCAATAGCGGTCATATACCACCCCCTGGGTTTCGGTACTGATTTTCTGCGCACAATTTTTTTGCGTATATAAAGCACCAGTGTCATTGCCAATGTACCAGCACCTGAGCGGCGCAAGTTTGATTACATTGGCATGTACGGCCATCGCTCTTCGTTCACTTAAACATATATGCTGTATTATAAACTGCAAAGTGCTGACACTAAATACATGTCATTGCAAACACACGCGTATATTTGCGCATATAATCAGCGTCTCAATGCTCATATGCGCAGCCAACTGTGACCGGAATACAGGATGCGTATGTATATATTGTTACGAGACTGCGCGCAATGGGACATGGAGACGTTGATCATTTGGGTGAAGAAGACGACGATTGAAGAGATTGTCTTTCCGCCATCTTGGCAGTACAAGGTCGCAAGGTCGTACAAGGTCGTACAAGGTCGCATCAGCCGCCATCGTCGAAGAAGCTCTTCTTCTTGGCGATTCTGTGGTTCCGGCCACCGTTCTACCTCTTGTCTCGTATCCGAAAGGGAATTGGCCACATTTTAACTGCTCGTAGGGCGTTGTTTCTTCTATAGGTTTTTTTTTCTTTTCCAGGACCGTGATGCCGGTCTCCGGTCCCGGCCAGGGCTCGCCCTGGTCGGCTAGCCGTTCCACTGAGTCGGTGCCCCTGGAGTGTTTTCTTCGGAACGGAGTCAGTACCTTGCCCGTGGCGCTCGTTCCCACGGATGGTGGTTCCATTCGGCTAACCGAATC
>NC_051156.1:67933035-67961571 GCF_013339745.2 Dermacentor silvarum
AACTTTGTATCTTGCTTGCCCAAGAGAGATTAAAATAATATTCACATGGAGAAATTCCAGTCCAGTTGTGCGGTCTTCCAGCTATTACGCGCTGAAATTAAACAAGAAAGCTCAAGAAATATTTTACGCGAATAAGACCAAATTTATGTTTTTAGAGTATTGTTTAGAAAGTGCAAATATTTTTTTAGTCCCCGACATTGTATTATTGCTTTTATTTTGAAGTTTCATTGTGAGGATGCTAATTAAGAAGTCGTAGGAAATCGTAATAGAGACAAAAAAGGAACTGTTTACGTAAGGGTACACATACTTTGCATTTCCCGGCAAACAGTTGAAGAAAGCAAAATATGAAAAGTATAATTAGTCTGTGCACCCATCCACACCGGATAGCAGCGCAACCAAACAGTCTCAGTGGGATAGCAAACTGTTACTCAGTCGAGTGGTGGCAACAAATCGCTTGTTCTTTTCAGAACGCGCAAGAGCTCCCGGCAATAATTCGATATCAACAGCAACAAAACTCTGAACATAGCGAATTAGTTCTGCTGAATTCTGGAAGGTGGAGGGACGTTTATGAAAGCAAAAACTGACATCCACCCGTATGTCGTACGAAGATACAAGGGAGCAACCCGTGTGGGTTTCCTTTTGGGATGATTGCTGGGTTCAGTGTCCTTTTGCTTCACGTTGTCGATTAATTCGCCCTTGCTCTGCAATCTGCTAGTCTCCTGGTTTGCTCAGATGGTGGACCGACCGCCCCGGAAAGACGTTAGACCTTGGTTCGAATCCCCGACCAGGATGAATTTTTCTTCAACAATAAAACTATGTTTCTGAGAAACCCGTGTGTGTTTCAGTTGTAGGTTCGTGCTACATGGGTGATGGCAATTTTTCCTTTCTTTGACAAGAAAACTCGCTGCCCAAAGCGGTGAGATTGAAATGAACAGCTTGCTTTGCCACTGAGACTGTTTGATGGCGCAGCTATTCCGTGCCCCCCTGGTGCGCCGTCAATTTTGTTTTTCATATTTAATTGGTTGTCCCTATTTGCGGGAAAAGCTATACACGTGATATGTACCTTGCCGGAAACAATTTGGACCGAGTCTTACCATTTTCTACGACCACTTAATTCACATCTAAACAATGCAACATTTGATCTTATATGATAGGCGTTCTGCAATAACTCGCTGCATGATAGGTGGAAAACCTTGTGTATATTGGCTGAAGACTACCTTATCTAGAGAATTACGCGTTGGGCAGTGAGGCTCTTTGCATTGCTAAATGTGTAAAGTATCATTTTTTTTTCCTATTTAGGGACCAAAGTCTTATCGTGGTAAATTTGTGTCACAGAACAATCGCGGGACATGGAACGTGAGCGGTTCCCTAACTTTATAGGCTTTTCCAAATCGCTTTTAATTATTACTGCTCTAATGCCACGTGAGGTAATAATAGTACACTAATGGCGTTTCTGTCTCCGTTCTATTAAAAGATGGGCAACAACTGTGGACCAAAACTAAGCGAACAACGCCTCAAATAAATTATTGATATGTCCCTGATAAATAAAGTAATGTAACATACTATAAAGAAACAAGCAATAGCATGCTACAAACCCGAAAGTAAAAATTATTTATTTTAGTGTTCTCGGGGCAGGGAAGAGCAAACAAATGATGTCTCTGGACATAATCCTATTGCCAATTGTGCTTTCCACAAACTCCTTTTCGGCAAGTCTGCAAAACGAGAAAATGACGATACAAATGTATCACTTTCAAGAATAGGCATCTATTTAAATTGAATGTTTGCAAAGCACTTCATGCCTTCCCGATATAAAACTATAACAATCAGTGTCTCGTGCACAAGTAATTATGTTTTAAACAAATTATCGTAAAGATTATATTAGGGGAAGAGCTTGTGTTGCCAACGGGTATTAACTGCAGGGCCAGCTATTTAGGACAGTCCCTAAGGGTGTAGTCACAGCAACAAGCACTTCCCAGCAGCGCAGCACACCTCGTATTGAGTGATTACTCAAGGCCTGATGTTGCCTACGTTGTTGAGCACATGGAAATTGGAATGTAGTCTTGCTGACTTAAGTCGTAGTGAGGAAAATGTGTTTCCACTGTGCAAACAATTTACTAAAATATGCCGTCGCCTTTCAAATACATTCGTGATATGAAGTGCTAAAAAGTTTCGAATCATACACCTTGGAATACGTGTCAAATCGGTCATGCAAAATTGAAATTCAAATGAATAAAAAATAATAATCCGCGGTTCAGTGCTGTTCAACATCTTCTTGTTAACTTGACCTTTGTGACAATCAAATTATTTTTGCTTTGAAACAACGCTACCGGTCGTTTCAGAAAATCAGTCTAGAAGTTAAGTAAACTAGAAAAAAGTGCAAAGGGCGGCGCGTTTTCTCTGCAACCCTTTTTCATAGACTTCAGTTACGGACCTGTTAAAAAGAGCTTAAATTTCTCCCTCATGTTTAATATACCGTTGTTCAAGGCTTAAGTTCTTATTTCACTGGATTAATGGCCATTATGAAATTAAAATAGCTGATATGTTTTTGCTTTTTCTTGTGATTACCCTACCAGGCAGAAACATGACCTTATTATAAAGCATTTTCGCACAAGCAACGACTGCTTTAAGTATTCATTCTTTTCTCGCATGATATTAGAATGGAATAAGCTAACTAATGAAATTGTTTCAGCACCCTCATTGTCGTTTTTTTCCTCGCAATTAGAACGTGAACTTACTAACTAAATTATGTTGAAGTGAACTGTACCTACTTGTATACTACAGTTTTTACGTCTTTATTTTCCTCTGAACAAAGTTGCTCAATACTCTCAAACGAACCCCGCATATCATTAACCTTGTTACTTTTATTGTATCGACAGGTCTTGTGCCCCTGATAGCTTGTATCTATTGTATCGATTCTATAACCTGTAACTATACTATATGTTCATGCATGTATAAGTATTTTTTTTTCTTTTTAATAATCTCATTATGTAGCACCCTGCCAAAATCCCCGAAAGGTGATTGAAGAATGTTTAAAAAAAGCCGGCAGATCTCACCCCTTGTGGGAATCGATGTTATGCGAAGCAGTGTGCGGTGAGCCTACCAAGTTAACGAAACTTTCTACCATGACAGCATTAAGACGTAGGTGGCTCTTTCATGAAGGACATGACACGCATGTCATGAAATTCAAGTCATGAGTCCTGAGGAGTCCTCTTAG
Organism: Dermacentor silvarum; assembly: GCF_013339745.2. Lineage (NCBI taxonomy): Eukaryota > Metazoa > Arthropoda > Arachnida > Ixodida > Ixodidae > Dermacentor > Dermacentor silvarum. Next base: position 67,936,250 of record NC_051156.1, read on the forward strand.
CTACGCCTAAGAGAGCTTTAGGCGAAAGCCTTAGTCATGCTCATGACTATGACTTCGACCACCAACCTTTAGCCTTTTCCTTCACTTAGTACCTCATCCGAACCCATTCCATTGGTTTTTGAGTGGTAATCATTTTTTCGCAGAGTAATTGTCATTTTTGCTGAGTCATGGTATTGACTATGGCTTCTACCACCATCCTTTAGTATTTCCTTCACTTAGTACCCACGTCCGAACACATTGCCGTGGTTTTTGAGCCTTAATCTTTGTTTGATGCGTCATACTACGCATGCTTCAGGCGGGATGATATCCCAACCTGAATTTATTTCACTGAATCAATCCAGACTGCTTTAGCCCAGACTGCCCTAGCTGCGGACAACGTGGTACTTCAGACCACATGCTCTGGGGATGCCCTTCGTGACAGAGGGGCCCGCATCGATGCACTGCAGAGTGGAGCTCTGCTCTTCGGAGCGCCGACCAGTCACGGCAATTTTGGGCTGTACACAGAGCCCACGATGCGGCGCTGGAGCTCGGTCTCCCCGTCAGGACGTGGGTGCGGCCCGCGACTTCGTCGCCTCCCCGAGAGTGGGCAACGGAGCTTCTCAGAACCTTCAATAAAGTTCTTTGTCTATCTGTCCGAGTCATTGTCATTTTTGCTGAGTCATGCTCATGCCTATGACTTCTACCATTATCGTTTAGTGTTTCCTTCACTTAGTACCCACGTCAGAACCCATTTCAGTGGTTCTTGATTGTGAATCGTATCTTGCTGAGTCATTATCGTTTTCGCTGAGTCATGCTCATGACTATGACTTCTAAGACCATCCTTTAGTGTTTCCTTCTCTTAGTACCCCCGTCGGAACCCATTTCAGTGGTTTTTGAGTGTTAATCATTTTTCGCAGAGTCATTGGCATTTTTGCGGAGTCATGCTCATGACTGAGGTCTTGCATTATGCTTTAGTGTTTCCTTCACTCACCCACGTCAGAACCCATTTCAGTGGTTTCTGAGTGTTAATCTTTTTTCGCTGAGTCATTGTCATATTTGCTGAGTCATGCTCATGGCTATGACTTCTTCGACCATCCTTTAGTGTTTCCTTCTCTTAGTACCCACGTCAGAACCCATTTCAGTGGTTTCTGAGTGTTATTGTTTTTTCGCTCGGTCATTGTCATTTTAGGCAGCTGTTTTATGACCCACATGACACGCAAGTCATGACATTCATGTCATGACCCATCATTTATGTTCGTCATACAATGTTGCCATACTACGCCAATTTTGGTATCTACCAAGTTAAGGAAACGACGATGAAAGCACCAAGACGTAGGCCACTGTTTCAAGACCTACATGACACACATTTCATGATATTCATGTAATGAGTTATTACGTATGTTCGTCATACAATCTTGTCATAGTATGCCAATTTTGGTAAATACCAAGTTAACGATACGAACATGAGAGCACGAAGTGTAGGCGGCTAGATAGATAGATACTATCAAAGTGACAAATGCTTCACCAAGAAATGCTTGGCATTTAATAATAACTGACAGCACGGTGCATTAACGAGTTTATTCCGAAACAAACTAAACGCACTAATAACAGAAGTCCCAAATATAGAAGATGTGCGTCATACTAAACGGAGAATGAAACGCAAAAGGAAAGCGACTTCACTAAACCGTGATCCTGAAAAGAAACTTTGCATTGCACGTGTGAGCACGGAATTGAAGCTCTTGATAAAGGAATCCAAATAAAGGTTTTATCACGCGACACTAATGAAGGTTCATCGTGAGTCCCCTCGTAAATTTATGGCGTTACATTATTCGGTATGTGGTATGCAACTTGCTGGTGAAGAAGAGAGATTCCAAGAATGTGCTGGAAATTTTATCTCGTATTTTTAATCTGTACTCACACATGACAATGGTGTGTTACCGCTTTATGTTGATAAAAGTCAAAGACCTCCTATCCCCGATTTAAAATTGATTGAACAAGGCGTTGTGAACCTGTTAGTCTTTAAATGGGTTTATAAATATCTGACAAAAATAGATTAGTCATCTATTAGTAGCGGATGTTCTTTTGGTGCTAGGAAGCGAGCAAAAGTCGGCCTGTTCACAAAAGCGGAAAAAAGTCTTCTGTTAACAATTACAGACAAATTGCCCTCACCAGTACAACTTCCTAGTTATTTGAACCCATGAAATCGGAACATGTCTTGCATTACCAGGATCAGCATAATCGTCTTAATTGTTGTCAATATGAATTTCGAAACTGTCTCTCCAAATTATACCCATATTATAAAAATAGTTCACGATCTTGCTGAAACAATAGGTTCGCGCCGCCAAACAGACATTATATACCTGGACTTCGAAAAAATCTTTTCAACTGTAGCAGCAAAAAGCGTTGAACTGCCAAAAAACTGTCGCACCCGACAGTGTTACTTACGTTCAATACTATCCTCGAAAATCAAAATTTAACAACGTGGTTCTCCTCGTACAGTTCCTTTCGTGAACAATATCTAGACTTTGGGGGGTTACCAGTCTAGCACAAAAAAAACGATTTGTGTGGAATTAAGATTCTTCGCTGATAATTGCAGGATCTACAATAACATCAATTCAAACCGAAATGAGAGTGAAAAAAATTCTAATATGCAAAAAGTTATGAAATCGTGTGAAGAATGGTAGATGGGAGTTAAACTTTAAGAAGACGAAGTTCATGAATATAACTAGGAAGAAAATAGTCTTAATTACAATTATCAAATTAATATGAACACGCTGGAACGCGTGAGTCAATATAAATATCTAGGAGTAACCGTTACATCAGACCTACGACGGAATACCCATATATAGATACGGTAGTCTCCAAAGTTTCCAAATCGTTGTGGTGCCTGAGACGCACCATGCACAGTGCTACTCCCGATGTAAAGCGTCTCGCTCACAAATCTCTCGTAAGGCCAGTAATAGAATATGTAAAAATAGTTATACAGCCCTTACACATCAACTACCTCAAGCTTGAAAAGAACAAGCTCCACGACCGGCTCTCGAAGCAAGAACCCGACATGAAAGATGGAAATTCCTTTTTTTTTGTGTGTCCCTCTCTTCGGCTTCTATTTGCCAGTAGCCACTCTTATTATCCATTGACGTAAAATATTTTGACTCGCAAAGTCGGTGTAGTGTGTCCTCTATCCGTGGGAGGGGGCATACGTCCTTCTTTTAGTGTTCTTATTGAGCCGACAATAACCGATGGAAGAACGCAGACTCCCATTCTTCTTCCTCATCAAGACCACGAGAGGCGCCCACGGCTGTAGGTTATCGTTGCACAGCATTTCGTCGACTTGTTGCTATATAGCTTCTCGTTCTTGTGACGAAACTAAGTAGGGGCTCTGGCGGAGTGGTTGAGCGCAACCTTCAGTTATTAACGCGACAGCGTTAAGGAACCCGTGTCACAGGAAATCCTGCGTCGGTGTCGTTGGCGGAAATAATCATCCTGAACCACCCGGACCGCGCACGCCCTCCTCGTGGCGGAAGGCGTTAGCGAGCAAAACTGAATTTCTCAAATTAAAATACGCCAGAAAAATCGTAAAGTACGACTGAACCACAACCTACAGACGTGATAGCGTCGGATTGTAATTTGAATATACAAGAAAACATAATTCTCTTACGCCGAAGCTCAAACACAAACCCCTTTTACAGCATTCATACAGCGGTGCGGCGCGGTGGATTCCTTGCAAAAACACCATCCAGCAGGCGCTCACCTCCTCAGCAGTCTAGAGTTACTGTATAGACGATTTTATTTATATTCGATTCATGGGCACCGCTATCTTGGGTTCTTACGCAAACAATTTCTTAGTTTTATGAGACCTTAAGTCACGTAACACGGTCATCGAACGCTGAACGCATTTATACAACTGTTTTCATGCTTGCAAATAGACTTTAATACCGTAAACTTCGTTGTTAAAGACAGAAAACGGAAGCGTTATCAACTTAATATGGCAGCACCTGAGCGCTTCCGTAAAATGGTCTATATGGCTCCACATACAGTAACTCTAGGGCAGCCGCGCGTGGAGGCGAAGTTGGACAAAAAAGCTACAGTTGCCGGAAGCCTGATCCCGAGGAAGCAGCCAGGGATCTTTGAACGCTATCGCGTTCCACTCCTAAAGGCGAAGCTTAAGCGTTCTCCAAAATTTTTATGGGACGCTTAGCAATTAGCGTTTGTCGAATCTTTGATGACGCCGCAAAGCAGTCTTTGTTCCGGTGCAGAATACTTCGAACCTTATCCTGTTGAAGCCTGGGAAGACTTTAACTGGCGAAGGCTGGTAATAACTAGAGAAGTCGAATTATATGCAGCGTAATCCGACAGGACAAACGTATTGCTGGATTCCACAATTTCATCGATCGCGTATCCGCGGACGGCTGTCCGAGCTTTCGCCAAGGGCACCGTTTTGGAGCAGGTCCTGCGCATTCTGCGGGACCAGAACATCAAGTCGCAAACGATCATCTGGTTTCCCGAACACATGGGGCAGATCGAGGGCGCCCCGCCCAACTTCAACGAGTCGGCTCACAGCTGCCCGAGGAGTCGTTGACCGCGTAACTACCGGGTGGCGCGGCGCTGAGGTAATGGACAATCGCGACCCTTCCTCCTCATATAACGAACTTACCAAACTTTTTACATGGGACGGAGACAATATCCTCAGCCACCTAGGAAACGAGGCAGACCACAGGCGTTGACACTCAGATTACTGCAGGTCGGGGCATACCCTAAGTCCACACTGTTACACAGAATCTATCCAGAGATACAATCCACAATGTTTGAGAGCAATGCTCAGACCTAGCTGACTTGGAACATATGCTCTGGCGATTCCCCGCGTTACACGACGGCGACGATGTCACGTCGTCCAAATGGGAGGCTGCCCTAAGCAGTTCCGATCTTGAAGCACAGCTATGGGCTGTTCATTGGCCCCGCGACGCTGCAGAGAGGCTCGGCCTTTCTGTACCGACGTGGGAGCGGCCCGCTACGTGCTGACGCGCGTTCCAAGGGACTGTAATAAAGTTTTATCATATCATACCATGCGATCGACGTGCCCTTGTTGGTGAGTTTGGACTGCTGGCTGAAGCTTGTCAGCATCACTTTCCCTTTCCCTCCGTGCAGTCGAGCGATCCCTCTTGCGACGACAATTTCACGGTCGAGCAGTAGGCGTTGCTCGCCCTTGATGAAGCCTTATACGTCTGCGGGTGTTTCAGTGCCGAAGAAAATGACGATGCTGGAACGAGGGGGAATGCTGACTTGATCGTCGAGCACACTAAAGGTATGGTGGCTCAGAGAGCTCTACGGCGGTATCGTTTGAGATTCGTACAGCGTTATCGACTTCGACTTCAGGTCGATGATCAAGCCGTGTTGGTTCAGGAAGTCCATGCCGAGAATTGCGTCTCGTGAACATTGTGGGAAATAAAGAAGGTGGCAGGGTAGGTCCGGTAATGAACGCTAATTATTGCAGTGCAGATTCTAGTCGGTGTTATCAGGTGTCTTCCAGCTGTCAGGATTTGAGGGCCTTCCCATGCAATCTTAACTTTCTCGAATTTAGCGGCGAATGATCCACTTATGACGGAGTAGTTACCTCCTGTGTCCACCAGAGTGGGGACTTCATGGCCGTGGAGAAGCACGTCGAGGTCGGTGGTTCTTCGCTTTGCATTCTGGTTAGGCTGTGGCGTCGGATCACGGCTTCGTCGTGTTGTCCCGGTGCTGTGACGTCGCGTCCTCGAGCTTTCTTGAGAGGGCTTCGCTTCAAGGCGTCGTCTCGATGGCACCGTATCGTTGCGGCATCGTCGAGCTGGTTCTTACAACATTGTCGGCGGCGGCGGAGTATCTTCGGTATTTCGACCAGCCACAAACGCACTTCCATGGGTTGCTGCATTTAATTTTCCGGATAAGGGCTTGCGGAACCGCCACGGGATGACCCTGGTTGATCGGTGCTACCGCAACAGGTAGCGTACTGGAGAAGGTGAACGGGAAGGGCGTCGGCGTCTCCACTGCGTTGCAGCGATGTAGTCAGCGATGTCCCCTGGTCACTCACCAAGCTGTTGACGGCGAACCTTCGCAGTCCCAAGTCGCGGCTTTGACGCAAGCGTGGAGGTGGAACCTGAAGCGCCGGCGACGGCGGCATAGGTCATTGTTTCGGGTTGAGACTGCGGCGGTTGAGGAACTCTCAGTGACTTCTGGGTCTCCTTTCGGAATATGTCAGCAATCGAATTCACTTGGGACTGCAACGATCGGAACACCTTGCATAGTTCAGATCGCACAACTGCCCTTATCGTCTCTCGCAGATCAGTGGAGCAGAGTGCTTCAACGTCTGCGCTGTCTGGCGTCGAGCGGCGATTGTACTGTCTAGTACGCATTTCTAGCGTGTTCTCATCCGTCGTAGCATCCGTGAGAAATTCTTCTACGGCCTTGGGCGGGTTGCGCATAAGTCCGGCGAAGAGTTTTTTGCTTTACCTCACCCATGAGGAACCCAATTTCCTTCTCCTCAGGCATATCCGGGTCGGCGTGGTGGAAACGTCGGGTCATCTCTTCCGTAAAAACGGTGCTGTTCTCGTTCAAAGGCTCCACCCGTGCTTGCAGTAGATGTTCGGCCCTTTCTCTCCTGACAACGCTTGTGAATGTCTTTAGGAACTCGCTGCAGAACAGGTCCCATGTCGTCGACGAGGACTCTCGATTTTTGAACGAAGTTCGGCCTGCTTCTTCCAGTGAGAAACAGATGGGGTGCAGCTTGTGCTCAGCGTTCCACTCGTTGTAGGTTGACGATCTTCCAAATGTTTCAAGCCAGCTCTCCGGGTCGTCCGATGAAGCTCCATGGGAAGTAGGGGGCTCACTGGGTTGTTGAAGCATGATGAGGATGCTGGGGCTGCCATTGTGGTTGTTGAGTTGGCCACGATCTTCCTCGCCCTCTCAGTCGAAGTCCGTGCTCTGGGGCAAGGTTTTGTAGGTTGCGGCTTTCTCGGTGGTCTGGGTCGACGCTGGTTTTGTCTTCGGGATATGGGTTTGACGGGTGCGTCCGCTACATCAACGCGAAAGCACCTCCACCAGATGTCACGTTGTAGCGACAGTCAAAAACACAGAGGCAAAACTGTGATTGACGAAACTACCTCTTTATTGGGCGAACTTGTGCCCCTAAATGCAAGTGACATTCAAAACTCAACCATAGCGGCGAACACAGTGGATGATCGTCGAAAATCTGATCTGCGGCTCAGGCGCTGAAAGTTCGGGTCGTCGAAGGTTCCAACGTTATCGCCGCTACTCGCGCGCCTTCCAGAAAGTGCTACACAATTCGAGTCGCGCATACAATCAGGTTGCACAAGGTTCGTTGACAACAGACAACGGATAGAACCATGGATAACATTAAAGAAACTTCCGATACATGCAGGCGTGCCCTGTGCCGAGCGATAACGTTTAAGTTTTTTAGCCGGTGCAGCGCCTCCTCTACTTTTTCAATGCCAGTGCAATCACTCGCTCCGCACTGGGCGCCGTTGGTGCGCCTTAGTTCAGTGAGTTGCCGTGATGTGACGCTACCCAGAGGCTACGACTAAAGTCCCTATATAGGAAAAGTGCCTTTTGATCAACACCGCTTCTCTCTCTCTCCTGTATCTCCGATTGGACGATGATAGCACGCGCTTTCACTTCCTTATATTTCGTTTTTTTTCGCCTCAGAGCCATGTTGAAAGTCACACTGTGCAGCCGCAGTCGCCGGCGGCGGTGGCGGCGCGCGCCCTGCCTGAAAGCTTCAACGTGGACTCTCTAGGAGCCCCACCGTCGACTTGCTTTCGCAAGCAAAAAGTAAGGGAAAAAACAAGCACTTTAGGAGAGGAGACGGCGGAGGAAAGAGTAGATGGCGGTACTTATACCATCTAGGGATTTTACGTACGACTGCTTGCGTCACGCGTGCGTCTGAGCCACTGAGTGCACGCCGCTGTCGTTGCGGAGGAGATGCGGTAGACGCCTCACGCGTCTGTCAGAATTACTTCCTCCGACTTCCGTCATGAGGCGTCACCCAGAGAGTACTCTCCCCCACGACCCTAAAGCAGGCACGAACGCTAGCCGATGGGTGTGAGTAGGAAAGGGTGGTGAATGGTTGGATCTGCCGCATCTGGTTGGAATTGAAAAAATAGAGGAGGCGCTGGCCGGTAAAAAGTGGTCACCAGAGAAAGATAAACAAGTACATGTGTCAATACAAAGCTCTAGCGTTGATCTCCACAGGCACATTGATTTTCTTGGATAAGGCTTTCCAACTACGAGGAAGCTTATTATTCCGTAGTTGTCCCATACTGCAGTCATTAAAAAAAGGTAAATATGAAAAACACGAGAGAACGTTTTATATCTTCCCGTCAGTTTGTCTCCTTATATGCAACTAATTACAAAGAAAACGTGCGGAGGTAAGCACTCACATTTCCCTCTTTACATTCCATGCCTTCCAGTATACGTACAACCCTGCACCAGGAGCCCTCGGGTACGTCGAAGCAACACTGCATTTTACACTTTTGGGTGAGGGCTTCAGTCTGAAAGTAAAGAGGTCGTTAAATAACCGTCATTCTTATCTCATCCAGGCACAATACACGTAAGCAGTGATGTTTCACCTCTCAAGAGCTACACCTAAGGGAAGAATGGCACCCTATCAAAACATTGTAGGGGAATTTGTAGTCACAGAGATCTGGTTATACATATACAAGAAAATATCACTTCGTCGTTGAATTTTAATTCAAAATCTAGCGGCTTGCAGCTGGATAGGATTTCGGCAGCTTAAAACAGTGCAATCAGTTTTCTATGACCTGTCAGTTTTGTGGTTTAAAAAATAACTTTGGGCGTATCATGTGCTGTGTTTCAAAAACGACGACGAAACCTAGCCACCAAAAAAGAGCAAGACACTCAAAGAGAGGACTGTCGAATCGCTTACTGACTGGTATAATTAACCGCGTAATCCGAGTTCAGCTTCACAATATTATGTCAAGAATTGACGTGCAGTCGTGAGTTAGCGATAGCTTCTGGATCCAAAAGATATTAACGCGAAAGCGTTAAGGGCCTTGTGTCGCCGAAAATCTGGCGTCGGCGTCCATGTCGGCGTCCGTGGCGGAGAAAATCATCCCCAACCACGCCGACCGCGCAGGCCCTCCGCGTGACGCAAGGTTTTGGTAAATAAAAATTGACTTTTTCATAGTAAAATTTGTGAAAAAATGGTAAAGTACGACTTAGCCACAACCTGCATACAGAGTGGCGTCGGATTATAATTTGAATGTGCGAGAAAACATAATTTTGTTACGAGGAAACGGAAACACAAACCCGTTTTCCAGCATTTCTACCATACCAACAGGGGCACGCTCGGGTAGTTTACTTGCGACAATGCTATCCAGATGGCGCTCGCGTCGCGGCCATAGCGAACAATTAATAAAATAATAAAAAAAGGTGCTAGGACCTTCACATTTTAATATAAGACGACTTATATTGCCCCTGAAAAAAACGTCTTCCCAGCAATGCATTTCTGTTTAAAAGTGAAGCCAACTTTAAAAAATTCGATGCGAGCGGGGCCCGATAACGCTATTGCGTTCCACTCTTAAAGGCAAAGCTTAAGCGTCCTCCAATTTTTGTCAGTCTCTAATAACGATCACTCCGTACATTCAGGTAATTACCATTTATCATTTTAGGGGAGGTAATTGACATTCGGAGGGTATAGATACAAGAATAAATGTAGCTTATATCAATAGCGATCGCTATGTAGACGACATTGTCCAGTTGAGCCACGTTAGTAATGCAATACTTCAAATGATTCAGCACATTAACTGGGTACGTGTGACGCTATATAAGCTGAAAAATACTGGCCACTGACCCAAAAAAGAGAACAGGAGTTCACAATTGTCAGTCAGTCACTTGGATCTGTGAATGATTTCTATCACTGGCAAGTAAAAAAGTGAAAACTTCCACACAAATACAAAATGTTGAAATGCATATACCGCCACTGCCACGGCATATAGGGCATCTTAATTGTCGATGAAAAGAAAGACTATATTCAGTGCACTTTGGCTGTATTAAGGCATGGACGAGAACATAAAAATAACAAAGCACCTAAAGGTTCTAAAGGTTAAGGTTCGGACAACGAGCGATAAAAATGAAAATTTAAACTGTGTCATTTGAGACAGCCGCGGCTTCTACTATAGATATACATCGTGCTCCTGTGGTAAGTGCACAATGTTCGATTTTCGTATAGGCTACCGCAGTTTAAAGCAAATAATTATTTTGCTAGCACCAGGTGGGTAGATGTCTCCCCTCGTTCACACGATAATTCAATAATACGTTCAATATCATGAAAATCCGTGTCCCATGGTGGAATCGATACCTTTAACCTCTAGCAGAGCAGCCGGCTGCTACAAACGTAAGAGCACGATTCCACGCAGATTTCTAGTGTCAACGTCAACTCGCTTTTTGCTATGACTCGCGTCTGCATCACGTCACATCACGCCACAGTTTTCGCCCGTGCGTCCCGAACGGGAGCGTGCAGAATGGACCCAGTGCCTTCGGGACCGGCCCACACTCTAGAGTTCCTTCCTCGTAGCAGATAAGATTATGAAGACGCTGTGTGACATTTAGAACCTTCAGTATCGACCCAGGTCGTAAGGTAACAGGTGTTCGCGTATCTTTGCTGGAATAAAACAAAAAGGTTCTCATGCCATCGCCGTCGTTGTGCGGTAGCATTGCCTTCCGCCAGCCATTATTACTGTCACAGGTTACGACGACATCCGTCTGTCGTCGTGATTGCAAAGACGGCCGGCCGGACTGAAAAACAAACCCTGTTTAGATCGTTTAACTGCTGCCGCAATAAAACCTTCGCTATCCGATAATGCGCGAGTCACTTCCTTATTCACCAATGCGTCTTAATTGGAAGCAACTCCTTAGCTTGGTCAAGTCCAGCTCAAGATAACGCCTGATGTGAACATACCCATGATGTCCATTGCATTATTTGGGCTCGTTCCCGTCAGGCGTTATGCTGAGGCGCGCTTTACCAAGCCATGCAGTGGCTACAAGTTAAGACACATTTCTGAATGCCGTAGTCAGTCCCGTCTCAATAACATTATTCACGAACGATCTCATGCGTTCATAAGTACCCAAACAAGAACATGAGTCCTAGATGCTGAAAATGGGGCCGGAAACAACGCAAGGACGTTCTCATTTAGAAAGATAGTTGGTTAGAAAACGTGTCACATTTAACACATCTAAATGGCAGATATACTTCCTACACGAATTCAGTAAAAGAAATTATACGGATTCTGAATGACACTACTTTTTGCATTGATCATCTACGTTGGTTTGTACAACCTCTAGCTAAAAACCGCCTGCAAATATAAAAACAAGAACAAAAAATACATAAGAAATTACTCCGTCCTCCCTAAATATTCCCTCAGTGAGCCTTGTGTGCTTAATATAAACGGCAGGTATGGTTCGGCAGGTCACGTGGTGAATGGAAGCAGGTTTCTCGGCTTCTTTCATATACAGGTCTCGAAACGCCTCAGAGACATATACACCACTCATCATCATTCATACATGCAAGAAAAAAGCACAGATGTTAACAAGATTACGGATAAGAAGCGCCGAATAAAAAAAAAGGCTTTCTGTCCCAAAGCAACATTGGGGCTATGAGAGACGCGGTAGGGGTGTTTCACTGTGTGTAAACGCGTGCAGCCTGCGACAAGGTAATTGTTCAGTTTAGCGGCCTTCGTACGGTGGCCAGTGAGTTCATCTTCCTTATGGGCGATGCAGCCAGCACTAAACGCTCAATGCCTTCTACGATACACAAAGTAACGATGTATGTTCAAGGGTGCAGCACCGACACCCGTCCGGTCGTAGTTTCGCTTTATCACTTTCCGCGCTTGAGAGCTTCAAACATGAGTCGACTGTAGTTGCGTGCCATTTGGAAAATACTATCTAATGGGAGCTCCGCAAATAGTTATCGTGTCGTTGTCAACCAAAATGGAGATAGTTCCTTTTTTCATTGCATGTGGCATCACTTTGTTTTGATGCGGTAGGATTGTCTAATCGAAAAAAAAAAAAACGTCTATGTGTCTCAGGTGTGGAAAGTCGGTCACGTGGTAGAGATGGTATGGGAGAGCGGAGAAGAACGTTTATATATATATATATGTATATATATATATATATATATATATATATATATATATTGTAATAAATGATTCAGGACCTTAACCGAGCAAGAGTATAACAGTGGGGTTATAGCAGCTGCTATAATATATATATATATATATATATATATATATATTATTTTTCTATTTATATGTTTCTATTTATATATATTTTTCTTTTCAGCGGCAGAAGTAAGCTCCCAGTCAGTATTTGGCAATGCCTAGGCATTGTCAAATACTGACTGGGAGCTTACTTCTGCCGCTGAAAAGAAAAATGTACAGTCATTGCATTCTGCCGGTACTAACATATGGGGCAGAAACTTGGAGGTTAACGAAGAAGCTCGAGAAGAAGTTAAGGACCGCACAAAAAGCGATAGAACGAAAAATGTTAGGCCTAACGTTAAGAGACAGGAAGAGAGCGGTGTGGATCAGAGAGCAAACGGGGATAGCCGATATTCTAATTGACATTAAGAGAAAAAAATGGAGCTGGGCAGGTCGTGTAATGCGCAGGCTTAATAACCGGTGGACAATTGTAGTTACAGAATGGCTGCCAAAAGAAGGGAAGCGCAGTCGAGGACTCCAGAAAATTAGGTGGGGTGTTAAATTGAGGAAATTTCCAGGCGCAAGTTAGAATCAGCTAGCGCATGACAGCGGTAATTGGACATCAGAGGGAGAGACCTTAGGGCTGATAGACTGATAAGAAAAAATGGACTCATAATGATTATGATGATGATCTCAGTTAAAGCCAAAGTAGACTGGAGGGCCACGCGAGGGGGCACCGCAAAGGCGAGGTATCGTCAGCGCTTCGGGAAGCTCGCACAGCGGGATCATTAGGCATCGCTCTAGTCGCTAGGCTCCTGGGCGAAACTAGTCGCGCCTTTCGTTTTCCTATCATGCATAAACTAGACAAAGAATAATTCGACCCAGAGGTATAGATGCAAGATATCTGCTGTGGAAAGGGCCCTTCGCGGTTCGTGTTCAAGAGCGGTACTTTTACAATGCTGGAAGCGATGGGAAGCGTCAGCGAGCTTAGAAAGCTCACGCAGGCTTTGGTATGTGCCTTGCAAAATTTTCCGGGATCATCGCAAGCTTCCTTCGAGTCCCCGGTTTTTTTACCATGTGGACCAATGACAAGCGCCCCTTGTAATTAATTTCACCGATTTCACCCTGGAATGGGTGAAATCGGAGAGACCTCGGCATATCCCACAGGGCTTTCCAACTTATGCTGTATCGCTCAGCTGACAGCTGGCCGGTTCTCTCAGATTGGTACCTACAGGGCCTTCTGTTAAGCGACTTACCTTTTTTACATAGACTTTCCTCCCCTGTGGGTCGTCCTTCATCATCTTCTTGCAGTAATACGCCTGGCGCAGTGTTTTACCAGGAAATTTGTTTCGTCCTTGCATGTAGTTCTTGTGGGTCCGAAGGTTTATACACGCTCGCGGAAGAGTTCTGTGTGGAAGGAAGGTACATACGTTGTCTTCATGCTCTGGTGATCTTGTTTCGCGTCTGTGCAGGCAGGTTAACTCAGTGGGTATTACGTCTCAGTGTATCTCTGCAAGGCAAAGCGTTGTATGTTTGCTAGGTGTGCCATACTGCACGTCAACTAAATGTACAATTGTGGAAGCAGGCGTCTCTTATTTATGTATACAGCTGATGTGAGCGTATCTGTTTCTAGCTGGGATTGATCAGCCATCACGAATATCCCCTGTTGACGACACACCATGACCCGCGCCGAGGGCTGGTGCTTTTTGACTACCTACCGCTCGTTACGAACCATTCATTTATGCAAATTTCAGGCGGTTGAGCATTTTCCTTTTCCGTCAATTTTTGCATATGTACATAAAGAAAGAAAGAAAGAAAGAAAGGGCAGGAAATAAGGGCTGAGTTTATTTAACATGTGATACCCTTTATGGCCTGGATTCACATACTATGCACTTCTAGCAATTTTGCGTATTATTAGACCGAACGGTAGACGCCAACGACTACGATACATCGAATTGTAATAATAGTTCCGCCAAACATGTCGTTAAAATCGGAGCTTGGACTTGGATGAATAGATCTTTCGAAGCTTGACGCGGAAATTCGAGAAACAATTACAATTTTCCATGGCGCCTAGCGCAAATCTGAAGCGCACGTCACCGCGAGAGCAGGCTAGATGAGTGTTGCGGCTCCAAAGTCGCACCACTCTTGCTACTCCCGTCGGGATGATGGGTATGCAAGGGCGTTAGGCTCTGTCATTCGCGTCGATTTGTTGATTCGAAGAGCTGCAGCGAAGTTCACTGATCAATAATGTTTGAACAGTAAAGGTGACTGTTGCGTTTAATTAACATCTTAAATATCTCAACACCAACGATGGTGATCACAATATTAGCTATGGCGACTATCTAATCTTCTCATGGTAGTGCATTATTTCTGCATAATATGTATCCTGTATTTTCGATAACTATCGCTAATTACTTGATGTCGAATAATCCAGCTTTACTATTCGAGGATCATTTGATTCTGGGCTTTGGTGGAGCTCTGAGTAACTATTTCCATCAATTTATGTTGTATCTTTTGTTGTATCCTACACATTTGACATGTTCACATTTAGGTTTCATGTCTTTGTCTATAATGCAAAACCTCTAGAAAGCCTCTAAAATATTTACATGCTGCACGCAGCAAACGAATTTACGAAAAGCACACATGAACGCGCCAGTGCTTCCCAAACTTGTTCTTCCGGGTGGAAAGATCCAGGACATTTTCAGCACACATGTGTTAATTTAGGATCTAATATGTAGTGGCAATGTTCGGCTTACATGACATTTCTCTGATTCGTTTGTCTTTATATAAAAACCAAGCAAGCTTACCCCACTCTGTCACGAATCTTCTCCTGACTGCACTGAGAAAGCCGGTATTTTTTTGTACCCCCGTCTTCGTAGCTCATGAGATATCCTTCAGACCAAGGGCACCTAGGCGTCTCGTCATGTGGTGACCCTAATCTGAACAACGGAACAGCCGATCGCTATTACTTTCACTTTTCTTACCAGGTCTCCTGGTAGATGCACTTACATATGGGCAAGTTCGTGAGCCATTACTTGAGCTCCCGAGTAAGAAGTAGGGATGTCTTCGCCCACTCCTGCAGCTTCCTTTGTGCAGATTGCTCCAACAGCTCCAATTCCTGACAATGACAACGTTTGTACCCAGTGAACCATTAATGTACCATAGATGTCCATAGAACGTCATGTTTGAGACATTGCACACGTCCTATAGATATCTATATTTCTCCAAACAACGTTACAAGTACGTACCATGGATAATCTAAGTCCCATCCAGATCACGTTGCTCTAACGTTGAAAGGATGTCGCAGCTGGACATAAGTAACCTCGAATAGGTGTTCTTTTTTGGGACGCAGGACGTCCATAGAACATCTAGTGGATCTTTCCTGCTGACGCTATAATGAGCTGTATACCTGCGAGTGCCACAGTAGATGTACTATTGAATACAAATGAAATACGAACAGCAGAGTGTGTGGCCAAAACGTAACTAAAAGCACAATGTGTGGCGTCGGCCAGCGATGATTGTACACATGCATGTGGTTTCGATGCAGAGTGCGGGGCTGCTTGTCCTAGTGCGTATTACGTCACCTGTATTTTGTTGGAAACTTGTATTCTCACCCCGCCATTGCAGTGCCATTCCTATCTGTGATTACTTTTAAGGTGGCTAGCACTGTTGTTGCGCATCCAATGCATTTTTCGTGCTATTCAAATTACGATTAGACACTGGCAGCCTTGATGGTGGTAACAAAAGCAAAGCAATGCACGTTAGCAAGCTGGGTGCATGCCAGCTATATCACGCTACAGATGTAGCGATGGTGCTAGTCACCATAACAGTGTACTGCCAGGTGGGTATGGCACTGCCCGAGGAGAGATGAGAAAACAACTTTCGGACAAAATACGGGTGACATTTATCGCAATAGGGCGAGCAGCACTGCACTCTTCCTTGAGAACTACATCCCCACGCACGTGCACGACTGGCCGATGACATACACCGTATACCTTTAGTTATGCTTCGGCCACACGCTCCGCTGTTCGCATTTAATTTGTCCTCGATGGTACATCTGCTGAGGCACACTAATGGCACAGTTACCCACATTGTCGGCATGTAGCTGGTGACTTTGCTTGAAATGTTTTGTTAACGTGTAAACGTGTGAATGTGAAAATATAAACTGCAACACTTAAGGTGAAATCCTTAGATGGCTCAATGGTCGAAAAATCCGATGTCCAGCGTCGCAGCACCAAAATTCAATGGCACCAAAATTGGGGATTGAACCTTCGACCTTTGGTGTTAATTAGGTCGAAGCGAATTAAGGCACAGTTCATTAAGATAGAGTTAATTGAGGCACTCTAACCCGCGGCCTTTGTTGGGAGTTGAAACCACTTGGAGATATGGGCGAACCGGCCACATCTCCAAATTATCTCCAAGTTGGATTCCAATTGACATGGTGAAGGTAGAGTTGAACCCACTACCTTGGGTGTTCATTAGAGCGAAGTTATTTAAGGCAAGTTAATTACGGCAGAGTTAATTAAGGCACTCGAACTCTCGAACTTTGGTGGAAGTCGAACCCACGACTTTTGGTGTTAATTAAGACAAAGTTAAGATACAATTAAGGCACTCAAACCCTCGACCTTTGGTGGGAGTAGAGCCCGCAACTATTGGTGTTAATTATGACGAAGTTAATTAAGGCACAGGTAATTAAGGCACACGAGCCCACAACTTTGGTAGGAGAAAACAATAGAAGTAACAACGCATGCGAATGACAAATAATTTAATTAATGCTTCGTGAGTGCGCAGGCTTCTGCCTTCATCCTCTTCAGTGTTCGCTAAAGTGACTGTCAACTTTTATATATAGTTCTAGCGCTCATCAAAATGCGAAAACTGTGATGAGAAAACCGTAAATCCGCATTTTGATATTATGCATCATTACAAATCCTGCAATGGATAAATGAAAAATAGTGAGTTCAGTAAGCACTAGGTAAAGCACACCTGTGAAACTCACAATGTCATACCAATGTTACTTTTTTATTTATACAACTGATAAAGCTTTATTACAAAAATGATCCCAGCCACGCACATGTATGAAATTATTCATTACATGTTCTCGCTGTACACACAGGCTAAACGCGGATCTAAAAAAGAAAAAAAAACACGTAATCAAAAACAGATTCTTGAAAATTAAACTTTATTAAAACACAAGTAACGAGTAGGCAAAAAATGACTAACGAGTAGGCACAAAATGACTAGTAGGCACAGTGCCACAACTATAATTAAAAAGAATAAAACTGATTAGTAAGAGGTAGTATCACATACTAATTAATGACCAAAAGTGCATGGCCTGCTTGCCAGCAGCTGCTTCTGGGGCCACCAGATTCAAGATAGAAAGCCAGTACTTTCTAGCTGCATTGAAAAATATACGGTAAAATAAATTCCACGCAAGCAGAATCCAGAGATGGAATGTTCATCTTGATAGGCAACTTGGTCAGGCAGCTTCTCAGATCACAAAAGTGCCAATAACATAATGCTGGCAGGGACTTAGATATAGGCATTGCAAATGAGAAATATCCCTGACACTTGAAGAGGAACGCCGGAAACCAAGCGATACAAACATGTGCGAAAATTAACCATCAAAACATTGCCTCCAGAACATTCCCGTAAGCGCTCCGCAAGGCGAACAAACGTACCGCAAATAGCAGTCAGAACCACAGCTCTAAATTTCAGCACGCAACTCTACAGTTCTGCCTAGTATATACGTACAGTACTTGGGCCATGGTCAACCGCACAAAAGTCGAAAAGACACAAATAAAGCACACGCTGCTCGCACCCGTTTCGGAACATTGCTGCGCACTTGCATCGAGGCGCGTGTTGCTGAATCAGTGGCGATGCGAAGTCAAAGCTATTGCGAGTTCAAGCTTCTTTTTTTCTTTATAAACTGTCGTAATACATCAGCAAGTTAAAGGTTACGTATTTTCAACAGTGTACTAACAGATATAACTGAAAAATAAATCATCTTTGTATGAGAAAGAAAATGACGCAACCGAGACCGAAAGCATAGCGAAAAAATGGCAAAAGTATTGGCTTTTGCGCGCGGTGTCCAGCAGCAACGTTACTAGACCTCCAGCAGTGCGTGCAAAGGTCGTGCAAAATTGCAAAATAATTAATTTAATGCTTTTGTTCTCCTAGCTTCCCATTGTTAGGCATTAGAGACAATTTGCTTGTATTTCTGCGGCATAGTGCATGCATCGACTCATAACGCACAATGTACGATCAATGCACGAGAGCTTTGAATGTGCAACAGATGTCCAAATCATAAGGACATTCGACGTCCTCTGGATGACCTTTGACTGCCACGTACCAGTCGAACGTACTATAGATGTAAACTGGACGTCGTTAAATGTCTTGGATATTTGGTCTTTTGTGGTACATCCAATGGATATTTGTGGTTCACTGGGTAGTTATGTGCTTCATGTGTCCCTGAGGTGTAGCTAAGAATGCTGTCCAAATTATTACTTATGGACTGCCGTTATAATTTAACGTATACATGAGGAGATAACATGGACGGCAGTATGTTCTGGGCAAATTGTTAATTAGCCGGTGGGAGCCGTGCGTATGAAACAAAACCTGTATTTACTGTGCCATTGAAGAGGTTAGCCTGGAAACACAGCGCAACATTGTCCCCATCAATCCGTATGCGTGTCGCGTAAATTCGATCGGTGACGTTGTTTCTTTATTTAAATCTTTCCTTGGAAATGCAAATTCAGTGGCATTCTTGCCATTGAGACGTTGCGTTCAGCGTTTCCGTTTTAAACAAAAAACTACAAATACGTACGCTGAATGTTTTTTTTTACGGTATCAGGTTTTTAGATCATAAAACGTAAGTGAATGCACATTTACCAGAGAGAAATTACGGCGATTGATGCGAAGTTGCTACATCAGTTCCAGTGCAAGCAGCCTGGGGAGGTCAAGGTGACAGGGTTTAGTGTTTCGTGTTTTTGCCCATTTTTCCTATTATCGCGACGAAAATGAGGAGCAATCGGAAGCGGTGATACGCAAAGGAGTCGGGGAAGCCTATAGCTGGGCCCTTGCAGTATTTGTTGGTTGGTCACCAGGCGTCGTATGTACCTAGTTATTTTTTCTAGATTATTCGTTGTAGTCTGTACCACATATTGGTAAAAAAGTGTCGTTTTTCTGATCGAATATCAAACGCCTTCAGTCTTATTTACTAATACTCCCATTGACGTATAGCGCTGTGTGCTTGCTATACAGCGTCTATAAAACCTCGTTGTAATGTGGATTGTTGACGCAGTGTGCAAGAGCAGAATATCCAGTTAGACAGGACGTTTCACTGTTAAGAGTACTGACACACATATGTCGTTTATCTCTTAGGGGTAGTTATGTCCCACCATCTAAATAATTTTACAAAGTTATCGCTCGAAGAAAAAGACACCTGTGTGTATCTGAAATTCGCAGCAGAAGTATTCAAGCGATATCTATGTGCTGCAGTTAAGTCAACCGGATATCCCTTCCCAAGAAAAAAAAGGAGAATACGATAACTTCTATGGTATAAGTTATCCACCGACAAAAAAACTACAAAAAGACGATAAAAGCTGATGTGAGGAAATACACACTGATAAACATAATGGAATATTGGTCGAAAATGAAAATACAGAAAGTACACTGAATTACCGGAAAATAAAAATCGGAAACTCTGAACTCATGTTATATAAGGCTCACGCTGAACGAGATATTCATTTCGTCATTCACCTGACTGTAAGAGTAATCATTTGGTGTGTTTTTTCACAGACATTGTCGGAGTACATTTTTTTTTTGCTCCTGTACACCGACGGCTCTTGATATCGCAAAGTTCCTTGACCAGAAAAAAATAATTGAACACACTTGTGATATGATACAGAAGTTTACATAACTTGTACACATGGTAAAATTTAGGTAATTGCGCGCAGATGTTATAGTAGTACGAAAAACAACGCTTTCCTATACGCATAATGCCAGTACAGTACGTTCCTCGGACTATAATGCCATCTTTGTTTAGAACTACAGTGAACAAAACACTAGACTGAAACAATGTTTTGTCCTAGACATGGTATCCCCACCCTTATAACCGTTAATGTAGCACGTGTATTTATTTATTTTTACAATACTGCAGGCCCAAGGTAGGAGATCTTGCCAAGGTAGGGGTCCCCCAAAATGATTCCCATTCTAGCCGCCATGTTCATCTGCCTCACCCTCCTTTTATATATGTGCCTCGTGCCCCGAACTGCAAGGTCAGAAGTAGAAGAATAAGAAATCACCTGCACTTACCCTGTCGAGAAAATGGGGGTGACCGAAACTTGTTTCTGTATCTGACCTTCCTGGTGATTTTCTTTCTTTCTCCCTCTCTTTCTTTCTCTCGTTCTCTCTCTCTCTTTCTGTTTCTTTCTTTCTCTCTTTTTTCTATTCTTTCTCTCTTTCTTGCTTTCCCTCTCTCTCTCTCTTTCTGCCTTTCTTTTTGTCCCTGTTATGTGCTCTTTGAGCTTGGACCGTTACTGCACTAACACCAGAATCGGCCCACTTTTCAGCGTGACACCATCACCACCGACGACACTTGAGAGCCTAGAGCACGGCAAGGGCTTGGGATTACCCGAGAGCCCGGGCCCGGCCCGGCCCGTGGGCCGGGTAAAACAGTTTTTTCACGGGCTCGGGCCAGGCTCGGGCACGGCGTGTGCGTTTTGACTCGGGCCCGGGCTGGGCTCGGGTTTTTTGACGCAGGCCCGGGCTGGGCTCGGGCTTTCTGGTGGTGTGCATGTGACGTGCAGCGAGGTATTCTCGGGCGTCTAAACTCTGAAAAACATTATTTTTTGGTCTCGGGCCGGGTTCGGGCCGGTTTAGAGTCGGGCTCGGGCCGGGCTCGGGCCTAAGGTAAAGGGGTGGCGGGCCGGGCCGGGCGGGTCACGTAGATTATTTCCGAGCCCAGGCCGGGCCCGGGTCTCGCCATAAAAGTTTTGATCGGGCTCGGGCGGGCCGCCCAACGTAAAAACGTGCCCGGGCCGCGCCCGGCTGAAAAAATCGGCCAGTGCAGTGCTCTATGAGAGCCTATAAAGCTTCGCTTAAAAACGGAGCTTCGTCGGCTCCTGCCATCTGTCCGAACGCTTCTCAGGCCTTTCGCTCGCCGACTCACACATTGTAGTGGACGTATTCTCGGTTCCTATACCCATAAATAATTTTGCTGAGGCCTCAGGAGCCCTTCCAAAGATTTGCGCTCGCTCAGGATCACGTTGCTTCAGCGATGTTTTTATTGTTTCTATGTCAAACGTGAAACGATGATAATTCCACGCGCTTTTTTCCAGAAAACATCTAAACTTAAAAGTTTTGCGTTAAAGCGGCGCTTTGCACTATGTTATGAACTTTAGTTACTTCATGGCTACACTTCATTCCCATGGTAGGCAGACCGATGGTCTGCTTGGCGGCGAAGCCCGAACACCTGGTTGGAGCACAACGCGGGACTCTATGCCAGAACTCTGCGTATGATAATACCTTAATGGGGACTATATGGTTGGCGTTTCCGTGTTAGAATATATGAGAACCTTGGATGCATTCGATAACGGACGGTATGAATAGATTTCAGGGGAATAGCCTACTTTTCAAAAGAAACTGCAGAGAGCTACGGGGTCAGCTGTGACCTTATGGGCCCGTGTGAGAACGTTTAAAAGATATGAGATCACAAAAGCAACTAGCATGTCGCGTAAAAGCGTTTTTTCTTGTCTCGCAAAGCGATCCGTAGGTTTAAACACCTGCTAGTGGCCAATACTGGGGCGCTATAACGTAAAATGATTCCAAAGTGTTTTGATTCCAAACTACTGACGTCAAATTCACGTAACCACCGACGCAAGCATCGGGCGGTGACCCGCAGCGTTGTCTGAACAACCCAGTCAAACACCCTCCTCATTTATTGGAGGTCGGCTTTGTTCGCTATCAAAACCAATAACATTGTCTACACTCAGCGGTTTTTCTTATCTAATTGGCTGACAAGTCGCGTGCGTCTCCACCCTCTCGACTAGAGCATACGCTCTAGTGGAGAGGGTTCCCATGGGGCCGCGCCAGCACAGTGAAAATAGATAACCGCATGAAGAGGGTGGTGCCGGCTTCCCCGATTGATCCGTTTCGCCTTACTTAGCTTGCGGTGGCTGGTCGAAAATCGCAGCGGCGTGCAACGGAAGGATAAGAATGCCGCTAAAACGGATCCTCAGCATTTAAACGCTGGCAGAGCGATGTCGTAGGCATGCCGAAAGGGCTCGATAACGTTTTACTGCCACGCAAAAAGGTTTATCATGCGAAAATAAATACATGCTCAACGGCAGGTGCGAGTAGCGAGGGCCTGAGCGATCGGGGGGCAGCCAACTTCTATTCCTTTCGGAGCGGAGCAGTCTGTGACTGTTCAGAAAAAAGTTTCAGCTTTGTTCGGCATATTAATGCATTTTTTTTCGCGTACACGTCACTTTGACGTGGTGAGGTTTCGCGGTTTTGTGAGGTCACTTGACAGATAGGCGAAGTGGACGTAGCCAGAAAACGTTGGACCAATAGCAGTGGGCTAATGGTGAAAAGGCGTCGAAGCAGGAATGATTAATTTCTTTTGTGTGGTTTATTCATGCATAATGAGTGTATACACGTTATATCAGATGGGGAGCTATCGCGGTTTTCGTGACGTCGCGTGACAGACATGCGAAGTTGGTTGTTGCCAAAAATTGTTTTGGTCAATCGTGGAGGCTGATTGCAGAAATCGGAATTAAAAAAGTTTGGAATCATTTTACGTTATAGCGCCCCTGTTACACAAACGTTAAACGTATATTATTTTGTTTCCACCTGAAATAATCAAATATGCAACGTTATCTAACATTTGTGAATTCTCGCCGACGCCGTAGGATTCAGAGGTGAGGGGCCGGAGGTAGGCGTTTGGCAACGTGATCAAGCCCGTACTACAAGGGGGAGGGGCGCAGGTGTGGTGGAGTGGCTGGGCGCATACGCGTGCCACTTGCCAAATCTTCGATGTAATCTTCGATGGGTCCAAACGTTTGGCGAGTCGAGATTGCTGGTTGCATCATGTGCGCTGTCTACCCGCGCGCCTAGTATTGGAGGTCGCGCAATCTCAGTTGACCAAACCGCACTGAAGCGAGAGGCAGCCCTAAACGTGCATTCCCGAAGTCGGTGTTCATCACGACATAGTTGTGACAGCAAGTGTTCGAATTCACCGCTAAGGATATGCTCTTGTTCGATTGTGCGCACGTGACATCGTGCTTGGTAATTTAATTATTAAGCAAATGTTACCTGCAGTTTATACGGCCAAAAAAGCTACGAACCTTACTTCGTGTAGTTGTCCAATACTTTGCTACCACCATCAATACTTCACCTTTCAGGCGAGACGGCAGCTGTTGTGTTTCTATGTCACAAAAAAGAAAAATTACTCTTGTACATGTTCTCATATCTGTATATTCATCAAACATCTTTAGCACGAGATATGGTCAAAATCATTAAATAGTACTGCTGGCAATGCCATTTGCTTTGGATTTCATTATTCGTGGTGACTGGAGGCGGGCCGATGAGATAGTTTTATGTTCATAAGCCGCTGATAAAGTATGCCACAATAAAATAAAATTGTAATAAAGGACCTAGAAAATTGTGCAAAAATTATCATTTCAGTGAACACAAAAGTTATCGGTATTGTTTATACAAGGATGTTCAGCTTACCGTCTTGGTCCTTGTTGATTTTTCCACCAGCTTTTATTTCGAACAAATCTATGCTGAAAATATAACATCCTTGTTAGACTGCTTCAAGCGAGGTTATATAGTAAGCTTTATTGGTGCAGAAGTATATCTGAGCAGGAATACTATTTATGAAGAACACCGCGCTTTCTATGCGTAGTCAGTTATATTCAAAAGTAAGCACAGAAATTTTCTTACGTTGTCAGCATGAACACCATGTCAGGATTTCCTGGTACTTTTCCTTCTCTGTAAAGAGCTTTTACTCCATCCAATGCCCTTTCCCCCTCAATAGTAGCTTGTTTGCGTTTATATACGGGGTCTTCCTGCGTAAACGCGTAAATGCGTCATCAATACCAATCATGACTGTTAATAACATGATAAATGTTGCCTACTTTTACCAAACACACTTAAGATCCACATCGCCTTTTATGTGTGTATTTCTGCGACACTTTATCACCAAATATTAGCGTCATGATTTCACGGCGGCAATAACTGCGGACGCTCGGCAGGAATAGCCTTGAGGCTCTATTTTTGCTGAACGCGGCGTTTCCAAACTGGGCATACTGAGTTATGGCAAAGAGGATTTTGACGTTGGCTCTTTGGTAAGTTATCTTGGTAAAGGCTTTAAAGTGCAGAAAACACACTCACAGATACGCAACCAGTCACACAAACACCCCAAAAAGCAATAGGCGTTAAAGTGTAGGGGGTCTTTATAAGGTGTTCGTGTGTGTGTGAGTGATGTTTGTGCTCCAAAGCATGTACCAAGACCTGTACCATAATACCCTAGTCTCCAGTGCTCGAGTGCAGCCAGCCTAATAAGCGTGATCTTATACGCGATCTTGAAGCACTGGTCCTACAGCGTCATGGTTTATTATGACAAAATCGCTGGACAGGGTCATTGACGATGCAGCAGCTCCGGCTGCATAACTGCGGACACACGATGACTGCTAATTTGAGACAGACGCGCTGAATGTGAATGCGTTCCCGCCGCACTGGTTTGTATGGCAAACCTGCTTCATTAAGGATGATGCAGTTCATCCGAGGCTTAGAGAGTGCGTAGGAATAGAGGTAACATGCTTTGCCAATGGAATGAGCAGTGCTTTTAGAAATTTCCACACCAGCAATGTCATACGAGCCTGTGTGGCGCAATCATGATTATACAATCTCATTCACTAACGCTGGCGCAAACTGATTGGTAAACTTACCTGTTTCCGTGTTATTCCGACCAGCCGGAAATTAATGCTGGGTCTCTTCATCTCAAGAAATCTCAAGTTAACCTGAAAGAGATTTGGTATAAGTACTACTATTACTCAGTTATTTTTGTGTTTTTTTTTTGCGAAGTGTTGTATTTCCTTGTATTATTTTGTTAACCAAATTGACTGC
>NC_051156.1:67961671-67990951 GCF_013339745.2 Dermacentor silvarum
GAAATGTGAGGAGCTCTGTTTTGTCCGTTCCATTCTGTATAACTGGAATGCATTATTCACACATACATCAACAAGATACGTCAGGAGTGAAAAATACCACTTCTTTTCTCTAATGGCTGTGCGGTAGATGGCAATATTTTGGTCCAGTCTATCAACTCCTCCCATGTTGTCGTTGTACCTAGAAATCAAGAATAGTTGCTCCACCGTGACTTTGGGCATGTTCTCTCTTGAATATATTTTTACCATTTCTGTTGGTTCGGCCCCGTGAACATTTGAGACGACGGTCACTGTGCTGTTGTCCTTCCAGCGACATACGATAAATTCAGATTCGGCGTCGACTCTGTAATAGTAGAAGCCTCGAGTATTACTTTTCATTTCTTTCTGTGTGAGGATGGGACAGTTTTCTTTTCACACTAAACACAAATAATCCCAGATGGGAGTAAATGCCTCGTCGCCTAGCGCATTCCCGAATGAGAGTTTATTAAACTACATTCATATTCAGTTTTAGTTAACTCCACCTCTCACAAGTGTTTTTATGGGGTTCAAATAGGAGTAAATATTACTTCATTTCTCTCTGGAGTTTTTACGGTGTTCCAATTGGAGTGAATATTACTTTATTTCCGGCAGGGGTCTTTAGGTGTCCCAATTGGAGTAAATATTACTTCATTTCTTAAGGGAGCCTTTAAGAGTTTAAATTGGAGTGAACATTACTTCATTTCTGTAGAGTGTACTGGAGGTTTAGCACATGGAGTGAATACTAATCCATCTCTGAAGAGAGTTTCTTGAGATCCTGCTACTATATTTATAAATTTTTTTCCTGCAATGAATTGAAGCAGCAGCTTTCGTGCCGTGGCTTTACGACACTTATTAATGACTGATGAAGTACTGTAGATGCTATATTTTGTGCCGGTAACAACCTTTATCGTTGCTTATTTTGTTTTCCACCTTCCTAGTTACATTTTGAATGTATTTATAATACATCAGTGGAGACTAATATAGAATGCAATTATAGTAAGAGCATTCATCTACCCATTTGATTAACTGCCTTTCTCGGCTAGTGAACATTGTTCAATAACGTAAATCGAAACGCGAGTTGAGCACAAATAAAACGACCGCATTTGCGCTTTCACGTACGCGTGAGTATGTGACATTGACAAGATTCAAGTTTGCACGATGATATTTCCTGAAACCATTAGACCATTAGCGAATGGAATACTTCACAGGAGTACATTCTCGCCTTTGTATTCCTTGTTGGCAGTAAAACGCACGTTATCATTTAATGAAGAAAATAAAATGCGGTTTTCCGAGCGGTACAAAGTATATTTTATTATCTGTAGGGATTACAACATCACACGGGAGACAAAACATAGAGGTAAACACAGCATTTGAGGAAAATTACGCGTAATAAGAGCATGTTGCTTGAAGTGCTACATATCACTTAACAATAATGTAAATTATATACCATACATCAGCAAGGCCAAGAGTCCAAGATAACGTACATTCAATAAACAAATGCGCACGACAACAACACATTGCAGATGTACTGATAAAAGGAAGCGCGGACAACAATGAATGACAGAACGATGCGCAGCCATCTGTAACAACAATTTAATTACTCGAGTGAACCATATAAACTATCGCTCTCCTTAACTTGGAGGGAACCACATTTAAATGTAATGCATTTACAAAAAAAAAATGCTTAACATGGCAGCCGACCTACACACTTTTGCAAATTGTTTTTACGCAATATGTGGCATTTTGAGAAGTGCGTAGATAATCCCCTATTTCAAAATTAGATGGAGATGGAGTCTTCCTAAATCATTGACAACAGAACTCAGGAAATGAACACGCCCAAACGACACGTACAGAAAATTTGACTGCTTAACCGACGTCCAAGTTAACGATCGCGCCCATTGACCATACCACTTTTAGGTGCCTGAATGGTATCCTCCTCGCCGGGAGAGGGAGAACACGCAGGCACGCTAGCGACAATGCACACGCTGCATTCCTGTGCGGTCAGTGTCCACAATACCTGCCAATCGCGTGTCGGAGTGACGAGCGGCGACGATTGTTCTTGCCTCCCCAACCTACTTGCAGTCCCTATGCTTCCCGTCGCCTTAGAATTAGTGGCGCGTCTGTGCCTGCATGCCTGCGCGCTAACCAATGTGAAAACCCCCCAAGCAAGTGTATGCAAGCGCTGCTGCAACAAAACTATATGCACACGGACACACATGAAAGCTTTCATGCGTAGTCTTCTACGAAAAAGCACCGACGTACACACACAGTAAAAATGCACGCGCTCACACACGCGCACACACACTCACCCAAAGTGCGCACGTGCCCTAGTGACTTCGGTGTGAGTGCGGTCGTTGCCGACCGCACTCACACCCAAGCACAGACATGCTATTTTTTCGTCATAATATCGGCCCACATTGTATTATTCTAACGGCATTCTCAGCTTGAAGCGAGTTGCGAAAGAAAACGGTAGCGCCACATTAGAGGCACCTCCTTGGATACGTGTAACATGTAACGCGACAGCCGAAACGTTCGGGCTCACCTGGTTTATGCAGCATCGCCCGCCATTCTCGAACAATATTATTCTTACACGCTGGGACCAAGGCGTCCATTAGAGCACAAGTAAACGCCGCAGCTCGGAATGCAAGTACCACTAGCTATCTATATCACGCACGAAAAATCGTTTCCCACGTTCACCACGTTTCACCTGAGGTAACTGATGCGAGGTTGGCTCCGCTGGACGAGGCTCGTCGGGCGTGCATGAATAACATTGCGGCTGCCCTGCCTAGAGCAGGTGTCGATGGATGTTAGGCCTAAAATTGCGTCTTCATGCCGTCGTTGACGTGGCGGTCGGAATCTCCGTCGTGAGGGGCGTGCTGAGGAACACATCGAGATGTCGTTGCTGCCATGTTGACGCCAAAGGCTTGTAGAAACGGCCGCTGATTATCCAAAGTAGTATCCATGAGTTGAAGCGCACGAAACAAGAAAAAATTACAGAGCCGTAAAGGACCCAACTGTACCTAGTATGCGACTGCCGCACTAGCCTCGATTTCACTCCATTTACATATGAGATTTCTCGTGAGGAAGAAAACTCCATTTTAATGATGATTTTACTAGATCTATGAGTGTTGGGAATGAATTCACGTTTTTATATTGAATACGTTCCCGCTGATGAAATAAGATTTGGCACCGAGGAGTTTAAAAAGGTGGCGGGTCGTATCTCTTACCTATGCTGGCTGTAAGTTGTGTTTACAGTGCACGGCGGAAATACATTTTCACTCCATTTCGCGGCACGATGTTTTCGCACTGATGAACTCCATTTTGTAAATGGCGTGATATCAGGTCATTCTGTCTTTTTTTTTTGCTCCATCGTTTCGGGAAGGAGGCAAAATCATGGTTTTATGTTTTTTTATCCATGGTGGTGGAGTAAATATATTGGGCGAGGAAGTTTTAAAAGGAGTTTAAAAGGTAAACCCTCATTCAGGATCATTTGTGTTTACAGTGCGTGAGTTTCAATGCAAACTTTTGACAGTGGAATACATGTATCGAAAGATCGAGCCTCGGTTTATATTTATTTCGGGTGAAATGAAGATGGCGGATCCCCCATGACACTCAGAATGGTGGTGGCAGTATTGGGCTTGAAACGAGCAGAAACCGTATAAGTTGCCATCCGTAGCGCCTGGCCAGGTCTCAGTAATTCAGATGGATGAAAAGGAACGACAAAGAAATTAGATAAATTCCGAAATGAGAACATGAGCCTTATCGCATATATATGAAATAAAGAACTTTTGGACTTGATTTCAGTGAGTCATAGCAAGGAAATATTTGCAAAAAATAAAAAAAGAGAAAACTACTAAGTCGAAGTGAGGACATGGAGATCACCTCCACAGGTTGTGCGGAAGACTGCTTTCAATTGTCTGGCGGGCTTTCATTTGGCTGTTTTCACTTCATAGAAACTGCCAGTAGTGTTTCTTCTTCAGTGCAAGTGCAAGTGCTTTGCCAAACAATCTTTTATTGTCAGGTGTGAGGTTCTTGTATATGTAGACCGCCTTATCTGTGCCGACAGAAAACGTTATTTGGAAGGGCCGCAAGTGACTTTCGCGCCCCTTAGGAAGAAATTCATTTTTCTTTTCTCGCGAACAGAAGCGAGCTACGTTATTCTTATCGGGTACCCACCTTGCGGCATAATGAAGTAGTCCAATATCATCAGAGGAAATGGAAGATTCCATCGCATCGGCAAACACTTCTCTCTTTCTACACCATCTCGGTAGGTCGAAGGAATCTTGTAAATAACCTCTTTCTTCCAGTCAGCCAAGTTTCCCACGCTTTCTACAAAGAAAATCTTGTTTTTATGCGTTGCATCTTGCAAGCGATTGACCCTATTTAGGTCTCCGGCCGAAACGTCAGTAAAGTCTTGTTATGTTTACATTCGAATGATCTTATCCGGTACATACAACACTATTGAACGCCGTGCTTATTGGATAACTTTTTATGTGTGCGATAGTTTTGATATGAAGGGCAACACTATGGGTCATTCTATTTTTAGGGCGAAAGCCTTATGTGCTTATGCTGGCAGTTCCCTTGGCGTCGTTTCCGTGACCTTGGCGAATCTGTGCCGCAACAAAAAATGGCCGATGCTTCAAACAGTAAAAACACGTCTAAAAATGCTTCGATTGACGTGACATTTCCCAGGGAGATCCTTGTAAACAAAGTGAAATAGTGGCTTTGAAAAGAAAATTTCGGTCTTCAACTTTCAGTCTTCGTAAAGAATCGAACCAGCCCTCCGCGGTGCGAAACGAGCACGCCTCCCTCCAACCACTTCTCCACGGTTGTGGCTTACTAAAGTTGTGCGCATTGTGTGCATGATTTCACACGTCACGTGGTCGCAGGAACGCGCTCGTGTCACTGCTCGCGCTTTCGTCGTCGTCTTCGTGCACAGTTGGCACGCTTTCGCATTCGCGTTTTACAAACGTCCAACACTTGCCACCTTTTTCCGTGAATCATTATCTTCAGCATGATTCTGTATTCCATTTTCCGCAATCGACTCTCCACAAATGACGCTGTCTGGCTGTCGGGATACTTTGGTCTTTCCTCTTTCCGCCTGAACGTTTCAACTTTGCGAAGCCTTATGGGAACCACATTTCGTTATACTTCACATACACTCTAGAAAAAAGTTCACACCCTCTGGGCCATATCTGTCTGGAAAAAAAAAAAGAATCGTATGGTCGGTCTTGCCTGTGCTCTCTTCCTTGAAAACTCTGCGCTCGCTACTTTCCTGTCAGGAATGCCATGTCGCGCTTATAACGCGCTTTTCGTTCGTGAGCTGGAAGCACCATGCACGCAGAAATAAAGACATGAAAGGCCCGAGAAAAGGAGCTCCAAAGTGAGAATATTTCCTTATAGTGTAGGGCACTGCATTTCCGCAGCCAAATAGAAAGATTCTATTGCGTACAATCGTTTCTCATAGTTTCTATTTCGACTTTTATTAGATACAACCAAAGCGTAACCTAGTGTTGAGGTCAGTATGTAAAAGCTGCACTGAAGACTCATTAGCAATACATACGTAAAGTCTGATCCTACAAACACTTCCCTAAATCGCTGTGAAATTGCTGTCGCATCAACACACTTCGCTCATTCAAATAACAAGCATAGGAAAAAATTTTTGACATACCTGAAGCATGCGTTTACATGTACTTTATTCAACTGTACGGGTAATACTTCGTCTCGCTGTGCCCCTATAAGGCAAAACAGGTCGCCCAGTGGCCATTTCGTTACGCAGCTGAGCTCCTGGTTGCGGGTGTGATCCCGGGAGCGGCGGCTGCATTTCAATGGGGCGGCATGCAAACAGGCTCGTGTGCATAGATTCAGGTACACGGTAAAGATACCCACGTGGTCAGAATTATACCGGGGTCCCCAAATACAGCGTGTCTCATAATCAGAACTAGTTTTGGCATGTAAAGCCCTACAAAGAAGAAGATGATACGTAAATCCCCAGAATCTATTTTACCAATTATGAAGCTTGACATGAGTCAATGTGAGCGTCATTTCGTTATGAGCGTACGATACTTTCAATATCGACGAACAATGGGCGCTGTATGTTTAAAGTAAGTGCAGAATACCACACACAGTAATTCCACACTGTTCGTCGACCTTACTTTCCCCAGATGTCTCAATGCGCCCTTATGCTGTCCACATGGCCGCTTTTTCGGGGATGTTATAAAACATACATAAAACACGTAACTGGCTCATTTGCTTTGTTGTGGACCGTTACCTCATCGAAGCCTCGCACCTTGAAGGGGTCTTTAATTGTGAGCTAGAAGATATCGCTGCACTTGTTTGTTCTTAAGTCGTTTATAGTGTTGTGCGAACCAATGCATTTGTAGAATACAGTAAACGCCATTGTAGAAACTTAGACACTACCACTTGAAGCCACAATACAGGAACTAAGCAATATTATGGAAACGCTTTTCGTTGCTTCTTGTACATTATCCCATGTCGTCGTAAATAAATCTGTGTGCATCATATTTTAATTTTCTTGTTGCCGTCCCTCACGTATGTTATGATTATGACGTGATGCTTTGTAAATGATGATGTCGCATACATGAATTCTGTACTCGACGTCGAGGACGCTGCCTTTTCTGCGTGCGGTTTATTTTTCCGCCACGTTCAGTTCTCGAGACCTTAGGGTGACCGTTTCATTGTCGTCACGTCTGCCCTTTCGCTGATTACAATTAATCAAAATCGTGTTTAAAGGAACTCCTCATTGTTTTCGCGCATGTACTTTCGCTGATTAGCATTCCTGAATATCGTGTTTGATATGAACTCTTCTTTGTCGTCATGGATTACCTTTCGCTCCTTCTACGTCACATTTAATTTCATTTCATATTATTACCATCAAGCGCATATGCATTACGCAGAGGAGTGGTGCATAATATACATAGAGAATTAACAAAAGGAAGCAAGACTAACGAAGCAATAGGCAATGCAGGTAATACAGAAACCAAACTACAAGAACAAGAAATAAAAGAGCCAAGTACATGCTAAAGTAGGAGCAATTAAAAAAAATATTGCAAACGGTTATACGCAACAATGATACACAGTAGCTCTAACAACAACCACAAGGGAGATCATCTTCAAGATAACCCAAGAGAGATGAATGAAATGATTTGTGTTCTCGTATGAAAGCTACGTCGCGCGGAAGGCGATTCCACTCTGTCAATGTACCAGGTAAGAAAGAATGAAAAACGGCATTGGTTTTACAACTGATGACGTTTACTTCGTAAGGATGGTCGATGCTGGACGAGCTATAACATGACTGCGAAATGAAAGTACGCTTCAATTTTTCATAGTGATACATTCTATGAAAAAGGCTAAGGCGAGATACTTTCCTACGGAGCTCAAGAAATGGCAATGATAGCGTAAGTGTCATTGGAGGTACGGTGCTAGTACGGTTGTAGTTGGACTGAATGAAACGCGCTGCATTATTCTGAACCATCTCAAGTGAGGACATTAAGTTCGTGAAACCGGTGTCCCAAATTGCAGAGGCCTATTCTAATTTTGACCGTACTAATGTCCTGTACATAGTCAGTTTAGCAGAAATAGGTGCTTTAGAAAACTTTTCGGCGCAGGTAACCAAGCATGCGTTAACTGTTGTTAATTGTGTAATCGATATCATGCTTCCAGCTAAGATCATTAGTTATATGGACACCTAAGCATTTGTACGAGGTAACGGGATATAAAGGAATGTTATTTATTTATAGCAAGTAGAAGAATTGAGATGAGTGCGCGATACTCCCATAAATTTGCATTTTTAACATTTAAATCCATGGCCCATGTATCACACCATTTCACTATACTATTTAGGTCAACTTGTAAAGTAGAAACACCGGTAGGGTAAGCTATTTCGGGATAAATAACCCACTCGTCGGCGAATTAATTAAGGGGGAAGTCACGCAGTTAGGGAGGTCATTAATATAAACTAAGAAGAGAAGAGGGCCCAAAGTGCACCCCTGTGGCACACCTGACGCGACAGATGTTAACGGTGAGTTGTTATTGCTAACGAACACGTACTGCCGACTGTCTCTTAAGAAAGATAATCTATGCAGCTCAGAAGATTTACGTCGATATTGAGGCACCTGAGTTTAAGAAGAAGGAGGCAATGGTTAATTTTGTCAAATGCTTTAGACAAATCTAGAAAGATGCAATCAGCTAAAAAACGATTGTCAGTAAGAGTGAGCATGGGGTGAGTAAAACAAAGTGACAGCGTCTCGCAACAGTACGACTTCCTAAAACTACGTTGTGCCGAATTGAAAAAAAAAGAGTTCGAACAAAGAAGCTAGCAAGGTGTGAGCAGATGAGATGGTCAAGAATTTTGCATGGTATGCTGGCAAGGGAAATGGGGCGATAATTAAGGGGTTATTGCTTATTACCTGATTTATAAAGTGGAATCCCTTTCGCATGTTTCCAATGCTGGGGAAGAATACCAGTATTTAATAATTGATGAAGTATTTAACCCGGGAAAATGAAGGAGTTCATCCTTGATTCTTTGAGGAATCTTGCGTTTATACAATCAACACCACAGCACAATCTAACCATTGTTCGAATTGAGTGCTTTTATATTATGAAAAAACTTTAACAGGACATTAGCAGCCCGATTAGCTTTTCAAAAACATTGGTCTTCTGCTCTAAATATGAAAAAAAGAAAGACGGCAAAGGAAATGAGAGAGAAAGACTTGGAGTGATGATGATGGTGTGCATTTCACTATGTGCGCGTGCGATGTAAAAGCATGTTCTGCGCAGAACAAGTCACAATTCGGAGGCGCCCGCCACTCAGTTATAGAGTCTAGAAATGCGGCGCCTTTTATCTAAAAACGTCAATAGGGCTATTTTTCCTCGCAGCGCACGTTTAGTGTCGTCGCACACCTCCAGAATCATCCCTTTCGAAGGAAATATGCCGTACAAACTAGAATGGGGCATCAAGTGTATCTGGTTACAGAACCTAAAATGACACCCACGGCAAGGCATATGATGCTCTATATACGATGTCGCACAACATCTGTGACGGCAGCAACTGTACCCCACTATGCCAGTTTCCTTGGAACTCTCAAGATGCTGGTGAACTCTTCAATTCTGTTAGGATTCTGCAAAATGATAACAAGAAGGCAGGCAATTCTTATTCTGAATTCCTTCACAAATCCACAACCAAGTGGCTCGCGCACTGTCTGATCACTCCAGTTATTTACTCAAGTATTTCTCTACTCAGGCATGCACCGAACCGCCACCACTCCCTTAACGCACACACACATGCGTGCATTTATCCAAGACGTCGGTCACGTCTGAAGAAAGGGTCTTTAAAACGGCAGTCGCTCCTTTGTAGTGACTTCCTTTGGTCGCCTAGTGACAAAGCGTATTTGAGGTTGCCATAATAAGTAAAAAATGGCGCCCATTATTCAGCTGTTGTTTGGTAGCCCGAGAAAGGTCGCGACGTTTTATTAGCGGTTGTTTCCCGTGTGCATGGTACACACCGCGCTTTTATGGTGTAACATACGATGTTTACTGTCACGACGGCATCTCCTGCCAGCCTGTGCTGTGACAGGTCCTGTGATTTTTACCTCTGGGCATTTTCTTAGTTCTCCGTGTTGTGGAGAGATGCTGAAAACATACGCAGGGCTCTCAAAATGAAAGTATCAGTAATTTGATTAATAACCATATCGCAAAAACCAGCGCCTTCGAGTGCCTTCCAGTGTGAAACCAGCGCGTATTTTGACAATGACCCTACCGCTCACAGGCAGTCCCACACTGTAAAATCATTTACACCCTTAAGGGATTTTAGCGTCAATAACTAACCCCCTAGAACCCCTGAAAAAGCTGGCTTTCATAGGGAATTACACCCTTATGATGGTTCTTCTAATTTGCAATAACACTCTATCCATCGAGGGGATTTTGAACAGTTTATTACTCTTTGACCTATGGGGTGTAAGGGTGTGATCAGCAATATATTACCCCTTCACCTTTCGGGTGTAATGAGCATTATAATAACCCTTGCTATGAGGGTGTTGAAGTATGGCGTGCTGTAGCAGGTACATATGCATTCCATTGTATGTTTCGTAAGTCTACTGTCAGGCTAACACACGGGAATGTTATGTATAGTGTGCATATTGTAGGTAATGTGTTTCCAAATGCAGGGCATAACAACTTTCTGAGAATACACGTAATCACATGTGAGTGTTTTGCCTGACTTGGCCACTTTTACCACAGATACAGAAAGATATACTGCACGGAAGGTCATTTATTCAAGCCTCCTGTACAATTTTAGATCTTGAACTAAGCCTTGTATGTCGTGACGAATCTTCTGCCCATTCCACGTCGAAGAACAGTTACATCCAAAACAATGCTTCAGGGCACAGGTGAGTCTGGTGATGCCTTTGTGTAGCTTGATTTCAATGTCCAAGGACGAGCCATCATTGATGCAGCCATTTCTTCATTGATCGCTCGAGCTGTTTCTTATTTTCTACCTGCGAAATGATTTGTTGCAGTTTGATGTCAGGAAAAGTACATGCAATATACAAGTATGGCTTCTCTGCATCATTCACATTAATATTTCAAGTTCTCATGAAGTCAAGGATAGAGAGAACTAATGCACAGTGTTTGCTTCCAAGAAATTGTTATATGAAAACCATACAGCATTTAATAATGCCACATCTTAATTATAAGACAGGCTATATGATTATGTTACAGCAATAGCACTGGTCAGTGTTTTTGTTTCCGACGTATGAACCAAAAGTACAATTTAGCATGTATACTAATAAACATGCTTGTTTTCAGCGCAATCAATCGCTTACAAATACATCAATCCTTGCTTGCGCAATAAGGTGACAATGAGAAGCCACGTCAGCTCATTGCAACTTTTTTCAACAAGCAAGTCTTATTTAACAACACAGCAAAAAAGAGTAACTGAAAAGCAGTTTTTCGGGAAACTAACATAACGAAAACAAACCGAGACACTACTGTCCGCAAAGTGTAAGAAACTATATGAAAAGATGGGGCTCAGAGTGTAATTGCTGCTACTGTTAGTTTCTGTCGTACTGATCTTAGCTTTTTCAATTCACTTCACAGATATGCTCTCGATCATTTGGTTGTCATGGTGGCTGCTCTGCAAATGCTTATCAAGCATGGTTCCTTTAAAAATATTTTACACAGAAATGTTAGTTGAAAGCATTACTTTGAGTATAACTTGAAGCAGCGCGAAGAAGACGAGGACAAGAATTGAAAACAAGCACAATAGGACGAGCGCTTCACCACCAACTAGAAATTTTTTTGAACGAACAACCACCTATATAACATGTCAAAAAAAAAAAAAGGTTGGAAGGCTTGCATACTGCCTACAAGTAGAGGTGCTTAACCAAAAAAATTATCTCAAATTTTGTTAGACTGAGTGATGCTGCACTTACACATTTATCTCCTGCTTTGGTGATGTAGAAACCTTCTACTATTTCAGTTTTTTTTTCTCATTGCATGCTTCAGAAACCTAGTGTCAGCGAACAATGGGGTACATGTGCATTTATTGCAATGCGCAGCTAAATTGGCTGCCGTACCTGTTTTTCACATTGTTTTTATGCTGCTTAGCTAGCTTTATCAATAAAGCATTGCCCGGTTTGCCCTACGTACACTCGTCCGCATTTTAACGGTAACTTGTAAACAACGTCAAAGGTGCACTGAATTTTTTATCGTGATTGGTGGTGCATTGCTGGCGTTTCAAATTTTTCATAGCATTGCATAACTTCGAGTGTTTGCAGGGAGTGGAAAACACTAGGTTGATATGATGCCTGTTGACCACTTTCTTAAGATTGCGGGATAACTTGTGAACATGTGGTATTACGTGAAAAGGTCCCTTTTCTTTTTCATGCTTATCAATTTTGCTTCCAGAGCGCTTTATTTTTTGCAGGAGTGTTTCACACAGCGCTGTGATGATAAAAGATGGGTAGCCGGCTGTTTTGAGGCGTTCTATCTGCTGTAAGGGGCTATTTTTCATGTGATGCTCACAGGACTTGTTCGTTGTGGCTTGAATACATGAGATGGCTATTCCCCTTTTCATAAGTTTTGAATGGGAACTGTCATAGGGAAGCAAGCCTTTCTTTGAGCTGGTTTAATAAGTCCAACAAACATGTTGATTAGATGAAACTGAAATATTAATATCAAAGAATTGAATGCTATTATTATTTGGCATTTCAAACGTGAACTTTAATACGCCACCGTGCTTATTACTAAAAATTCTCAGGATATTTTTCACTTCTTTGTCAAAACAATAGTGTGGTTGGTGGTTTCGAAGAACTAAGTAACCGTCCACGCAGTGGTAAATGTGAGTAACTGAGGAGCCTACTAAATGTTTGTTTGGTGTCGCAGCTTGGAGTAAAGGTGCGTGAATAACTCATCGATGCATGCGGGCGTCAACGGGTGCTCATTGCTCAGCAGCTGTGGATGTTGACATTTCGCTGACATTCACCGCACTTCAAATGTCAGTGTGCGTGACGTGTTCCTCTAATGGTTTTTGAACAGATGCGTTATAACGGGCCCCAGAAAGCCTGCCGCTAATTGATATTATTGCACCGATACCAAAGCTGAGACAATTCGTGTGCTTCCACTTTCTCTAGTGTAATAAAAAAAATAATAAAAAGATGCTAAGACCCAAATGCAGGCATGTAGCATTCACCAGGTACCCACGCCGAGATTGTTCCATTCCTCCGAAGGTTAGGCCTAGTGTAACCGCTGAGTCCATCTGTAGGCCTTCGGCCTGTCTGTGGTCTGGAATAATATGTAACCGGAAAAAAACACTGTATAGATCAGCTATCTCATCATCAAAATGATGATAAGACGCTCCTGATACCAATGCGAAGCACGTAGCGCTCCCCGCATACATTACCCGGTAAAGATTACTGTTGAGCAAATGTGGCGGCGACGGCAGTTTGCGACAGGGGCAGTGACGTCACGAGCATTTCACATATAACAGAACCAGCCTCGCAACATATTTCATTGGTGCAGCACCGCTATGGGTAGGCCACGCACAGTTAGGACTCCCGAGGAGCAGCGTGAATACGAAGAGCGGCAAAGGGAAAAGAAACGCCAATACAAACAGCGGCCGCGTGCTGCCAAAATTACCATTACTACCATTACTCTAAGCGATAATTCATTGCATACCTCCCTCAGCAGTTGTAGTAGTGGTATTCAACAGCTTCGCTGAACATCCACTTTCGCAGAGCCGAGATGGCGAGTCAAGTTTGTTTTTGTAACAATGTAGGAAAGTTGTCGACTCACAATGAGAAAAAAGAACCAGACAACTGTCAAGAAAATATTTCGCCCACACCGTGAAGTGTGACGCGGAAAAGGAGGTCCGACGTGACCTTAGCAGCAGAATGCATAAACTTCCCTAATGTGCAACCAATCAGATGGCGCTGCAGTCGCTAGCGTATCACCGTTACGGGCACTGAGGTGACGTGGATTAGATATTTAGGGGCGAAGCTCCTTACGCCGTGGGCAAGTCTCTTCTCCATCGTAGCCACCACGTCTAGTTCGTGAAGTGATCACTAGATGGCGCTGGTGTCGCTCGCTCCACCAGCATACACAGACATGTGTATGCTGCAGTAAAGATTCAGAGACCACTCAGCACATCCTAATGGAATGCGACGGGATCCACCCAGCGAGAACCGTAGGTAACGTGCAACTCCCAGAAGCGCTTGGGTTTAAAGTGGAAGGAAACATAAACAGATCAGCCGTAGAGATCAGCAAGAGACGATTAGAGTACTGGTGGAAAAAAAGCAGGGAAAAGATGGATACGACCTGATCGCTTAAAATCATAGGCAACGGTACAAGGTAAATTTTTGAAAAATAAAAATAATGAGAGGTATGCAAAAATGCTAGATAAAGAACATGTATAGTATACCTGATTAAATCAAGCAGGCTAGGTGACTATTTGTCGCCGCCCCGTTTCAAAGGGGATGCCAATAAATCATCATCATCATCATCACCATAGAGATACATGGTAAAGGCTTGTGTGATGGGATATCACTAGATGGCGCTATCGCAGCATAGTTGACGCATTAAAATACGAGATGGCGCTGCGTCGCTCACTCCATTCAGATGTATGGGAGCGCATAGTGTGATGAGCGATCATTAGATCATTGGATGGAGGCGATCGTTCGAGATGTTTCGATGCAGTGCGATGGGAGACCGCTAGGGGTGAGAGCTGTAAAATGCGCTCGCTCTTGGCGCGATTCCTCTTTCGCTCTGAGTCGCTGCGCCATATGGAACACAAGGCGGCGGAGTGGAGGGCACGGAAAGCGGCTGCAGCGCGCGCTCGCAGACAGAACCCGGAGGTGAGAGCCCGCGAAGCCCAAGCTGCACGGAGGCGCCGAGAAACGGATCCCGACGTTCGAGCCCGCGAAGCAGAAGGTGCGCGGTGACGCCGAGAAGCGGATCCAGAAACTGTGAGAGACCGAGAAGCGGCGAGGAAACGCGCATACAGGCGGGCGGATCCCGAGGCTGCGCGAGCGCGGGAATCTGCTGCCAAGCGCCTCAAGCGAGCTCTGCCCGAAGGCGAACGTCCAACTGCAACTCATACAAGAACCGCTCTCCTTGCATTTCACGGACTATAAAGCCGTCATTTGGAAGGGACAACGGAAGCCAAACCTCATCTAAAAAAATCAATAAAGTTCTTATATAACCCCACACACTGGTTCTCACGTCTTT
Organism: Dermacentor silvarum; assembly: GCF_013339745.2. Taxonomy (NCBI): domain Eukaryota; kingdom Metazoa; phylum Arthropoda; class Arachnida; order Ixodida; family Ixodidae; genus Dermacentor; species Dermacentor silvarum. The sequence goes on from NC_051156.1 coordinate 67,976,429, forward strand.
AATGATGATGTAATGGGCGAATTTTCACGGAAGAGCCATGAACCTCCGGAGGTTCGCCCACTCATCATCATTCACCCTGTGCATATGCTGTGAAATATTTTTTCACTGGGGGATTAGGTGTAGAAGTTCGAACTATAGATGCTCATATAGAGGTATTCGTGATTCTCCGCACACAAGCTAAAATTTCAATGCCAGGTTGGTCATTCCCCCAAGCGTGAATGAAAGCGCTATTCTGGTGATGCTTGTGCCATCACCATCAAGTTAAACGCGAAAACTACAAAAACATTAGCTGGAGCACATCTTGCGCAGGAAAGCGTCAATGTGTGATGTCGCACTACATAAACTCCCTTTAAGTGTTCTGCAGCCCTTTAACTACCCTGCATAATACAAAGCCTTCTAGTTGCATACAAGCTTGCGAACGCAGAAACAAAATAAATAAATAAATAAAGCAGCGTACCCAGCGCATCTGTGCAAATCAGGGATAAGCGAAGTTTTCACTCATATTTACGAAAATGTTCAAGCAATTATGCACACATTAAAACTACTGTAGCGAAGGTCTGCACGAAGTGACAATTGCACCGCAACCCTTATGCAGATGTTACAAATTGCTCCAACGTTTCGAGGTATAGGGGCCGTGTACGTATCAGAGGTACACAAATGCACATTTAAATTTATTATGCAACGCCGGTGTCTGTTGCTCTTTCGTGCATCACATTTCTTCCAGGACTCATATAAGGCACGTTCTTTTACATTCGGCAACGTCAGTAATCGTCAATGTTATGCTAAAGGCTTATTTCAGACCTTCGTTTCTTCCAAACTCAATGCATCGTCTAGCCCCAATTTTTACGTTCACTTCTGCCTCCGTTCAGTTCTCTGCTGCAGACTTTTTCACCTCTCACTCTGCATGCTTGCCTCATTGGGCCAAGTGGACCAAATTGTCTACTCAGCAAAATAGCAACAGGCAGCACCCGCTAAGTAGGTGGAAGGGTAAAAGAAATCTCAGCTTTAATATGCCCGGGCCATTTTATTCTGACCTGTTTGTTCTTGAATTATTGCTCACAGTGGACATATTGGAGGGAGCTAACGCAGCAAATACGCTGGAAAAATGGCAAAATTTTGCAAGTGAGCTGTTTTTCAAGGCTCCTTTATTTACCTAACTACTCAGCGCTGAACCCCCACAGGGTAACAATACCAAAGTACTCTAAGAGTAGAACGAGAACATAACTGTTCCTGGCTATGGAGCACAACTGACTGCATAAGGTTTTCTAATTCCCTGAAAGCCATGCTGCTTGTACTATTTTCATGAGAGAGAGGGAGAAACGTAGTCTGTGCAAATACGTCTTAGTTGAAAGGCCTCCTTGCATTGCGGCCGAGTTGCAGATATGCTGCATTACTTACCGGGCACACGGATTTGCATGCTGTCAAACCTGTCAGACGAACTTAACGAGGACCCACGTTATAGCCAAGTTGCGTGCCATTCGCTGGCGGTTACGCGAATCTGACGGATTCTGATGCCATTTGGTGGTTGTCTACAAATGAACTGAGTCATTAAGTTAGTTCGTTGTGATTATCAAGGACGAAGTTTAAGTTCTCTGCTTCTACAGTCGATGAGCAACACCAGAGCAGGAGCCAACGATTCGAGAAGTGGACTTGTCTTCTTCAAGCCCTTGAAGAAGACAGGTTCACTCGTCGAAGCGTTGGCTCCTGCTCTCACCTTGTTCTCGTGTTGCTCATCGTCTTGAATTTCCATCTCCCGCATTCCCCGTGTTCTGTCTGTACAGTGTAATTTATTACGTTTTAAACAACGGCATCGCTCCAAATCGCAGCGGCGCTGCTCCCCTTGTGATACGCCTTTGTCCATTTGACAATAAATGAGTAAGCGATACTTTTTTTTCGCTTGAGTTGGCGCGCGGCATAACTTGAGTATGAAATTAAATATAAGCATGAAGGCCAGTTTCATGCAGATACTGCAACAGTGGCTCATTCTACATTGTCATCAGGTCTATCTCTATAGAGTTTCACACCTCGAGTTTTGTTCGCGAATTAGCTTTGCCCAAGCACACATTCAATGTAAATGACAGGCATCCGCTGCAGACGCCGCAGAGGAGCACTTCGGACACAGGGCTTCATCTTCACATGGTTGACCCTAGATACAAGTGATGGCTGGTGTAAGGGCCGTCCCGGCTCGACGCTTCCGAAGAGAGACTTTCTCCAATCGAAAAAGATCGTAGGGAAGAGAGCAAACACACGCGGTGACTAGGGCACACGTATCCCGCCAGAGGATAGATTTTCGGGCAATGAGGGCAGAGCGGGGGTCAGAGGGAAGGGAAAAAGGAGGAGTTGTGGGTGTTGGGAAAGAGTGAGCAATACGAACCACAGGGTCATTGTTGTAGTCATGACCATGTGCCTGCCCCCAGTGGACATTCACACGTGTAGACTTGTGAATTTTGTGTATCTTCTCACAAACATGCATTGTTTTAGTTCCTTGTTTGAGATGCTTAATGCAACCGAAGCTGTCAGTATAGATGTGGGCTTCGTTGATGTAGCTCGAATAATAAGGGGCCAGGAGCGAAAGAGAGAGACAAACGGCGTGGGAAACGCAGGGAGGTTAACCCGAAAAGACTATGGTTTGCTACCTTGCACTTGGGGAAGGGTAAGGAGAAACGAAAGACGGAAAGAATGGCGGAGAGAAAAAAAAGCAAAGTCCCGGTAGAAAATAGAGGAGGTTGGTAACGTTCGTGGGAACTGTAGTCTGTTATACGGTCCACTAGTTCGCGAAAATTTCAAGAGTCCATTGACTGATTGTGGTGTGACGACTGTATAGGCCGGCTAAGGGGTCACAAAAGTTTAGGAACGTTCATTGCCTAGCTGCGGGTGGCTCGAATGTCAGGGTTTGTCGGACTTGAGAAATCTATTTGTCCTCCTCTTGCGTCAGGATTTAAGCATTGCATCTAGTACACTAGTACCATACCTAAAGTGGAACGTGAGTAATAATCCATATAGGAGCGACCATTCTCCGATTGTCATAAAATTAACAAAAGCAGATGAGGGCTCTCCACGCGTCCCCCATTGGAAAGTCGAGTCAGCCGACTGGAAGCGTTATAAAGAACTCACACGCATGAACTTGGAAGACATCTCTACACTTCCTATCGATGATGCAGTGGCGTATTTTACAGAGTTTATTGTTGATGCGGCGTCACTATGCATCCCCGAAACAAATGGATCGCCCTCCAAACGACGTGTTCGCTGGTGGAATGAGGAGTGCAAGGAAGCTCGCAGAAATCAAAATAAGGCCTGGAGTCACTTTCGCGACTCTCCAACTACCGAGAACTTGATCAGGTTCAAGAAAATAAAGTCGGAAGGTAGAAGAACTCGCCGCCGTGCCAAAAGGGAAAGCTGGCAGAGATACATCTCTAGCATTAATTCTTATACAGATGAACGGAAAGCCTGGAACAGGGTAAATAAGATAAAAGGTCGTGACACTCATCCTCTACCATTAGTGAATACACAAGGAGACACTCTTGAGGACCAAGCTGATTCTCTAGGAGAACCTTTTGTGTACATTTCTAGTTCATCCCATTACTCAGATACATTCCTGAGATACCAGCAACAAGCGGAGCGACTTCCTCTGAATCGCAAAGGAAAAAGAAATGAATCTTACAATCGTCCCTTTAACATGGCGGAATTCCAGGCTGCACTAAATTGCTGTAATAAATCGGCCCCTGGAAACAATCGAATAGTTTACGAGATGATCGAACACTTACACCCCGAAGCACACAAAACACTCCTATCACTTTTCAATGCCATATTCGCTGCGAGCTATATTCCGTCCGCCTGGAAGGAGGCAATAATAATTCCTATTCTCAAAAAAGGCAAGGACCCGACTTCGGTCAGCAGTTATAGGCCTATAGCTTTAACAAGTTGCCTATGCAAACTTTTAGAAAAAATGACTAACCGGCGCCTGATCCATTATCTTGAAATCAACAAAATAATAGACCCCTTACAGTGCGGTTTTAGGGAGGGTAGATCCACAACAGATCACCTTGTCCGCACCGAAACAAATATCCGTGACGCCTTTGTGCACAAGCAGTTTTTCTTATCGGTATTTTTAGATATGGAGAAAGCATATGATACCACTTGGTGTTTCCGAATACTTCGTGATCTGGCAGGAATGGGCGTCCGAGGAAATTGCTGAACGTAATTCAAAGTTATCTCTCTAACCGCACATTCCGTGTTCGGATTGGTAATGCCCTGTCTCGTCCATTTACTCAGAAGACTGGCGTACCACAGGGTGGAGTGCTAAGCTGTACTCTATTTGTTGTAAAAATGAACTCGCTCCATACTATCACACCACGGACAATGTTTTATTCTGTAGATGTGGATGACATCGAAATAGGTTACAAATCGTGTAATCTTGGTATCTGCGAGCGACAAGTACAGCTTTGTTTGAATAAATTGTTAAGTGGGCGGAGAAAAACAGTTTTAAACTAAACCCCCCAAAAAGCACGTGCATCCTCTTCTCGAAGAAGAGAGGTGTAATACCGCATCCCGTTATTGAGCTCAATGGAGAACGGCTATCCGTTAGCCATGAACATAAATTTTTAGGTGTCATTTTAGACTCAAAATTAACTTTTGTCCCACACTTGAAATATCTGAAAGCGAAGTGCCTGAAGACAATGAATCTGCTCAAGCTCTTGTCCCGCACATCTTGGGGAAGTGACAGAAGGTGCCTCTTGAACTTGTACAAAAGTCTCATACGGTCACGACTTGACTATGGAGCCATTGTCTATAACTCTGCTACGTCTAGTGCTCTGAAGATGCTGGATTCCGTCCACTACTTGGGTATCCGTCTCGCTACAGGTGCGTTCAGGACTAGTCCTGTGGAAAGCCTGTACGTTGAATCCAACGAATTGTCTCTACATCACCAAAGGACCTATTTAAGTCTCTCATATGGCCTGAAGGTGAAACCAGATGTACATCATCCATGCCATTCACCTATTCGCGATTTCTCCACGGCCAGGCTGCTCCGTAACCGCCCAACCACTAGGCCTCCTCTGTCTCTCCGGTTGGAAGCACTGTCAGAAGAAACAGACGTCCCCCTTCTAGAGAATGTCCTAATGGCTCCAACTCGGCTTCCACCGCCTTGGGAGTGGCTGACTATCGAATGTGACATCTCTTTCGTAGAAATATCAAAACGAGCACCTGAGGCACATATACATTCACATTTCCTTGAGCTTCAGGAGAAGTACTCTTGTGCTGAATTTTATACAGACGCTTCGAAATCTCCTGCTGGTGTTGCTTACGCAGCTCTAGGACCATCGTTTTCACTATCCAGTACACTTAATCCATATACCAGTATTTTTACGGCTGAAGCATACGCGATCCTTTCTGCAGTAAAACACATAACGCAAACGAATCTCACTAGGGCTATTGTATTCACGGACTCATTGAGCGTAGTCCGAGCCCTAATGAACTTACGAAAACATAAAAACACTGTCTTTAACAAACTCTTTGCATTGCTATGCTCAGCTTATATAGGGAAACAAGTCATCATCCTATGCTGGGTACCTGGACACAGTGGCATAAAAGGTAACGAAGATGCTGACGAGAACGCTACCTCAGTAGCTTTTAGCGACACTGACATAAGCATACCCATCCCAGCCACAGATATTAAACCATACTTGCGGCATAAGCTGAAGAAGCACTGGCAGAAACAGTGGGATACTCAGGTATCCAATAAACTGCACCTAATCAAACCTAAATTAGGGCACTGGATATCGGAGAAAACAGCACGATACAAAGAAGTGCTCCTTTGTCGATTAAGAATAGGTCAAACCTTCGGCACCCACTCTTACCTACTGACTGGAAGTGATCCTCCGTAATGTCGAAGGTGTGGCGACAGACTTACAGTTCTCCATGTCCTTATTCAGTGCAGGGAAATAGAAAGGGAGCGTAAAAAGTACTTTCATTCTGTATATCGCCAGCATATTCCACTTCACCCAGCATTCTTTCTAAGCAACGAACCACTTTTTAACTTGAAACGTTTTTAGCTTTTTAGATGAAGTTAATGTCCTAGAAATTATTTCGCCGGGTCATGTTAGCACAGCTTCGCCTTCGAGGCTGTAGGTGCAGTGACGTTAGTCTTTATAGAACATGCCTCTGAGCTCTCTACTTCAAGAGCCCTGTGGTGGCTTTATCGTAGTGAAACTTTTAAACGCCTTTTTCTTTGTCATGAGTCATTGTCATTGTATTTTACGCAGTTTACAGCGACCCGTTCTTAGGCCTCTTTACAGCCACATTACTTTTACATTTGTAACTCAATTTAATCACTTCATTCATAATACATAAAGAATTCATTACCATTTGTCATGGCGTTCTTTGGCCATAGCTGGCCCTTGCGCCATTAAACGCCACACATCATCATTATTTTTCTCCTTTGTTTCAGGACTGGAGCCATTTCATTGCCCGCTGTGAGGATGAAGCAGCTTTATAGGTGAACATAAGACGCCCTCCAGATCTTCCCCTTTTCAGCAACAGAGGCCATGCTATGCTTGCACTTCAAGCTTTATTTTCGCTGTACCTTTTACATGCAATGGCTAGTTTAGTGGCTTTGCTCAGAGTGATTGGTGTCACATTTGTTCCATGGCACAAAATATATGTAGTCATGTGTGTTCAAGTATATCATGTAGATAACTATGTGACAATAAAATAAATACCAGAACAACGAAACTTGGTGCACAGTAGATGTGTGAAGGTGTGTGCATTAGCATATCGACGAAAACCTGGTGGAAGTTTAAAAAATATTCTCTAGGCTGTTGCCTGTCGCATTGTTGTCATTGTTCTTTCACATTAATATTGCAAAAATGTGCTCTCTTGCGAATATTATTGCATTGTTAAATACACTTCAAATATATCATTTGCCTTCATCGTCACATCCATAGAAACATAAAGGGGAATAGTTAAACATTTGCTTGGCTTCTCTGACCTTATTTTAGGTCCTTCTTAACTTTGCCCAGGTTTTTAAAAAAGTCACAAGCCTGCGCGGCACACGCAGCACAGTCACAGCGTAAGCTGGTTGAGCGGCGCAAGAGTAGCTCCAATTTCGGCACCACGCACAACAGGGGCTTCGCGGTAAAGTGTCTTCGCCTCGATTTTGACGAGAACGATCTGAACTGTCCGCCCGGCGTGGGCGGCGAGCTGCGGCTTGTAATGCTCTCTGCACAGCAATCTGCTGAGCCCGATGATGCCTGGTTGTAGCCGCGAACGTAGCTCTACGATTCGGTTCTTCAGCAGCGGTTCGTACCTTGCGAGGAGACGTCATAACGTGTACCGAAGTGGTACCCAGAATACGTGGCGCACATCTAACATCGGGATAGCGTTGATTGCGCGCCTCGTCTGAATCGCATCTCGTCGTCTGCGTCTGCGCGCGTGGCGGTTGCAGGCACTTAACTAGATGGCCCCACCATACTGGCGGAGGCTCGGGTCGTCTGCGCCTGCGCGCCGCGCATTTAAGGGGAATGTTTCTGCTGCCTGACAGCAAGCGCTTGCGTGACTCAGTGGTAAAGTATCTGACTCCCACGCAGCGGGCTTGGGTTCGATGCCGGCGATGAGCGGGTACTTTGTTTCGCATTTCCGGCGATAGCGGTTACGGCCAAACGCCGGCGGCGGCGTCATCGCGAACCGAAACGGCTATTTGAATGATCCCATAACAGTTTACGCTGTAAAAGTATCGCGGGCACCCTCCAGGGTTTACAGTCACCTTGAGCACATTCTGCCATATAATGGAGGAGCCGAAGAGGTCGCATGGTTTATTGTGGTGTCCGGTAAATGCCAGTTTCTTGTGTGATGCATTATGCTTAGCACCAGTTGCATAAAGTCATCATTTTAGCAAAATGCTTGTTTTCCAGGTGTATGTTGTTTGCTGTGTGTCCAAAGAAACACACTTTTTAAGATTGACTCATACCCTAATTCCACAGCTCAGTGTTATGAAATGCATGTACCTCGTACAGCATAGTGTTTCGCCTTCAGCTGGTCGATTTTCATGCACATAAAGTAGCGTTAACACAAATATAAAAGTAACACGATACAGCTGGGTAGTAAACGCTTTCACAGAAGAAAATCGATTGATGCAATCACTAAGAAAGTGAAAATATATTATGCTTTGTAGCGAAGAGAGACGCTAGTGGGTCCAGCTCTAGTCTGCCCAGACGCTAGTGGGTCTAGCGCTTCGGCTCGCAACGGCGCTCGTGCTTGAAAGCTGTGGCTCGTTTGACTGTCGACGCTGCGCTGCTCTGATCACTAATAAACCCCTTACAACTGGTGGAGCATGCTGCGCCCTCAAAACCTGCAACCTGGAACTTCGATCCCGCACCGTACCTTCGACCATGCCTGAAGAAGCCTCCCAACAAGTGCCTCCCCCTGCACCGGCACCTTGCTCTGGTGTGCCTCGCCACAGGGACCCTGCTATCTTCACAGGCGCAGATGACACCGACGTTGAGGATTGGCTAACGACCTACAAGCGGGTAAGCGCCCACAATAAATGGGACGAAACAGCTAAGCTCAGCAACGTGCTCTTCTACCTAGCCGGTGTGGCCAGCTTATGGTACAACAACCATGAAACCGATTTTCGGACGTGGTCAGCCTTCAAGACATCTTTTGTGGATGTTTTTGGTCGCTCTGCTGTTCGTATGCTGCGCGCCGAACAGCGTTTGCGGGAACGAGCTCAGCAAGTCGGTGAATCATTCACAAGCTATATCGAAGACATCCTGGACTTATGCAAGAAAGTGAACGCGACCATGTCGGAGTCTGATAAGATCAGGAACGTTATGAAAGGAATAGAAGAAGATGCCTTCCACATGCTGCTTGCCAAAATCCTCGGACTGTGGCAGAGGTCATTACACTGTGCCAAAGTTACGAGGAGCTACGCAGGCAGCGGTCGTTGACCCGTCGCCCTCCATCCCGCGACGAACACCTCACTGGCTTGTCGGCCATTTCTGAGCAGTCAGCGTTGATGACAGAAAAAAATGTCACAGTTTCGCCCTAAGGGCGAAGCAATGAATGCAATAGCAACACAGCAATGTCATACGAAGTAAGGTGAGCGGCTTTGGTTGCATTATGAATTGTAGTAAACATGAGCTGATTAAGTAAGCAGGTGTGCTGCGGCGTAAGTAGACCGACATGAAGAGAGACTCGATGACCACGAGAAGGCGCGTGTGAAACGGTGGTGTTGATGAGAAGCGCTTCCCGTGGGCAGCGCGTGCGAAGGGACACACCGGTAGCGCTGCACTGCCGATCCGGGCAGCATTGCATGTTGAGCGTGCGTTGGAAAATGTGGCCCGACGATTACTAACTGAATGAACAAGCGTGGTGTGAGTGCTCACAAACAAACACGAATAGATCACACTGAATGACTGCAGACAACGACTGTCAAAACGCTGGCAGCAAGCGCATACGCCGCACCAACGGGCGAAGGTACGTGCGGTCTATCGCTTCAACGGAAACTGAGCGGCGAATGCACGGCGCATGAAGGTCAGAGCCGTGTGGAGATAAGCGACGGTGCGAGCGAGCGACGAGCGCGGTTGTTGGCAGAGAGGAAGTGCGCCCCCCAACCCCCCCCCCCCCCCCCCTCCGCTCCCTCCGGCGCTGGCTTCCCGCTTCCTTGCTTGCGCGTGGGAGATTGAGTGCGTTCGCTCTCCGTGATAGCGCGCGTCCCCGCACGCTTCCGCTCGGGCATACGGCGCGCAGCGAAGATTTTATCTATAGGGAACCTCACGGCGACGGCGACGGCAGCAATCCGGTTGAAGTGTCCATATAATTGCTATCGCAATAAAATGAAAGCGTTCGTGCGCGAGGAAATTGCGCGCCAGCTCTCCTTGATGTCCTTAGCACAACCGCCACCCGTACAAGAGCCGACGTCAAGTTTTGCGCCCCCGCTCCGCCGCACCATTGCGCACGAAATCAATGAGGTAATGCCTGAGCGCCACCAACATGTTCCTGTGGCCGCACCTCTCCGCTACGCAGAAGTCGTCGCCAGGCCCCAACAGATCTCTCCGGCTGCACCACTCAGCTACGCTGAAGTCGTCGCCAGGCCCCAACAGATCTCTCCGGCTGCATCACTAAGCTACGCAGAAGTCGTCGCCAGGCCCCACTACTTTCCTCATGGTGGGCCTCTCACTTACGCCGACGTCTTCACTGTGCCCCGACCACAGCCCGCCATGCCACCATATCACCAGCCGACCCGCGCAACGCGTCCTCCTACATGGACGGGGCCCAACACAGCGAATAGGTGGCGTACAGCTGACAACCGGCCTACCTGTTTTGCGTGCGGCTACGCAGGTCACGTCGCACGCTACTGTAATCGCGTGCAGTCGCCTAGAGCTACAACATACGCGCCAAATCGTATGGTCGGTTCTCCCGGCCCATATTACGACGACCCTTCGGGATCGTCACCTACGTTCCGCCCAACGCCCAATACCCGCCGCTCACCTTCTCCACGCCGACGCTCGCTATCACCGATGCGGCCTCGTTCCGCAGCTCGGGAAGAGGAAAACTAATCGTCGCAGTCCACGAGGCAAGGGCTGCGACGCCGGCGAAACGCGAAAGCCCTCAGGGTAGCCCGACGAACGTGATAGACGTGTTTGTTGATGGTGTTCAAACATCTGCACTCGTGGACACCGGAGCCGCCGTATCAGTTATGGACGCCGAACTTTGTCGCTTGATTCGGAAAGTCACGATGCCCCTTACTGGACTGTCCCTGCGCACAGCCGGCGCACAGCGTATTCACCCGTTAGCGGCCTGCACAGCTCGAGTTCTCATTGAGGACATTGTATACGCGATCGAATTTATTGTAATTTCGTCGTGCTCCCATGACGTTATCCTCGGCTGGGATTTTCTCTCCCGCCACAATGCCGTCATTCATTGCGCCCGGGCCGAACTAGAACTGTCGCCGCACTCAGATTTGACGCTCGCCGACAATGCTTCTCTACCGAACAAACTCCTCGTCAGACAGGACAGCACCGTTCCTCCTAACTCGTCAGTGGTTGTCTCTATGTACTGCAGCAGCCTCTCCGACGCCGTCGCACTACTGTCTCCGTCTGGCCGCTTTTCCACCCGAAAAGGCCTACTGCTACCTTTTGCGACGGTGAACATCACACAGGGCTCTAGTGCTATGTTTATTTGTAACCCGTTCTCGTACCCTGTGTTGCTACTCCAAGGAGAATGTCTGGGTACTGTCGAAGCTATCGCAGACATACAAATTACGGACGTTCCCGAAGACCCATACAGTGCCCGTTACAGTTCGCTCGGCTCGATTTCTACGTCTGGCCCATTGCCTATAGATGTGTTCGATTCTTCTGTTGCCGATGACCTTACATCGGGCCAGCGATCACAGCTTCTGTGCCTCCTACACGAATTTAGTGCTTCTTTCGACGTCGGGCAACCTTCCCTGGGCCGGACGTCAACTGTTACGCACCACATCGATACTGGCTCCCAATCGCCATTGCGGCAACGCCCATATCGTGTGTCGGCTACAGAACGTCGCGTGATTAATGAACAACTGGCCGATATGCTCCGCCGCGAAGTGATCCGACCTTCCCCCAGTCCATGGGCATCTCCCGTGGCCCTTGTTACAAAGAAAGACGGTTCTGTCCGGTTCTGTGTGGACTATCGGCGCCTCAACAAGATCACTCGTAAGGACGTTTACCCGCTTCCGCCAATCGACGACGCTATTGACAGCCTACAAGGAGCAGAATTTTTTTCATCTCTCTATCTGCGCTCAGGGTATTGGCAAGTACCTATGGCAGATGACTATCGACCGAAGACAGCCTTTGTCACGCCCGACGGCTTATACGAATTTAACGTCATGCCGTTTGGACTTTGTAATGCGCCAGCAACTTTTGAGCGTATGATGGATACCGTTATGCGCGGCTTGAAATGGCACACGTGCTTGTGCTACCTTGATGACGTCGTTGTTTTTGCTCCGGACTTCTCCACGTACCTTCAACGCCTCCAGCGTGTTTTGACGTGTTTGAGCAACGCCGGCCTACAACTGAATTTAAAGAAGTGCCGATTTGCAGCGCGGCAGCTGACGATACTGGGTTACGTCGTTTCCAAGGATGGAATTCTCCCCGATCCAGCCAAGCTTCGTGCCGTCGCCGAATTCCCTAAACCTACGTGCATCAAAGAACTGCGAAGTTTCGTAGGTTTATGTTCTTACTTCCGACGTTTCATTCAAAATTTCGCCGCCATCATATCACCTCTGACGAAGCTCCTTGGATGCAACGGACCCCTTCATTCGTGGTCGTCAGAGTGCGAGGAAGGGTTCGCAAATCACCGTCGTTTGCTGACGACTCCCCCAACTTTGCGCCACTACGATCCGGCGGCCCCTACAGAGGTACACACAGATGCCAGTGGTGTTGGCCTCGGCGCTGTCCTTGCGCAGCACAAACCTGGCTTTCCTGAATACGTCGTGGCATATGCCAGTCGCACCCTTACGAAAGCCGTTACCAATTACACTGTCACGGAAAAAGAATGTCTGGCGATCATCTGGCCTCTTACTAAGTTCCGTCCTTATTTGTATGGCCGCCCGTTTGATGTCGTCACCGACCACCATGCACTATGCTGGCTGTCATCTTTGAAGTATCCTTCAGGTCGTCTTGCCCGCTGGGCACTTCGCCTGCAGGACTACGATATCCGCGTGCTGTACCGCAACGGACGCCAACATTCTGATGCCGACGCCCTATCATGCTCTCCATTGCCCGATGAGAATACCTGCTGCTCACTCTCCCAGCTAGCTGTTTCTACAATCGACCTTGAGGTTATCGCTTCCGAGCAGCGCCAGGACCCCTGGATTGCCTCGATTAGAGACTTGCTTGCTGACCCTTCACCACAGTCAACCACTCGCACGTTGCGTCATCAAGCTCGCCATTTCGCGGTTCGCGACAACCTGCTTCACCGACGCAGTTATGCCGCAGACGGCCGGCAGTGGTTGTTACTAGTTCCTCGCAGTCTGCGCTCGGAAATCTGTGCATCCTTTCACACCGACCCACAGGGCGCACACTCCGGAGTTTTCAAAACCTACCAGCGCCTTCGACAGCGCTACTACTGGCGGGGCATGTACAAGTACGTTCAACAGTTCGTTCACTCCTGCCCCGACTGCCAGCGCCGGAAATCTCCACCCCAGCTCTCGTCGGCTGGTCTGCAGCCTCTACCCTGCCCTACCCGGCCGTTCGGGCTCGTTGGAATTGATTTGTATGGGCCACTTCCCTCGACGTCGGCTGGTAACCGCTGGGCTATTGTGGCAGTAGATCACCTAACACGATACGCCGAAACCGCCGCTCTCCCAGCAGCTACAGCGCGCGATGTTGCCTCATTCCTGCTTCGCCGATTGATCCTGCGGCATGGTCCACCCCAGGAATTGCTCAGTGATCGCGGACGTGTCTTCCTGTCGGAAGTGGTTGAAGCCATTCTTAAAGAGTGCCACGTTATTCATCGCACAACTACGGCGTACCACCCCCAAACCAATGGCCTCACAGAACGCTTCAACCGCACGCTCTGCGACATGCTTTCAATGTACGTCGCCTCCGACCACACGAACTGGGACGCCATTCTTCCCTTCGTCGCCTACGCGTACAACACCGCTACTCAGAGCACCACTGGGTTTTCGCCCTTTTTCTTACCATACGGTCGGCACCCGTCGCATACCATCGACACAGTTTTACCTTACCGGTCGGATGCTTCCGAGGGCTCACCTATTTGTGCCACAGCACGGCATGCTGAAGAATGCCGTGACCTCGCACGTGCCTTTACTTCCAACGACCAAGAGCGCCAGAAGAGTACTCGCGGCGACTCCACTTCCGCGGGCACCTTGCTTCCTGGCGCGCTTCTGTGGCTCTCTGTCCCGTTCACCGCCCCTGGCCTCTCATCGAAACTACTCCCGAAATATGAAGGCCCTTACCGCGTCGTCGAACGCGCATCTCCCGTGAATTTTGTTATCGAACCAGTTCAACCGTCTTCGGACCAGCGCCGTCGTGGACGAGACATTGTCCACGTCGACCGGCTCAAGCCATACTACGATCCTGTCATCCTGACGAGCTGTTAGGTCGCCGGACGGCTCCCTTATCACTCCCGGGGTAATTGTAGCGAAGAGAGACGCTAGTGGGTCCAGCTCTAGTCTGTCCAGACGCTAGTGGGTCCAGCGCTTTGGCTCGCAACGGCGCTCGTGCTTGAAAGCTGTGGCTCGTTTGACTGTCGACGCTGCGCTGCTCCGATCACTAATAAACCCCTTACAGCTTAAATAATAAACACTACCTATGTTTCAGGAACATGGCCCTTCACTGCCATGCACCACAACAATTCACTATTTAGCACTATAAAACTATCGATGTCTAACTGCTCTAAATTGAGAAAATTTCGTTCATTGCACTCGGAAGATTTTTGGGAGTGCCTTGAGTCACTGTAAGAATTAAATTTAAAATTGTAGCCCTCCTTTGTGTGATAACAAAAAAAAGCTTTTGGAACAGATGA
>NC_051156.1:67991051-68025634 GCF_013339745.2 Dermacentor silvarum
CGGACGTCACGACGAAGAAAATCTCGACGTTGCCACCTATTTGCAGCGTGCCGAAGAAGGTCGACAACTCGCCCGGCTTGCGCATCAAGAACCAGCAGAGAACCGACAGCCGACACTACAATCTCGACGACGCTACGTCGAGTACCAGCCCGGCGACCGTGTTTGGGTCTGGACTCCGATACGCCGGCGAGGACTTAGCGAGAAACTATTACGACGCTATTTCGGACCCTACAAGATTATCCGACGGGATTGGCGCACTGGACTACGAGGTCGTGCCAGACGGCATTTCGCAATCACAGCGGCGCCGCGCACGACCCGAAGTCATCCACGTGGTGCGTCTTAAGCCTTTCTACGCCGCGCTAACGAACTTAGGTACTTCGTTGCTTTGTTATTTTTTGTCTTTATTACACGTGGTTTATGTTTTCGGACTCGTGTTGTTAGTAGCATCGGGACGATGTTTTTAAGGGGAGGGTAATGCCACGTGTACTTGTTATCTTTTACCGGTGACCGCTCTTCACCGGCTCACAAACGTTAAACGTTATCGCTCGGCGCAGGACGCGCCTGTATCGAAGTTTCTAGACGTTATCGATGCTTCTTTCCGTTGCCTGTCTTCACTGACGCTTATGTTATCTGATTGTATGACCGACGCGAATTGTCTAGAACTTTCTGGAAGACACGCGGGCGTCAGGGATTAATCTGGAACCTTCGATGACTCAGGTATAAAAGCCGACGCGTTTCGCCGCTAATCAGATTTCGACGATCGCCGACTGTGTTCGCCGCTATCGTTGTGCTTCGAGTGTAGCTTTCTTTTGTGGGCACAGGTTCGCCCAATAAAGAATCTGTTTCGTCACACACAGTTTTACGACTGTTTTCTTCACCGTCACTACTACGTGACAATACATTAGTCTTCGCCAAAGAATCGGTCTTCACCAATCAGCCACCCCAATTCCGTTATCTCGTCACTGCATCGCCGTTATTTCTTCTCAAATGGTCGTGTTACCTTTGTAATTCCGCTATCGTCGCGGCATGCTGTAGAAATTAAACAGCTGTGATCACTCCGCGCTCTTCATACCATGCTTGTCAGGCTGTGGTGTCTCCATAGTAATCACGCCGTCGCCAGTGCGACGCTGCTATCCCACTGCCTTCGATACACCCTAACCATTAAATAGGAAAAATGTGAAGGAATAACCCAGAGATATAGAAGTCGCCGACACACGCCGTCATTGTAGGGGGTGTGTACATTAATAACGGTCTCATTCATCTTAAAAAAAAGCGAGGTGTTTTGCTTTGATAGAAACAATAACGTCCTTGTGTTACAACGTTTTTAACCACGATACTTTTCGTGAACGATTGCATAGCCCTTGCCTCAGTATTATTCTATTAGCGCTATATAGCTCATAGTTTTTCGTCATCTCCTGTAAGGACTTCGCTCGTTCATGTTGCGTTTTCATAAGACAGGATATACAAGCTTCATAAATGTCAATGGCAGATTCACTTAACACATCTTGCTAGATAAGAATGGTATACGAGAATGTACTTTCTTTATTTCGTCGCGTTCCCCATCGTAAATCATGTTATTGATTACATTACTGTGTCTTGCTTACCGCATCTGCCAACACCTCATCGCAAATCATATAAGGTAGCTGAAGCCCTGCACTCACACCCTTCGGGGTAGCTCAGTGGCTTGGGGGTTGCGCGACTGGGCTGCAGTGGGACGGGTTAAAAGCCCGGCCCCGAAGGCTGCGTACAGATGGAGGATGTACGCGAAAACCCTCTTGGACACACCCTACAGACCTCCACTGCAGGGCTGTACATATTGTATATAGTGTTGATCCGTTGATATAGTGTGTTGTTATTGTGTGTTGTTAAGTTTCTGTTTGAGGGAAGAGGTTGGGTCGGGATTTTTTTTTCATCGGAGCTTTTTTGCCTCCTCAACGCACTTTGCAAATCCAGCTGCCAGTGGTTACTCTCTAGGCCTCAGCACAACAACATGGACTACAGTGTAAGTTTCACTAGGTATGTGCACGAATAGACAACTTGGGTCACTAGTCACATACAATTGAGGGTGTGCACTGGGTGTACGTGTCAGAATAGACAACCTTGATATTTGGTTATGTACAATTGGGCAGTTTCTACGTGATATGTGCCAGAGTAGACAACTTGGTCCAATCCACATGAAAACTGGGCTTATCAATGAATTTAACAAATGCCACAAACATGGCATGAACCATTAGCAATGCAATACAATATCACAGCAGAACAAGAAACAAGAAGTCAAGAAGTGGTCAGCCGAAGCATGGTCCCTATACATAACGCGGGGGTATTAATGAAGCCAACCGTGTTCTTGGTTCCCTACGTGGTAACCTTTAGGTAGCACCTACCTTCCGTCCGAGCTCTCGGCTAACACCCATTAATCAGACCGCAACTTGAATATGAATGCGCCGTTTGGGAACATCACCAACGCAACCTTAATAATGCGATAGAATCTGTGATTAACCGAGGAGCTGGATTCATTTTTTCAGATAACACATATTCTAGACTCACGGAATTAAAATGTCGTACAAACGTTCAGACACGTTCATCGCGTTGCAGCATAGCACATCTGTGCCTGTTGAAGTTTTACCGCGCTTCACCTTTCACTCCTTCCATCAAGCCAGCATGTATGTGCACTATGTATGTGCACGAATAGACCAGTTGGGTCACTAATCACATACAGCTGAGCGTGTCCACTATGTGTACGTGTCAGAATAGACAACCTTGATGTTTCGTTATGTACAATTGGGCAAATTCTACGTGATATGTGCCAGAGTAGACAACTTGGTCCAATCCACATGAAAACTGGGCTTATCAATGCATTTACCAATGCCACAAAAATGGCATGAACCATTAGCAATGCAATAAAATATCACAGCAGAACAAGAAACAAGAAGTCAAGAAGTGGTCAGCCGAAGCATGGTCCCTATACATAACGCGGGGGTATTAATGAAGCCAACCGCGTTCTTGGTTCCCTACGTGGTAACCTTTAGGTAGCACCTACCTTCCGTCCGAGTTCTCGGCTAACACCCATTAATCAGACCGCAACTTGAATATGAATGCGCCGTTTGGGAACATCACCAAAGCAACCTTAATAAAACGATAGAATCTGTGATTAACCGTGCAGCTCGATTCATTTTCTCAGGTAACACGTATCATTGTAGACTCGCGGAACTAAAATGTCGTGCAAACGTTCAGACACTTTCATCGCGTTTCAGCATAGCACATCTGTGCCTGTTGAAGTTTTACCGCGCTTCACCTCTAACTCCTTCCATCAAGCCTGCCTATCATCTTCCAGATCACACTCATCCCGAAAAAGCTGTGTAATTGCCATCTGCTCGAACCACTGCGTATCTTTCTTCATTTTCTGTCGCGGCATCACAAGATTGCAATGGCCTTCCCGCCGATGATGTGCAACTCTCCAGTAGCTCCTACTCCACGACAACGTATCGAGCAGTTGTGCAACACCTATCACATCTGTAATAGCCCACGCTTCATGTAAAACCACTTTACTGGGGCTTTGAGGTAGTCTAACTAAATGTATTATTATAAAGAAGATACCGCTTCGTCGGCATTCGTTATTGGCATGCCGATGCGAAGCTTTCGTAATCATTCGGTCGATCTTCAGGCAGCTGTCTCAGTGTGCGGCTGTGGTCATTGGTAGTCGTCATTCCGCCGTCATATATTAGTCTTCGCCAAAGAATCGGTCTTCACCAATCAGCCACCCCAATTCCGTTATCTCGTCACTGCATCGCCGTTATTTCTTCTCAAATGGTCGTGTTACCTTTGTAATTCCGCTATCGTCGGCATGCTGTAGAAATTAAACAGCTGTGATCACTCCGTGCTCTTCATACCATGCTTGTCAGGCTGTGGTGTCTCCATAGTAATCACGCCGTCGCCAGTGCGACGCTGCTATCCCACTGCCTTCGATACCCCCTAACCATTAAATAGGAAAAATGTGAAGGAATAACCCAGAGATATAGAAGTCGCCGACACACGCCGTCATTGTAGGGGGTGTGTACATTAATAACGGTCTCATTCATCTTAAAAAAAGCGAGGTGTTTTGCTTTGATAGAAACAATAACGTCCTTGTGTTACAACGTTTTTAACCACGATACTTTTCGTGAACGATTGCATAGCCCTTGCCTCAGTCTTATTCTATTAGCGCTATATAGCTCATAGTTTTTCGTCATCTCCTGTAAGGACTTCGCTCGTTCATGTTGCGTTTTATAAGACAGGATATACAAGCTTCATAAATGTCAATGGCAGATTCACTTAACACATATTGCTAGATAAGAATGGTATACGAGAATGTACTTTCTTTATTTCGTCGCGTTCCCCATCGTAAATCATGTTATTGATTACATTACTGTGTCTTGCTTACCGCATCTGCCAACACCTCATCGCAAATCATATAAGGTAGCTGAAGCCCTGCACTCACACCCTTCGGGGTAGCTCAGTGGCTTGGGGGTTGCGCGACTGGGCTGCAGTGGGACGGGTTAAAAGCCCGGCCCCGAAGGCTGCGTACAGATGGAGGATGTACGCGAAAACCCTCTTGGACACACCCTACAGACCTCCACTGTAGGGCTGTACATATTGTATATAGTGTTGATCCGTTAATATAGTGTGTTGTTATTGTGTGTTGTTAAGTTTCTGTTTGAGGGAAGAGGTTGGGTCGGGATTTTTTTTTCATCGGAGCTTTTTTGCCTCCTCAACGCACTTTGCAAATCCAGCTGCCAGTGGTTACTCTCTAGGCCTCAGCAAAACAACATGGACTACAGTGTAAGTTTCACTAGGTATGTGCACGAATAGACAACTTGGGTCACTAGTCAGATACAACTGAGGGTGTGCACTGGGTGTACGTGTCAGAATAGACAACCTTGATATTTGGTTATGTACCATTGGGCAGTTTCTACGTGATATGTGCCAGAGTAGACAACTTGGTCCAATCCACATGAAAACTGGGCTTATCAATGAATTTAACAAATGCCACAAACATGGCATGAACCATTAGCAATGCAATAAAATATCACAGCAGAACAAGAAACAAGAACTCAAGAAGTGGTCAGCCGAAGCATGGTCCCTATACATAACGCGGGGGTATTATTTAAGCCAACCGTGTTCTTGGTTCCCTAAGTGGTAACCTTTAGGTAGCACCTACCTTCCGTCCGAGCTCTCGGCTAACACCCATTAATCAGACCGCAACTTGAATATGAATGCGCCGTTTGGGAACATCACCAACGCAACCTTAATAATGCGATAGAATCTGTGATTAACGAGGAGCTGGATTCATTTCTTCAGATAACACATATTCTAGACTCACGGAATTAAAATGTCGTACAAACGTTCAGACACGTTCATCGCGTTGCAGCATAGCACATCTGTGCCTGTTGAAGTTTTACCGCGCTTCACCTTTCACTCCTTCCATCAAGCCAGCATGTATGTGCACTATGTATGTGCACGAATAGACCAGTTGGGTCACTAATCACATACAGCTGAGCGTGTCAACTATGTGTACGTGTCAGAATAGACAACCTTGATGTTTCGTTATGTACAATTGCGCAAATTCTACGTGATATGTGCCAGAGTAGACAACTTGGTCCAATCCACATGAAAACTGGGCTTATCAATGCATTTACCAATGCCACAAAAATGGCATGAATCATTAGCAATGCAATAAAATATCACAGCAGAACAAGAAACAAGAAGTCAAGAAGTGGTCAGCCGAAGCATGGTCCCTATACATAACGCGGGGGTATTAATGAAGCCAACCGCGTTCTTGGTTCCCTACGTGGTAACCTTTAGGTAGCACCTACCTTCCGTCCGAGTTCTCGGCTAACACCCATTAATCAGACCGCAACTTGAATATGAATGCGCCGTTTGGGAACATCACCAAAGCAACCTTAATAAAACGATAGAATCTGTGATTAACCGTGCAGCTCGATTCATTTTCTCAGGTAACACATATTATTGTAGACTCGCGGAACTAAAATGTCGGCAAACGTTCAGACACTTTCATCGCGTTTCAGCATAGCACATCTGTGCCTGTTGAAGTTTTACCGCGCTTCACCTCTAACTCCTTCCATCAAGCCTGCCTATCATCTTCCAGATCGCACTTATCACGAAAACGCTGTGTAATTGCCATCTGCTCGAACCACTGCGTACCTTTCTTCATTTTCTGTCGCGGCATCACAAGATTGCAATGGCCTTCCCGCCGATGATGTGCAACTCTCCATTAGCTCCTACTCCACGACAACGTTCGAGCAGTTGTGCAACACCTATCACATCTGTAATAGCCCACGCTTCATGTAAAACCACTTTACTGGGGCTTTGAGGTAGTCCAACTAAATGTATTATTATAAAGAAGATACAGCTTCGTCGGCATTCGTTATTGGCATGCCGATGCGAAGCTTTCGTAATCATTCGGTCGATCTTCAGGCAGCTTTTTCAGTCTGCGGCTGTGGTCATTGGTAGTCGTCATTCCGCCGTCATATATTAGTCTTCGCCAAAGAATCGGTCTTCACCAATCAGCCACCCCAATTCCGTTATCTCGTCACCGCATCGCCGTTATTTCTTCTCAAATGGTCGTGCTACCTTTGTAATTCCGCTATCGTCGGCATGCTGTAGAAATGAAACAGCTGTGATCACTCCGTGCTCTTCATACCGTGCTTGTAAGCTGTGGTGTCTCCATAGTAATCACGCCGTCGCCAGTGCGACGCTGCTATCCCACTGCCTTCGATACCCACTAACCATTAAATAGGAAAAATGTGAAGTAACCCAGAGATATAGAAGTCGCCGACACACGCCGTCATTGTAGTGGGTGTGTACATTAATAACGGTCTCAGTCATCTTAAAAAAAGCCAGGTGTTTCGATTTGATAGAAACAATAACGTCCTTGTGTTACAACATTTTTACCCACGATACTTTTCGTGAACGATTACATAGCCCTTGCCTCAGTATTATTCTATTAGCGCTATATCATATAGCTGATAGTTTTTCGTCATCTCCTGTAAGGACTTCGCTCGTTCATGTTGCGTTTTTAGAAGACAGGATATACAAGCTTCATAAATGTCCATGGCAGATTCATTTAACACATATTGCTAGATAAGAATGGTATACGAGAATGTACTTTCTTTATTTCGTCGCGTTTCCCATCGTAAATCATGTTATTGATTACATTACTGTGTCTTGCTTACCGCATCTGCCAACACCTCATCGCAAATCATATAAGGTAGCTGAAGCCCTGCACTCACACCCTTCGGGGTAGCTCAGTGGCTTGGGGGTTGCGCGACTGGGCTGCAGTGGGACGGGTTAAAAGCCCGGCCCCGAAGGCTGCGTACAGATGGAGGATGTACGCGAAAACCCTCTTGGACACACCCTACAGACCTCCACTGTAGGGCTGTACATATTGTATATAGTGTTGATCCGTTAATATAGTGTGTTGTTATTGTGTGTTGTTAAGTTTCTGTTTGAGGGAAGAGGTTGGGTCGGGATTTTTTTTTCATCGGAGCTTTTTTGCCTCCTCAACGCACTTTGCAAATCCAGCTGCCAGTGGTTACTCTCTAGGCCTCAGCAAAACAACATGGACTACAGTGTAAGTTTCACTAGGTATGTGCACGAATAGACAACTTGGGTCACTAGTCAGATACAACTGAGGGTGTGCACTGGGTGTACGTGTCAGAATAGACAACCTTGATATTTGGTTATGTACCATTGGGCAGTTTCTACGTGATATGTGCCAGAGTAGACAACTTGGTCCAATCCACATGAAAACTGGGCTTATCAATGAATTTAACAAATGCCACAAACATGGCATGAACCATTAGCAATGCAATAAAATATCACAGCAGAACAAGAAACAAGAACTCAAGAAGTGGTCAGCCGAAGCATGGTCCCTATACATAACGCGGGGGTATTATTTAAGCCAACCGTGTTCTTGGTTCCCTAAGTGGTAACCTTTAGGTAGCACCTACCTTCCGTCCGAGCTCTCGGCTAACACCCATTAATCAGACCGCAACTTGAATATGAATGCGCCGTTTGGGAACATCACCAACGCAACCTTAATAATGCGATAGAATCTGTGATTAACGAGGAGCTGGATTCATTTCTTCAGATAACACATATTCTAGACTCACGGAATTAAAATGTCGTACAAACGTTCAGACACGTTCATCGCGTTGCAGCATAGCACATCTGTGCCTGTTGAAGTTTTACCGCGCTTCACCTTTCACTCCTTCCATCAAGCCAGCATGTATGTGCACTATGTATGTGCACGAATAGACCAGTTGGGTCACTAATCACATACAGCTGAGCGTGTCAACTATGTGTACGTGTCAGAATAGACAACCTTGATGTTTCGTTATGTACAATTGCGCAAATTCTACGTGATATGTGCCAGAGTAGACAACTTGGTCCAATCCACATGAAAACTGGGCTTATCAATGCATTTACCAATGCCACAAAAATGGCATGAATCATTAGCAATGCAATAAAATATCACAGCAGAACAAGAAACAAGAAGTCAAGAAGTGGTCAGCCGAAGCATGGTCCCTATACATAACGCGGGGGTATTAATGAAGCCAACCGCGTTCTTGGTTCCCTACGTGGTAACCTTTAGGTAGCACCTACCTTCCGTCCGAGTTCTCGGCTAACACCCATTAATCAGACCGCAACTTGAATATGAATGCGCCGTTTGGGAACATCACCAAAGCAACCTTAATAAAACGATAGAATCTGTGATTAACCGTGCAGCTCGATTCATTTTCTCAGGTAACACATATTATTGTAGACTCGCGGAACTAAAATGTCGGCAAACGTTCAGACACTTTCATCGCGTTTCAGCATAGCACATCTGTGCCTGTTGAAGTTTTACCGCGCTTCACCTCTAACTCCTTCCATCAAGCCTGCCTATCATCTTCCAGATCGCACTTATCACGAAAACGCTGTGTAATTGCCATCTGCTCGAACCACTGCGTACCTTTCTTCATTTTCTGTCGCGGCATCACAAGATTGCAATGGCCTTCCCGCCGATGATGTGCAACTCTCCATTAGCTCCTACTCCACGACAACGTTCGAGCAGTTGTGCAACACCTATCACATCTGTAATAGCCCACGCTTCATGTAAAACCACTTTACTGGGGCTTTGAGGTAGTCCAACTAAATGTATTATTATAAAGAAGATACAGCTTCGTCGGCATTCGTTATTGGCATGCCGATGCGAAGCTTTCGTAATCATTCGGTCGATCTTCAGGCAGCTTTTTCAGTCTGCGGCTGTGGTCATTGGTAGTCGTCATTCCGCCGTCATATATTAGTCTTCGCCAAAGAATCGGTCTTCACCAATCAGCCACCCCAATTCCGTTATCTCGTCACCGCATCGCCGTTATTTCTTCTCAAATGGTCGTGCTACCTTTGTAATTCCGCTATCGTCGGCATGCTGTAGAAATGAAACAGCTGTGATCACTCCGTGCTCTTCATACCGTGCTTGTAAGCTGTGGTGTCTCCATAGTAATCACGCCGTCGCCAGTGCGACGCTGCTATCCCACTGCCTTCGATACCCACTAACCATTAAATAGGAAAAATGTGAAGTAACCCAGAGATATAGAAGTCGCCGACACACGCCGTCATTGTAGTGGGTGTGTACATTAATAACGGTCTCAGTCATCTTAAAAAAAGCCAGGTGTTTCGATTTGATAGAAACAATAACGTCCTTGTGTTACAACATTTTTACCCACGATACTTTTCGTGAACGATTACATAGCCCTTGCCTCAGTATTATTCTATTAGCGCTATATCATATAGCTGATAGTTTTTCGTCATCTCCTGTAAGGACTTCGCTCGTTCATGTTGCGTTTTTAGAAGACAGGATATACAAGCTTCATAAATGTCCATGGCAGATTCATTTAACACATATTGCTAGATAAGAATGGTATACGAGAATGTACTTTCTTTATTTCGTCGCGTTTCCCATCGTAAATCATGTTATTGATTACATTACTGTGTCTTGCTTACCGCATCTGCCAACACCTCATCGCAAATCATATAAGGTAGCTGAAGCCCTGCACTCACACCCTTCGGGGTAGCTCAGTGGCTTGGGGGTTGCGCGACTGGGCTGCAGTGGGACGGGTTAAAAGCCCGGCCCCGAAGGCTGCGTACAGATGGAGGATGTACGCGAAAACCCTCTTGGACACACCCTACAGACCTCCACTGTAGGGCTGTACATATTGTATATAGTGTTGATCCGTTAATATAGTGTGTTGTTATTGTGTGTTGTTAAGTTTCTGTTTGAGGGAAGAGGTTGGGTCGGGATTTTTTTTTCATCGGAGCTTTTTTGCCTCCTCAACGCACTTTGCAAATCCAGCTGCCAGTGGTTACTCTCTAGGCCTCAGCAAAACAACATGGACTACAGTGTAAGTTTCACTAGGTATGTGCACGAATAGACAACTTGGGTCACTAGTCAGATACAACTGAGGGTGTGCACTGGGTGTACGTGTCAGAATAGACAACCTTGATATTTGGTTATGTACCATTGGGCAGTTTCTACGTGATATGTGCCAGAGTAGACAACTTGGTCCAATCCACATGAAAACTGGGCTTATCAATGAATTTAACAAATGCCACAAACATGGCATGAACCATTAGCAATGCAATAAAATATCACAGCAGAACAAGAAACAAGAACTCAAGAAGTGGTCAGCCGAAGCATGGTCCCTATACATAACGCGGGGGTATTATTTAAGCCAACCGTGTTCTTGGTTCCCTAAGTGGTAACCTTTAGGTAGCACCTACCTTCCGTCCGAGCTCTCGGCTAACACCCATTAATCAGACCGCAACTTGAATATGAATGCGCCGTTTGGGAACATCACCAACGCAACCTTAATAATGCGATAGAATCTGTGATTAACGAGGAGCTGGATTCATTTCTTCAGATAACACATATTCTAGACTCACGGAATTAAAATGTCGTACAAACGTTCAGACACGTTCATCGCGTTGCAGCATAGCACATCTGTGCCTGTTGAAGTTTTACCGCGCTTCACCTTTCACTCCTTCCATCAAGCCAGCATGTATGTGCACTATGTATGTGCACGAATAGACCAGTTGGGTCACTAATCACATACAGCTGAGCGTGTCCACTATGTGTACGTGTCAGAATAGACAACCTTGATGTTTCGTTATGTACAATTGGGCAAATTCTACGTGATATGTGGCAGAGTAGACAACTTGGTCCAATCCACATGAAAACTGGGCTTATCAATGCATTTACCAATGCCACAAAAATGGCATGAACCATTAGCAATGCAATAAAATATCACAGCAGAACAAGAAACAAGAAGTCAAGAAGTGGTCAGCCGAAGCATGGTCCCTATACATAACGCGGGGGTATTAATGAAGCCAACCGCGTTCTTGGTTCCCTACGTGGTAACCTTTAGGTAGCACCTACCTTCCGTCCGAGTTCTCGGCTAACACCCATTAATCAGACCGCAACTTGAATATGAATGCGCCGTTTGGGAACATCACCAAAGCAACCTTAATAAAACGATAGAATCTGTGATTAACCGTGCAGCTCGATTCATTTTCTCAGGTAACACATATTATTGTAGACTCGCGGAACTAAAATGTCGGCAAACGTTCAGACACTTTCATCGCGTTTCAGCATAGCACATCTGTGCCTGTTGAAGTTTTACCGCGCTTCACCTCTAACTCCTTCCATCAAGCCTGCCTATCATCTTCCAGATCGCACTTATCACGAAAACGCTGTGTAATTGCCATCTGCTCGAACCACTGCGTACCTTTCTTCATTTTCTGTCGCGGCATCACAAGATTGCAATGGCCTTCCCGCCGATGATGTGCAACTCTCCAGTAGCTCCTACTCCACGACAACGATTCGAGCAGTTGTGCAACACCTATCACATCTGTAATAGCCCACGCTTCATGTAAAACCACTTTACTGGGGCTTTGAGGTAGTCTAACTAAATGTATTATTATAAAGAAGATACAGCTTCGTCGGCATTCGTTATTGGCATGCCGATGCGAAGCTTTCGTAATCATTCGGTCGATCTTCAGGCAGCTGTCTCAGTCTGCGGCTGTGGTCATTGGTAGTCGTCATTCCGCCGTCATATATTAGTCTTCGCCAAAGAATCGGTCTTCACCAATCAGCCACCCCAATTCCGTTATCTCGTCACCGCATCGCCGTTATTTCTTCTCAAATGGTCGTGCTTACCTTTGTAATTCCGCTATCGTCGGCATGCTGTAGAAATTAAACAGCTGTGATCACTCCGTGCTCTTCATACCGTGCTTGTAAGGCTGTGGTGTCTCCATAGTAATCACGCCGTCGCCAGTGCGACGCTGCTATCCCACTGCCTTCGATACCCACTAACCATTAAATAGGAAAAATGTGAAGTAACCCAGAGATATAGAAGTCGCCGACACACGCCGTCATTGTAGTGGGTGTGTACATTAATAACGGTCTCAGTCATCTTAAAAAAGCCAGGTGTTTCGATTTGATAGAAACAATAACGTCCTTGTGTTACAACATTTTTACCCACGATACTTTTCGTGAACGATTACATAGCCCTTGCCTCAGTATTATTCTATTAGCGCTATATTATATAGCTGATAGTTTTTCGTCATCTCCTGTAAGGACTTCGCTCGTTCATGTTGCGTTTTTATAAGACAGGATATACAAGCTTCATAAATGTCCATGGCAGATTCACTTAACACATATTGCTAGATAAGAATGGTATACGAGAATGTACTTTCTTTATTTCGTCGCGTTCCCATCGTAAATCATGTTATTGATTACATTACTGTGTCTTGCTTACCGCATCTGCCAACACCTCATCGCAAATCATATAAGGTAGCTGAAGCCCTGCACTCACACCCTTCGGGGTAGCTCAGTGGCTTGGGGGTTGCGCGACTGGGCTGCAGTGGGACGGGTTAAAAGCCCGGCCCCGAAGGCTGCGTACAGATGGAGGATGTACGCGAAAACCCTCTTGGACACACCCTACAGACCTCCACTGCAGGGCTGTACATATTGTATATAGTGTTGATCCGTTGATATAGTGTGTTGTTATTGTGTGTTGTTAAGTTTCTGTTTGAGGGAAGAGGTTGGGTCGGGATTTTTTTTTCATCGGAGCTTTTTTGCCTCCTCAACGCACTTTGCAAATCCAGCTGCCAGTGGTTACTCTCTAGGCCTCAGCAAAACAACATGGACTACAGTGTAAGTTTCACTAGGTATGTGCACGAATAGACAACTTGGGTCACTAGTCACATACAACTGAGGGTGTGCACTGGGTGTACGTGTCAGAATAGACAACCTTGATATTTGGTTATGTACAATTGGGCAGTTTCTACGTGATATGTGCCAGAGTAGACAACTTGGTCCAATCCACATGAAAACTGGGCTTATCAATGAATTTAACAAATGCCACAAACATGGCATGAACCATTAGCAATGCAATACAATATCACAGCAGAACAAGAAACAAGAAGTCAAGAAGTGGTCAGCCGAAGCATGGTCCCTATACATAACGCGGGGGTATTATTAAGCCAACCGTGTTCTTGGTTCCCTACGTGGTAACCTTTAGGTAGCACCTACCTTCCGTCCGAGCTCTCGGCTAACACCCATTAATCAGACCGCAACTTGAATATGAATGCGCCGTTTGGGAACATCACCAACGCAACCTTAATAATGCGATAGAATCTGTGATTAACCGAGGAGCTGGATTCATTTTTTCAGATAACACATATTCTAGACTCACGGAATTAAAATGTCGTACAAACGTTCAGACACGTTCATCGCGTTGCAGCATAGCACATCTGTGCCTGTTGAAGTTTTACCGCGCTTCACCTTTCACTCCTTCCATCAAGCCAGCATGTATGTGCACTATGTATGTGCACGAATAGACCAGTTGGGTCACTAATCACATACAGCTGAGCGTGTCCACTATGTGTACGTGTCAGAATAGACAACCTTGATGTTTCGTTATGTACAATTGGGCAAATTCTACGTGATATGTGCCAGAGTAGACAACTTGGTCCAATCCACATGAAAACTGGGCTTATCAATGCATTTACCAATGCCACAAAAATGGCATGAACCATTAGCAATGCAATAAAATATCACAGCAGAACAAGAAACAAGAAGTCAAGAAGTGGTCAGCCGAAGCATGGTCCCTATACATAACGCGGGGGTATTAATGAAGCCAACCGCGTTCTTGGTTCCCTACGTGGTAACCTTTAGGTAGCACCTACCTTCCGTCCGAGTTCTCGGCTAACACCCATTAATCAGACCGCAACTTGAATATGAATGCGCCGTTTGGGAACATCACCAAAGCAACCTTAATAAAACGATAGAATCTGTGATTAACCGTGCAGCTCGATTCATTTTCTCAGGTAACACATATCATTGTAGACTCGCGGAACTAAAATGTCGGCAAACGTTCAGACACTTTCATCGCGTTTCAGCATAGCACATCTGTGCCTGTTGAAGTTTTACCGCGCTTCACCTCTAACTCCTTCCATCAAGCCTGCCTATCATCTTCCAGATCGCACTCATCACGAAAACGCTGTGTAATTGCCATCTGCTCGAACCACTGCGTACCTTTCTTCATTTTCTGTCACGGCATCACAAGATTGCAATGGCCTTCCCGCCGATGATGTGCAACTCTCCAGTAGCTCCTACTCCACGACAACGATCGAGCAGTTGTGCAACACCTATCACATCTGTAATAGCCCACGCTTCATGTAAAACCACTTTACTGGGGCTTTGAGGTAGTCTAACTAAATGTATTATTATAAAGAAGATACAGCTTCGTCGGCATTCGTTATTGGCATGCCGATGCGAAGCTTTCGTAATCATTCGGTCGATCTTCAGGCAGCTGTCTCAGTCTGCGGCTGTGGTCATTGGTAGTCGTCATTCCGCCGTCATATATTAGTCTTCGCCAAAGAATCGGTCTTCACCAATCAGCCACCCCAATTCCGTTATCTCGTCACCGCATCGCCGTTATTTCTTCTCAAATGGTCGTGCTACCTTTGTAATTCCGCTATCGTCGGCATGCTGTAGAAATTAAACAGCTGTGATCACTCCGTGCTCTTCATACCGTGCTTGTAAGCTGTGGTGTCTCCATAGTAATCACGCCGTCGCCAGTGCGACGCTGCTATCCCACTGCCTTCGATACCCACTAACCATTAAATAGGAAAAATGTGAGAAGTAACCCAGAGATATAGAAGTCGCCGACACACGCCGTCATTGTAGTGGGTGTGTACATTAATAACGGTCTCAGTCATCTTAAAAAAAGCCAGGTGTTTCGCTTTCATAGAAACAATAACGTCCTTGTGTTACAACATTTTTACCCACGATACTTTTCGTGAACGATTACATAGCCCTTGCCTCAGTATTATTCTATTAGCGCTATATTATATAGCTGATAGTTTTTCGTCATCTCCTGTAAGGACTTCGCTCGTTCATGTTGCGTTTTTATAAGACAGGATATACAAGCTTCATAAATGTCAATGGCAGATTCACTTAACACATATTGCTAGATAAGAATGGTATACGAGAATGTACTTTCTTTATTTCGTCGCGTTCCCCATCGTAAATCATGTTATTGATTACATTACTGTGTCTTGCTTACCGCATCTGCCAACACCTCATCGCAAATCATATAAGGTAGCTGAAGCCCTGCACTCACACCCTTCGGGGTAGCTCAGTGGCTTGGGGGTTGCGCGACTGGGCTGCAGTGGGACGGGTTAAAAGCCCGGCCCCGAAGGCTGCGTACAGATGGAGGATGTACGCGAAAACCCTCTTGGACACACCCTACAGACCTCCACTGCAGGGCTGTACATATTGTATATAGTGTTGATCCGTTGATATAGTGTGTTGTTATTGTGTGTTGTTAAGTTTCTGTTTGAGGGAAGAGGTTGGGTCGGGATTTTTTTTTCATCGGAGCTTTTTTGCCTCCTCAACGCACTTTGCAAATCCAGCTGCCAGTGGTTACTCTCTAGGCCTCAGCAAAACAACATGGACTACAGTGTAAGTTTCACTAGGTATGTGCACGAATAGACAACTTGGGTCACTAGTCACATACAACTGAGGGTGTGCACTGGGTGTACGTGTCAGAATAGACAACCTTGATATTTGGTTATGTACAATTGGGCAGTTTCTACGTGATATGTGCCAGAGTAGACAACTTGGTCCAATCCACATGAAAACTGGGCTTATCAATGAATTTAACAAATGCCACAAACATGGCATGAACCATTAGCAATGCAATACAATATCACAGCAGAACAAGAAACAAGAAGTCAAGAAGTGGTCAGCCGAAGCATGGTCCCTATACATAACGCGGGGGTATTAATTAAGCCAACCGTGTTCTTGGTTCCCTACGTGGTAACCTTTAGGTAGCACCTACCTTCCGTCCGAGCTCTCGGCTAACACCCATTAATCAGACCGCAACTTGAATATGAATGCGCCGTTTGGGAACATCACCAACGCAACCTTAATAATGCGATAGAATCTGTGATTAACCGAGGAGCTGGATTCATTTTTTCAGATAACACATATTCTAGACTCACGGAATTAAAATGTCGTACAAACGTTCAGACACGTTCATCGCGTTGCAGCATAGCACATCTGTGCCTGTTGAAGTTTTACCGCGCTTCACCTTTCACTCCTTCCATCAAGCCAGCATGTATGTGCACTATGTATGTGCACGAATAGACCAGTTGGGTCACTAATCACATACAGCTGAGCGTGTCCACTATGTGTACGTGTCAGAATAGACAACCTTGATGTTTCGTTATGTACAATTGGGCAAATTCTACGTGATATGTGCCAGAGTAGACAACTTGGTCCAATCCACATGAAAACTGGGCTTATCAATGCATTTACCAATGCCACAAAAATGGCATGAACCATTAGCAATGCAATAAAATATCACAGCAGAACAAGAAACAAGAAGTCAAGAAGTGGTCAGCCGAAGCATGGTCCCTATACATAACGCGGGGGTATTAATGAAGCCAACCGCGTTCTTGGTTCCCTACGTGGTAACCTTTAGGTAGCACCTACCTTCCGTCCGAGTTCTCGGCTAACACCCATTAATCAGACCGCAACTTGAATATGAATGCGCCGTTTGGGAACATCACCAAAGCAACCTTAATAAAACGATAGAATCTGTGATTAACCGTGCAGCTCGATTCATTTTCTCAGATAACACATATCATTGTAGACTCGCGGAACTAAAATGTCGTGCAAACGTTCAGACACTTTCATCGCGTTTCAGCATAGCACATCTGTGCCTGTTGAAGTTTTACCGCGCTTCACCTCTAACTCCTTCCATCAAGCCTGCCTATCATCTTCCAGATCGCACTCATCACGAAAAAGCTGTGTAATTGCCATCTGCTCGAACCACTGCGTACCTTTCTTCATTTTCTGTCGCGGCATCACAAGATTGCAATGGCCTTCCCGCCGATGATGTGCAACTCTCCAGTAGCTCCTACTCCACGACAACGATCGAGCAGTTGTGCAACACCTATCACATCTGTAATAGCCCACGCTTCATGTAAAACCACTTTACTGGGGCTTTGAGGTAGTCTAACTAAATGTATTATTATAAAGAAGATACAGCTTCGTCGGCATTCGTTATTGGCATGCCGATGCGAAGCTTTCGTAATCATTCGGTCGATCTTCAGGCAGCTGTCTCAGTCTGCGGCTGTGGTCATTGGTAGTCGTCATTCCGCCGTCATATATTAGTCTTCGCCAAAGAATCGGTCTTCACCAATCAGCCACCCCAATTCCGTTATCTCGTCACTGCATCGCCGTTATTTCTTCTCAAATGGTCGTGTTACCTTTGTAATTCCGCTATCGTCGGCATGCTGTAGAAATTAAACAGCTGTGATCACTCCGTGCTCTTCATACCGTGCTTGTCAGGCTGTGGTGTCTCCATAGTAATCACGCCGTCGCCAGTGCGACGCTGCTATCCCACTGCCTTCGATACCCACTAACCATTAAATAGGAAAAATGTGAAGAAGTAACCCAGAGATATAGAAGTCGCCGACACACGCCGTCATTGTAGTGGGTGTGTACATTAATAACGGTCTCAGTCATCTTAAAAAAAGCCAGGTGTTTCGCTTTGATAGAAACAATAACGTCCTTGTGTTACAACATTTTTACCCACGATACTTTTCGTGAACGATTACATAGCCCTTGCCTCAGTATTATTCTATTAGCGCTATATTATATAGCTGATAGTTTTTCGTCATCTCCTGTAAGGACTTCGCTCGTTCATGTTGCGTTTTTATAAGACAGGATATACAAGCTTCATAAATGTCCATGGCAGATTCATTTAACACATATTGCTAGATAAGAATGGTATACGAGAATGTACTTTCTTTATTTCGTCGCGTTTCCCATCGTAAATCATGTTATTGATTACATTACTGTGTCTTGCTTACCGCATCTGCCAACACCTCATCGCAAATCATATAAGGTAGCTGAAGCCCTGCACTCACACCCTTCGGGGTAGCTCAGTGGCTTGGGGGTTGCGCGACTGGGCTGCAGTGGGACGGGTTAAAAGCCCGGCCCCGAAGGCTGCGTACAGATGGAGGATGTACGCGAAAACCCTCTTGGACACACCCTACAGACCTCCACTGCAGGGCTGTACATATTGTATATAGTGTTGATCCGTTGATATAGTGTGTTGTTATTGTGTGTTGTTAAGTTTCTGTTTGAGGGAAGAGGTTGGGTCGGGATTTTTTTTTCATCGGAGCTTTTTTGCCTCCTCAACGCACTTTGCAAATCCAGCTGCCAGTGGTTACTCTCTAGGCCTCAGCAAAACAACATGGACTACAGTGTAAGTTTCACTAGGTATGTGCACGAATAGACAACTTGGGTCACTAGTCACATACAACTGAGGGTGTGCACTGGGTGTACGTGTCAGAATAGACAACCTTGATATTTGGTTATGTACAATTGGGCAGTTTCTACGTGATATGTGCCAGAGTAGACAACTTGGTCCAATCCACATGAAAACTGGGCTTATCAATGAATTTAACAAATGCCACAAACATGGCATGAACCATTAGCAATGCAATACAATATCACAGCAGAACAAGAAACAAGAAGTCAAGAAGTGGTCAGCCGAAGCATGGTCCCTATACATAACGCGGGGGTATTAATGAAGCCAACCGTGTTCTTGGTTCCCTACGTGGTAACCTTTAGGTAGCACCTACCTTCCGTCCGAGCTCTCGGCTAACACCCATTAATCAGACCGCAACTTGAATATGAATGCGCCGTTTGGGAACATCACCAACGCAACCTTAATAATGCGATAGAATCTGTGATTAACCGAGGAGCTGGATTCATTTTTTCAGATAACACATATTCTAGACTCACGGAATTAAAATGTCGTACAAACGTTCAGACACGTTCATCGCGTTGCAGCATAGCACATCTGTGCCTGTTGAAGTTTTACCGCGCTTCACCTTTCACTCCTTCCATCAAGCCAGCATGTATGTGCACTATGTATGTGCACGAATAGACCAGTTGGGTCACTAATCACATACAGCTGAGCGTGTCCACTATGTGTACGTGTCAGAATAGACAACCTTGATGTTTCGTTATGTACAATTGGGCAAATTCTACGTGATATGTGCCAGAGTAGACAACTTGGTCCAATCCACATGAAAACTGGGCTTATCAATGCATTTACCAATGCCACAAAAATGGCATGAACCATTAGCAATGCAATAAAATATCACAGCAGAACAAGAAACAAGAAGTCAAGAAGTGGTCAGCCGAAGCATGGTCCCTATACATAACGCGGGGGTATTAATGAAGCCAACCGCGTTCTTGGTTCCCTACGTGGTAACCTTTAGGTAGCACCTACCTTCCGTCCGAGTTCTCGGCTAACACCCATTAATCAGACCGCAACTTGAATATGAATGCGCCGTTTGGGAACATCACCAAAGCAACCTTAATAAAACGATAGAATCTGTGATTAACCGTGCAGCTCGATTCATTTTCTCAGATAACACATATCATTCTAGACTCGCGGAACTAAAATGTCGTGCAAACGTTCAGACACTTTCATCGCGTTTCAGCATAGCACATCTGTGCCTGTTGAAGTTTTACCGCGCTTCACCTCTAACTCCTTCCATCAAGCCTGCCTATCATCTTCCAGATCACACTCATCACGAAAAAGCTGTGTAATTGCCATCTGCTCGAACCACTGCGTATCTTTCTTCATTTTCTGTCGCGGCATCACAAGATTGCAATGGCCTTCCCGCCGATGATGTGCAACTCTCCAGTAGCTCCTACTCCACGACAACGATCGAGCAGTTGTGCAACACCTATCACATCTGTAATAGCCCACGCTTCATGTAAAACCACTTTACTGGGGCGTTGAGGTAGTCTAACTAAATGTATTATTATAAAGAAGATACAGCTTCGTCGGCATTCGTTATTGGCATGCCGATGCGAAGCTTTCGTAATCATTCGGTCGATCTTCAGGCAGCTGTCTCAGTCTGCGGCTGTGGTCATTGGTAGTCGTCATTCCGCCGTCATATATTAGTCTTCGCCAAAGAATCGGTCTTCACCAATCAGCCACCCCAATTCCGTTATCTCGTCACTGCATCGCCGTTATTTCTTCTCAAATGGTCGTGTTACCTTTGTAATTCCGCTATCGTCGGCATGCTGTAGAAATTAAACAGCTGTGATCACTCCGTGCTCTTCATACCCTTCTTGTCAGGCTGTGGTGTCTCCATAGTAATCACGCCGTCGCCAGTGCGACGCTGCTATCCCGCTGCCTTCGATACCCACTAACCATTAAATAGGAAAAATGTGAAGAAGTAACCCAGAGATATAGAAGTCGCCGACACACGCCGTCATTGTAGTGGGTGTGTACATTAATAACGGTCTCAGTCATCTTAAAAAAGCGTTCTGCTGGAAACCATTTGTGCTATGTGCAACAACGTTTTAACCACGTACTTTTCGTGAACGATTGCATAGCCCTTGCCTCAGTATTATTCTATTAGCGCTATATAGCTCATAGTTTTTCGTCATCTCCTGTAAGGACTTCGCTCGTTCATGTTGCGTTTTTATAAGACAGGATATACAAGCTTCATAAATGTCAATGGCAGATTCACTTAACACATATTGCTAGATAAGAATGGTATACGAGAATGTACTTTCTTTATTTCGTCGCGTTCCCCATCGTAAATCATGTTATTGATTACATTACTGTGTCTTGCTTACCGCATCTGCCAACACCTCATCGCAAATCATATAAGGTAGCTGAAGCCCTGCACTCACACCCTTCGGGGTAGCTCAGTGGCTTGGGGGTTGCGCGACTGGGCTGCAGTGGGACGGGTTAAAAGCCCGGCCCCG
Organism: Dermacentor silvarum; assembly: GCF_013339745.2. Taxonomy (NCBI): domain Eukaryota; kingdom Metazoa; phylum Arthropoda; class Arachnida; order Ixodida; family Ixodidae; genus Dermacentor; species Dermacentor silvarum. The sequence continues at coordinate 68,012,470 of NC_051156.1, forward strand.
AAGGCTGCGTACAGATGGAGGATGTACGCGAAAACCCTCTTGGACACACCCTACAGACCTCCACTGCAGGGCTGTACATATTGTATATAGTGTTGATCCGTTGATATAGTGTGTTGTTATTGTGTGTTGTTAAGTTTCTGTTTGAGGGAAGAGGTTGGGTCGGGATTTTTTTTTCATCGGAGCTTTTTTGCCTCCTCAACGCACTTTGCAAATCCAGCTGCCAGTGGTTACTCTCTAGGCCTCAGCAAAACAACATGGACTACAGTGTAAGTTTCACTAGGTATGTGCACGAATAGACAACTTGGGTCACTAGTCACATACAACTGAGGGTGTGCACTGGGTGTACGTGTCAGAATAGACAACCTTGATATTTGGTTATGTACAATTGGGCAGTTTCTACGTGATATGTGCCAGAGTAGACAACTTGGTCCAATCCACATGAAAACTGGGCTTATCAATGAATTTAACAAATGCCACAAACATGGCATGAACCATTAGCAATGCAATACAATATCACAGCAGAACAAGAAACAAGAAGTCAAGAAGTGGTCAGCCGAAGCATGGTCCCTATACATAACGCGGGGGTATTAATTGAAGCCAACCGTGTTCTTGGTTCCCTACGTGGTAACCTTTAGGTAGCACCTACCTTCCGTCCGAGCTCTCGGCTAACACCCATTAATCAGACCGCAACTTGAATATGAATGCGCCGTTTGGGAACATCACCAACGCAACCTTAATAATGCGATAGAATCTGTGATTAACCGAGGAGCTGGATTCATTTTTTCAGATAACACATATTCTAGACTCACGGAATTAAAATGTCGTACAAACGTTCAGACACGTTCATCGCGTTGCAGCATAGCACATCTGTGCCTGTTGAAGTTTTACCGCGCTTCACCTTTCACTCCTTCCATCAAGCCAGCATGTATGTGCACTATGTATGTGCACGAATAGACCAGTTGGGTCACTAATCACATACAGCTGAGCGTGTCCACTATGTGTACGTGTCAGAATAGACAACCTTGATGTTTCGTTATGTACAATTGGGCAAATTCTACGTGATATGTGCCAGAGTAGACAACTTGGTCCAATCCACATGAAAACTGGGCTTATCAATGCATTTACCAATGCCACAAAAATGGCATGAACCATTAGCAATGCAATAAAATATCACAGCAGAACAAGAAACAAGAAGTCAAGAAGTGGTCAGCCGAAGCATGGTCCCTATACATAACGCGGGGGTATTAATGAAGCCAACCGCGTTCTTGGTTCCCTACGTGGTAACCTTTAGGTAGCACCTACCTTCCGTCCGAGTTCTCGGCTAACACCCATTAATCAGACCGCAACTTGAATATGAATGCGCCGTTTGGGAACATCACCAAAGCAACCTTAATAAAACGATAGAATCTGTGATTAACCGTGCAGCTCGATTCATTTTCTCAGATAACACATATCATTCTAGACTCGCGGAACTAAAATGTCGTGCAAACGTTCAGACACTTTCATCGCGTTTCAGCATAGCACATCTGTGCCTGTTGAAGTTTTACCGCGCTTCACCTCTAACTCCTTCCATCAAGCCTGCCTATCATCTTCCAGATCACACTCATCACGAAAAAGCTGTGTAATTGCCATCTGCTCGAACCACTGCGTATCTTTCTTCATTTTCTGTCGCGGCATCACAAGATTGCAATGGCCTTCCCGCCGATGATGTGCAACTCTCCAGTAGCTCCTACTCCACGACAACGATCGAGCAGTTGTGCAACACCTATCACGTCTGTAATAGCCCACGCTTCATGTAAACCACTTCACTGGGCCTTTGAGGTAGTCTAACTAAATGTATTATTATAAAGAAGATACAGCTTCGTCGGCATTCGTTATTGGCATGCCGATGCGAAGCTTTCGTAATCATTCGGTCGATCTTCAGGCAGCTGTCTCAGTCTGCGGCTGTGGTCATTGGTAGTCGTCATTCCGCCGTCATATATTAGTCTTCGCCAAAGAATCGGTCTTCACCAATCAGCCACCCCAATTCCGTTATCTCGTCACTGCATCGCCGTTATTTCTTCTCAAATGGTCGTGTTACCTTTGTAATTCCGCTATCGTCGGCATGCTGTAGAAATTAAACAGCTGTGATCACTCCGTGCTCTTCATACCATGCTTGTCAGGCTCTGGTGTCTCCATAGTAATCACGCCGTCGCCAGTGCGACGCTGCTATCCCACTGCCTTCGATACCCCCTAACCATTAAATAGGAAAAATGTGAAGAAGTAACCCAGAGATATAGAAGTCGCCGACACACGCCGTCATTGTAGTGGGTGTGTACATTAATAACGGTCTCAGTCATCTTAAAAAAAAGCGAGGTGTTTTGCTTTGATAGAAACAATAACGTCCTTGTGTTACAACATTTTTACCCACGGTACTTTTCGTGAACGATTGCATAGCCCTTGCCTCAGTATTATTCTATTAGCGCTATATAGCTCATAGTTTTTCGTAATCTCCTGTAAGGACTTCGCTCGTTCATGTTGCGTTTTCATACAACATACAAGCTTCATAAATGTCAATGTGTCACGGAGCGGCATATTTTCGAATGGTTTGGACGCTGATTAATGACACGCCGAAGTACGAGCGTCAAAAACGTGGGCTCCTGACCGTGCAGCGTATAATGCATTCGACATCGACACGCCGAATTACGGGCGTCAAAAGCGTCGTGGCCGCTCCGGCTGCCATCTCGATTCCAGACGCGACACGCCGATTACGGACCCCGAGGTGTACGTGTACGGCCACGTGGTAGTGCCGGGCTCAACCTTGGCCCTTGACATTGGGAGAGAGGATAATCTGCGGTTCTTCTTCCATAGTGAAAGGGCGCGGCCAAGATTGTTGGGAGCTAAGAGAGCTGAATTCGGAGAACGCTACAAAGCGGCAGTTTCCCTACCTAGGGAACTAGGGAAAGGAGAGGCTATTTAAGCGCATGTTTTGGGCCCTGCTGATTAGTCTAGAAGCTGATCCTGTAATCTGCGGAGAAGTAGTCAAGGAGCTAGCGCCGTCCAGTATCGCCTGGGCCGCCTAGCCGCGTCGGAACTCCAAGTAACTAGTTCACGTACGAGACGTCAAACCAGCGTCTGCAACGAAGTCCTCGGTAGTCCGCCTCAAGTTAGCTCAACCTGCTTGAGGGAAGTCGTCGGATCTAGACTCCCGGCAAACCCAGCCCAGCAATTCGCATCAACCTCGACAAGATCGGACCGCCAGCCTTCTTCTGGAAAGCTCTGTGCACCGACTTCACGGTCTATGGACTTGCTGCTGCTGCCCGGCCAAGCGTATGACACCATTTGTTTTCTTTTGAACTTTGATTGCTCTTGAACTTTGTTTTAGTGAAAACTGTTAAGTGTATTCTTGTGTATTTGATCCTCGCACTGTTTCATTTTTATATCTACTGTTAATCGTTCGTATTTATTTGTCCTTATCATTGTGTATATTAAGCTCAGGTGTGTTAGTCTGTCTTGTGTCTTTCTTTATTATTGTATTTTATTAACTTGTGTGTATTTATCAGCGTATAAATATCTTGTTTTTTTGTTTACTCCCGACTCTGACTCTTTTCACTGTGCTCGCTTGAGTACGGAACGACCAACCAGCTTGTCTACCCCGTCGATCCGACTTCGCGCTGACGACGAATCGGGGACAGCTGTGACATAAACTGGCGTCCGCGAACAGGACGTTCCGTACAAAAGGCAGCGCGGTGAACGGAGAACGATGATCGTGGATATGGATCGATTAGTGCTACTGACCCATTCTTGTGAAGTGTCGATTACACGTGCATGCGAATTGTGAGAGCACGGTTTTTGGTGGTGTAGCAGTAGCGACATCTTGGAGGAAATGGAATTGGAAAAGTGGATAGAACAAGGCAAACAGTTGGGCCTAAAGGGCGCCGAGTTGAGGACATGGATTACGCAAGAGCGGGCGTTGGCCCGAGAGAAAAAGGAGAGAGCGAGAGAAAAAGGAGAAAGAGCGAGAGGAAAGGGAGAAAGAGCGAGCGGCGGCGAAGGAAGCCGGAGAGCGCGAAATACGGTTGTTACAATTAAGGATTCAGCTTTTTCAAAGTGGCAACCAGAGCAGGGCCAACAACGAGCACCTAGAAGTACAGGAGGAGCAGCTGAAATGCAAGGCGCCCGTGGAAGTCGCGCACGAAATGTGCGAAGTCGCATGCACGGTTCTACCGATGGTAGAAAGAGAGGCTAACCTTTGTGAGCCTAAATGTACGTTCACGGGTGAGGCCAGATCCGTAGACCGTGGCGCAGTTGTTGAGGGACCCGTAGAAGGGGACCGGATTGAGCACGACGAGGTACTGAGAGAAGCAGTTAGTGTGGCTGTAGACGATTTGACGCAGTTATCCCGGGAGTCCGTCGCGAATGTTGCTCTTGCAGAAGTAGTTGTCCGAAGTGACACGAACTTGTTAGGCAAGAGCACCAGTGGAGAGTGCAATGATTCAGAAAAGTGCGCTGAGGCACCATGCGGGCAAAACAGTGCAGTAGTGGACAACTCCTGGATATATGAGCTACGGTGCGCAAAGGAAATGGCTGCATTTCCCCGGGGTGTCTGAAGGTCTCCGCCAGTGAGGGTGGCATTGAGAGGGGTGATTCACCCGCTGATCATCCGGACCGTGCGGTTGGGGTGGAAGTCGTGGCCGACGATATGCGCGCCGGTCACCACGAGGTGCGAGCGGAAGGCTCGGAAATTAGCACCAGCGAGCGTGCCAAGTGAAAGAAGCGGTGTCGCAGAGTCCGTAATGCGGCAGAGAAGGCTACGCAGCCGAGTAAAACCAAAGGCGCTAAACCATGTGGGGAGCGCGGGCAAGAATTTCGAAAGGCGCGTTTGCCGAGGGCAATGTTTCCAGTACGAGTGCGTCCGAACCGCCGGGTGAAGAAGAGAGAAAAGGGCCGTTCGGCGCTGGGGCGGACAAAAGCAAGGGTGCCGGTATGTTCCCCCTCGTTCGGTTCCTTGAAAAGTGTGCACGGCATGGCACAGAAGAGAGAGCCGATACGGCGCCGCGAATTAGGCATACGCGTCAATAAAGTCGCAGTGCGATGCGTGACAGGCACGTTTCCTGTTTGTCAAGTGTCGAGGGTGGGCAGCGAGGAGCATGGCCGCTGTAACTTTTGTATTCCCTCGTTGACCAGACGAGCTGTCAAACCGCGCCCGCCTCGTGTACGGCTTAAGGATTTCACGCAGGTTTTGTAGATACAGTTTGTCTGGTTCTTTATTTATTTTTTTCCATGTTCGATTAATCCTTTGGAGATCGTTCATTAAGCAAGTCTATAGAGCTTTCTTTAAATTGTTTGAAAAGCTCTCCGATATTCTGAGAGAGCTGGTGTGCGCGCGTAAAAAATTTTTGTTTGAAACTTTGTTTTTTTTATATATCGTTCTTTCTGTAACAGGTAGACTTGCTTGTGGGTGGGATACGCTGTATCAGTTCACTTTGCGGAAGTGTTCGCAAGATTTTTTTTTTCTGTGAGAGTGGGTCGCTTTATTTTGAAGGAGCCGTGGGGCGGCCTTGTCGTTTGGAACAGTGTTTGCGCCGTTCCTTAAAGCGTGACTTCCGCGAACACAAAGGGAAACAAAGCGTTGGTGTGTGTCTCGCATGTGTGTTTGGAAGACGACAGGGTTTTGCGGTTCATTTAGTGCGTGTAAGCGCTTCGCAAGATGCGCGAATGTCCTGGTCGTCTTGAGCGCGTGTTTGGCGCACGTTTCTTGGTTGCCATTGCACTAGTACGTGTCTTAAAACTGATGGGGAGAGCCAACAGACGGTTCATGGCGTTTGTGCTGCACATGATCTTTTCAGTGCCATTTATTTGGGGGCATTCCGCAGTTGAATTGAAGATTTTTTTGGTGTGTGCCTGGACGTGCGGTGTTGTGTTTATTTTTTTTGTATAATACAGGATGTTATTGAATGTATAATGTTATGTATACATGGAACGGCCTTCTCTTTCTTGTTTTCGAAAAAATGCCACTCGTGTAAGTGAATATTATGTGATAATATTCTGAAAGTGGCGGGCTGTGTCACGGAGCGGCATATTTTCGAATGGTTTGGACGCTGATTAACAACACGCCGAATTACGAGCGTCAAAAACGTGGGCTCCTGACTGTGCAGCGTATAATGCATTCGACATCGACACGCCGAATTACGGGCGTCAAAAGCGTCGTGGCCGCTCCGGCTGCCATCTCGATTGCAGACGCGACACGCCGATTACGGACCCCGAGGTGTACGTGTACGGCCACGTGGTAGTGCCGGGCTCAACCTTGGCCCTTGACAATGGGAGAGAGGCTAATCTGCGGTTCTTCGTCCATAGTGAGAGTGCGGCCAAGATTGTTGGGAGCTAAGAGCGCTGAATTCGGAGAACGCTACACAGCGGCAGTTTCCCTACCTAGGGAACTAGGGAAAGGAGAGGCTATTTAAGCGCATGTTTGGGCCCTGCTGATTAGTCTAGAAGCTGATCCTGTAATCTGCGGAGAAGTAGTCAAGGAGCTAGCGCCGTCCAGTATCGCCTGGGCCGCCTAGCCGCGTCGGAACTCCAAGTAACTAGTTGACGTACGAGACGTCAAACCAGCGTCTGCAACGAAGTCCTCGGTAGTCCGCCTCAAGTTAGCTCAACCTGCTTGAGGGAAGTCGTCGGATCTACACTCCCGGGAAACCCAGCCCAGCAATTCGCATCAACCTCGACAAGATCGGACCGCCAGCCTTCTTCGGGAAAGCTCTGTGCACCGACTTCACGGTCTATGGACTTGCTGCTGCTGCCCGGCAATGCGTATGACACCATTTGTTTTCTTTTGAACTTTGATTGCTCTTGAACTTAGTTTTAGTGAAAACGGTTAAGTGTATTCTTGTGTATTTGATCCTCGCACTGTTTCATTTTTATATCTAATGTTAATCGCTCGTATTTATTTGTCCTTATCATTGTGTATATTAAGCTCAGGTGTGTTAGTCTGTCTTGTGTCTTTCTTTATTATTGTATTTTATTAACTTGTGTGTATTTATCAGCCTATAAATATCTTGTTGTTTTGTTTACTCCCGACTCTGACTCTTTTCACTGTGCTCGCTTGAGTACGGAACGACCAACCAGCTTGTCTACCCCGTCGATCGACTTCGCGCTGACGACGAATCGGGGACAGCTGTGACACAATGGCAGATTCACTTAGCACATATTGCTAGACAAGAATGGTATCCGAGAATGTATTTTGTAGCATTTTGCAGAGGCATGGTAATTATTTTGAAAAAAAGCACAAATGATGATGATGTGTGGTGTTTTATGGCGCAAAGGGCCAGTTATGGCCAAAGAGCGCCATGCCAGTGTTTGTGAATGTGCAGTCGAGCAATGAATTCTGAAAAGTAGATGAAACGTGGCTGTAAAGGGGCCTAAATTATCACTGTAAAGTGCGTAAAATATACATGTACTAAAATCATGGCAATGACTCATGATGTGTACTATGAAATGAGGAATGAATTCAGAAAGAAGAATAATACATTTAAAATATTTAAGATACAGTAATTGGCAAGAAGCACTACTACCTAAACAGGAGCCCTTGAACCACAAGGGCCTGGAGGCATGTGCTATAAAAAATTATCACAGCAACATCCTCTGGAGAGAGGATGCGCTACGAACTTATTGGGCTAATAGCATGTAGCACAACATCATTAAAAAAATCGAGGACTGCTTTGGCATTAAAAAGCGGTTCTTCACCAATAAACAGCATGGGATGCAGAGGGATATTGTAGCGGTATGCTACAGGAAAATGTTTCCTTCTCTCGGCTTCGGCTTCACGACACTCCACGAGGACATGGAGGACGGTCAGCCTCTCACCACAACTACCACAGGTTGGTTGTTCATCACCGGTTAACAAAATCTATGGGTGCCAAATGTATGTCCTATTTTGAGACGACAGAACAGGACATCAGTTCGTCGTGCTTTAGTTATGGGGGGCCAGTAACCTAACTGTGGCTTAATCAAATATAGCTTATTACTTGTTTCTGTGTCCCACAAGCGTTGCCAGTGGCTTCGCAGTTTCTTTCGCAAGAAAGGTTTCAAATCTGTTGCAGAAACAGCAGCTGTAGAGTTAATAGCGGGTGATGTCACTGATGTGGCCATTTGGTCGGCAAGAACAGTGCCCTCGATGCCTCTATGCCCAGGGACCCAGCATATAATGACATGCTGGTTAGTTGCGTAAGCTCTACAAAGAACAGAATAGAGCTCAATGAGTACAGGATTTCTTAGTTTGCAGAATGACATCAAGGCTTTCACGACACTTTGAGAGTCTGTATATATGATAGTCTTTTGAAGTTTTGATTTCTTTATATGCTTTACAGCTGATAAAAGTGCATAGGACTCAGCCGTAAAGATACTTGTTTCCGGGTGGAGTACACCGGATTCCGAGAAGGATGGGCCGACGGCTGCATAAGAAACCCCGGCATTTGACTTAGAAGCGTCTGTGTAATACTCTGTGCACGAGTACTTGGACTGAAGTTCTAGGAAATGCATTTTAATGTGTGCCTCTGGTGCGTGTTTTGTTACTTCTCTAAATGATGTGTCACAATCTATGAGCTGCCACTGCCACGGAGGTAACAGTTTCACTGGGGCCATAGGACGATTATCAAGCCGCGTAACACCCATTTCCTCACTAAGAGTCCTCACACGCAAAGAGAATGGCTTTCTCGCTGCAGGTCGATTGTGGAATAGTGTGGCAGCGGTCACATCGTTTATTGTTGAATAAGACGGATGTTCAATATTTGCTTGCACTTTCAGAAAATATGTAAAACTGCTGTATGACCGATGCAGATGAAGTGACCACTGATTCGACTCTACGTAGAGGCTCTGGATTGGACTTGTCCTGAAAGCACTAGTCGCGAGACGGATACCTAAGTGGTGAACAGGGTCTAGTATTTTTAATGCACTTGGCGTTGCAGAATTATAAATTATAGACCCGTAATCAAGGCGTGAGAGGACAAGACTTTTATACAGGTTAAGCAGACACTTTCGATCACTACCCCAAGTCGTACGCGACAGAAGCGTTAAAAGGTTCATTGTCTTCAGGCATTTTGCCCTAAGATACTTAATATAAGGAATAAATGTAAGCTTGGAATCTAACATAATGCCTAGAAACTTATGCTCGCTGCTGACAGAGAGTGCATCTCCTTTGATTTGTATACTGGGGACAGGCATTATGCCTCTCTTGTTTGTAAAGAGTACGCAAGTGCTCTTCTGGGCGTTTATTTTAAAACCGTTCTCATCTGCCCATTTGGACAATTTGTTTATTACAAGCTGCACTTGTCGTTCGCAGATGGCAATATTGCATGACTTGAAGGCAATTTGCACATCGTCGACATAAACGGAATAAAACATTGTTCGTGGAATGACTGTGTGCAGGGAATTCATTTTTACAATAAATAGTGTGCAACTAAGCACGCCTCCCTGTGGCACACCGGTCCCTTGGGTAAATGACTTAGACAAAGCGTTACCTACTCTTACGCGGAATGTGCGATTAGATAGATAACTTTCGATTGCGTTTAACATGTTGCCACGGACACCCATCGCGAAAAGATCTCGAAGAATGCCGTAGCGCCATGTTGTATAAGCTTTCTCTAAGTCAAGAAACACTGAAAGACCGAACTGTTTATGTATAAATGCATCCCTGATATAAGCCTCAATGCGAACAAGGTGGTCTGTTGTGAACATACCTTCCCTGAAACCACATTGGAAGGGGTCTAGTAGTTTGTTATTTTCAAGGAAACATATTAGGCGCCTGTTGATCATTTTTTCAAACAGTTTGCACAGACAGATTGTCAGCGCTATTGGTCTATAGCTGCTGGCTTGGGACGGGTCTTTGCCTTGTTTAAGCACGGGGATGACTATAGCCTCCTTCAACAAGGACGGGATATACCCAGCCGCCCACATGGCATTGAAAAGAGACAGGAGTGTTTTCAGCGCTTCAGGATGCAGGTGCTTAATCATTTCATACATGACGCGATCGCCACCTGGCGCCGAGTTGTTGCAGCAAGTAAGAGAAGCTTTGAGTTCAACTAGGCTGAATTTGCAGTTGTAATCTTCAGTCCGTGAACATTTTCGATCAAGGGGCTTTCGCTCTGCGTGTTCTTTGAACCTGAGAAAGGTTTGCGTGTAATGGGACGCACTGGATACATGTTCAAAGTATTCGCCCAGACAATCTGCCTGGTCTTCCAGGCTCTCATCTTGGCTACTGACTAAGGGTAATGGGTGTACCTCCCGGCCTTTTAATTTACTAACTCGATTCCACACTTTTGTTTCATCTGTGTAAGAATTTATACCGGCGATTTACTTCTCCCAACTCTCTCTTTTAGCACGTCGACGCGTTCTTCTACCCTGGGATTTTATTTCTTTGAAACTAATCAAGTTTTCGGCAGTTGGAGAGTCGCGAAGTCGTCCCCAAGCTTTGTTTTGATTTTTCCGTGCTTGTTTACATTCTTCATTCCACCACGGGATGCGACGTTTATTGGTAAGTCCGTTAGTTTGACGGATGCATTTCGTGGCAGCGTCAATTATAAAGCCTGTTATATACGCCACAGTGTCTTCTATATTAAATGAGGCAATATCATCCGTGCTTAAATATGTAATTTCTTGGAAACGTTCCCAGTTAGCTGTGTCGACCTTCCATCGGGAAGTGTGTGGTGAGCATATATCTTGTTTTGTTAAGTTTAGTGTAACTGGGAAGTGGTCGCTCCCAAAAGGGTTCTTGAGAACGGACCACTCCAGGTACGGCATTAGTGTACTCGACGTGATACATAAATCTATGGAGGAGTATGTGTTGTGGGCCACGCTGTAGTGCGTTGGCTCTTTCTTATTAAGTATACATGCTCCTGAGGAAAAAAGAAAGTTTTCGATCAGGCGACCTCTCAGCATCGCAACGAGAGTCTCCCCACAATGAGTTATGTGCATTGAAATCTCCGACAACTATATATGGAGCCGGAAGTGCATCTATGTAGTTTTGAAATTCGGTTTTATTAAGTTGATAACTGGGAGGGATGTATATAGACCTGATAGTGACTAGCTTGCCAAACAGCACCCCTTGGACTGCAACTGCCTCTAGGGGCGTACGAAGTTTTATTTCCCGACAGGCAACACCTCTGTCGACTACGATAGCCACACCACCGGATGACGCAAGAGTGTCATCACGGTCTTTGCGAAAAATAGCATAGTGTCTAAGGAAACTTGTTCGTGTATGTTTGAGGTGTGTTTCTTGAACACACAGCACCTTAGGATTAAACTTGCGGAGGATTTCTTTGACATCATCGAGGTTGTGTAGGAGTCCTCTGACGTTCCATTGTATTATGTGTGTATTCATGTTGAAAGTGTTTTTTGTGCTGTGTGTTTGAAAGAAACTAACTTAACTTACAGAGCCCTTGTCGGGCCCTGCGATGCGGGCTTTTTCCTTTCTGGAGCGATCGCGGGATTCTCGCCGCTCCTGAGGCGCTTGTGGCGCCGTCTGGCCGGTTGTGGTGTCGATCGCCTCTGCAAGAGGCGATGGACACGCGCTCTTGCGAGCGGTTGGTGTGACGGGAAGGGCTCGTCTCGAGGGACGAGGCCCTGGATCCCACCAGCCCGGAGGTGGATGGCCCCTTCTTGTGAGTTGGCGGAGCAGCGCTAGCTGCAGCCGCCGAGGGGGCGGATGACGTCACTGCCGGCTCGCTGCTTGCGGGCCGGGCAGGCGCCGGAAGCCGTTGCGACGCCGCCCCCTGATGCGCCACTTCGGCAAAGCTGCTCTTCGGCAGGTATGACACCCGCCTGCGTGCCTCCTTGAATGAAATATTTTCTTTTACTTTGATTGTCACAATTTCTTTCTCTTTTTTCCAAGACGGGCACGACCGCGAGTATGCGGCATGCTCGCCATCACAGTTGACACAGTGCGGAGTGTTCTGGCATGTTTCAGAGGAATGTTCATTGTCACTGCACTTGGCACAAGTCGGCCGGCCTCGACAGTTCTGCGAACTGTGACCGAACCTTTGGCACTTGAAGCATCTGAGAGGATTTGGCACATATGGTCTAACTCGAATCTTGAGGTACCCGGTCTCGATGGACTCGGGCAGAACACTTGAGTCGAAAGTAAGTACTAGGTGTTTGGTCTGAATTTCTTTACCATCTCGCCTCATCTTAATTCGTTTGACACTGATGACGTTCTGATCACTCCAGCCCTCCAGGAGTTCAGCTTCAGATAGCTCCAACAAATCAGCATCGGATACGACGCCACGGGTAGTATTCATGGTACGGTGCGGGGTTGCTGTTACTGGAACATCCCCAAAGGACACTAGATTGGGCAGTTTTTCATGTGTTTCTGATCACGGAGCTCGAGTAGCAGATCACCACTGGCCATTTTCGATGCTTTGTAACCCGGACCGAAAGCTTCGGTTAGAGATTTCGAGACGAGGAAGGGTGAGATCATTCTTACTGTCTTTTCAAGTTTATCAGAGTGGATGACGTGAAAACGTGGAAAGTTCTTTGTTCGGTTGCCATAAAATTGAAAAATATCTTCGGTGCGCCCTCGTTTGTGAGAGCGATCAGGAGTCGGGGGAATGACGAAAGAGCCATAAAGGTAACAATGATTTCGGTAACTATGCCAGCCGCTCACCACCGAGCTCAACAAGGGGACGCTACAAGACCTGAAGGAGACGCAGACGCCAGCTGTACATAGCTACTATAACCTAATATAATAGACCCAAGGCTGGATAAACTACACCAGGTTAACCCTTGCTGCCTGGAAAATTGGAAGTAAAACGAAGTGAAGAGAAGACAGGAGAGATGGAAAGTGAGAGAGAAAGACGAAGGTTGGAGGGAGAGACAGACAGGAAAAGGCAACTACCGATTTCCCCCGGGTGGGTCAGTCCGGGGGTGCCGTCTACGTGAAGCCGAGGCCAAAGAGGTGTGTTGCCTCCGCCGAGGGGCCATAAAGGTCCGAACACCCGGCATTGGCTCAACCACCAGGATCCTCTTTTCCCCGGACACGGCTAAGCCACGTACGGTTAAACGCGGGAGGTTCCGACCCTCATGTGCTCGGGTCCGTGGTGTCGCAACACACCAAACGCCTGCTTACTCAGACGCCCCTGCGCGGAAAAACACAAAGAAAAAAGTGCAATAGCTACCCAGTTTATTATTCTCA
>NC_051156.1:68025734-68108840 GCF_013339745.2 Dermacentor silvarum
AACGGCGACCCGTACAGAGATGGCCAAGCTGCGACACAAGTTCAAGGACGACCCTGAAGCCTTCGCAGACGAGATCGTGCAGACGCACCTCGCTCGACCGGAAAGGAAGAGTCACTCCGAGTATCGCGGGGCTCCCAACGAGGAGCTGGACGCAGACTTTTCCTTGCAGGAAATTAGAGCTATTGAAGACCAAATCGGCGCCTGGTCCTGACAGGATCACCAACAAAATCCTTAGAAACCTGAACGACGACGCCATCGAGAAGCTGTGCGAGTAGATCAAGTCGTGCTGGAAGGAGGGCCGAATTCCGCAAGCGTGGAAGTCCGCGTACGTTATACTCATACCAAAGCGGGGCAAACCGCTAGAGGTCCGAAACATGAGACCGATCTCCCTCACGTCCTGCGTCGGGAAAGTGATGGAGCATGCCTGCCTCAACAGGGTGACGACGCTCCTTGAGAAGCAGGACGCCTTCGGCACCCACATAATCGGTTTCCGGAAGGGACTTTCCACTCAGGACGCCATGCTGCAGATCAAGGAACAGGTCGTGAACGCTCCGAGTACGCACGTGCGCGCCTTACTCGGCTAGACCTCAAGAGCGCCTTCGACACGGTGAAGCACCTGGCCATATTGGACAAGATCAGCCGACTCGATCTCGGGGCGAGGTTCCACCGATATGTCAGCAGCTTCCTGAATGGGCGCGAGGCGACAGTCAAGATCGACGGGGCCACGCCACGAACGGTCCGAATGGGCGGTGCGGGAACGCCGCAGGGCTCGGTACTTTCCCCTATGCTTTTCAACCTCATCATGATCGGCTTGCCGGAGCGTCTAGATGCAATAGAGGGCATCAATCACACGATCTACGCAGATGACGTGACGGTGTGGACCACGGAGAACACGAGCGTCGGCGAAATGGAAGACCGGCTGCAGCGGGCCGTCCGGGAGGTGGAGCGGCACCTTGAAGGCACGGGACTCGTCTGCTCACTCGACAAGTCAGATATCCTACTCCACAGACCGCGCAAGAAATGACCCCTCCCGCAGGGCATGCTCGATGCCCGTCGTTTGGGCGTACACGTCACGACGAGGGAGGGGACCCTAATACCGACGGTGTCCAAATTGCGAGTGCTCGGCCTGTGGCTGGAAGAGAACGGTGCCAACCGCGAGCTGGTTTCCCGACTGCAGAAGAAAGTAGCCACCGCCACGCACCTCGTGCGGAGGGTCGCGAACAAGCGGAAAGGAATGAAAGAACGCAACGTGACGAGGTTCATACAGGCGTACGCACTGAGCCATATATCGTACGTCGCCGCGTACGCCGACTGGAACAGGAGCGAAACCGACAAGCTGAATGTGGCAATCCGCAGGGCGTTCAAAACCGCCCTGGGGGTACCCCAGTACACGCCAACCCACAGGCTCCTCGAGCTGGGCGTGCACAACACGCTCGAGGAGGTCGCCGAGGCGCAGAGAATCGCGCAGCTGGAGAGGCTGTCGGGCACCAGAATGGGAGGACGAATCCTCGACCTGCTCGGGATTCGATATCACGAGGCACGGGGACTCAAGGAAACGCTTTTACCGGAAGTCAGGGACGCCATACAGACGGAAAACATGCCGAAGAACATGCACCCGATGCATGACGTGCAACGACGTAAACGCAGAGCGGTAGCAATCCTCGAGGAGCACGGAAGACGAGAAGGCGTCCTCTTCGTCGATGCAGCCAGGTACCCGCGGCCCGCCGTTAACGTTGGCGGCGAAGAGGGATGACGACCACCACCGCCACTACAACAGAATGTGCGAAACGTACCGGGGATGCAAACACCACCATCACTACTACTACTACTACGACAAAAACGGCAGCAGCAAAAGCGCCAACATCAACGACACGGCCAGCCGACGGCGTCGGCGCCCGCCTTCTCCATGGCAGTCGTAGATACAAAGGGAAGGACACGAGTCACGGCATCAGCGAAGCTGCCGTCGGCCGAGGCAGCGGAGGAGATGGCCATAGCCCTCGCGGTATTCCATGGAAGTACGGAGGATAGCCTGATCATTAGCGACTCCAAATCAGCTATCCGGAACTACACCAAAGGTTGGGTGTCCGTGGATGTGGCGCGCATGCTCAACGCCAGAGTCGGGGACTTCGTGTCCGCCACGATTACGCACAAGGCCCTCAAATGTTTCCCCGCGAACGTCGGGGAGCTTGGCACCACCAAAGACAACAGCCGCGACAACAACGACAACAACATTACCAACCGCCGAAGACGCACCGGCATTCCGCCCAACCACAACGAGCGCGCCCATCTCGTCGCGAGGCAGCTTGCCCGCCGCGACGCGATCCCCCAGAGGGCAGCCGCCGCCGTTGTTGTGAGGGGCCCCAACGGAGGAGTTGCCAACACAACCCAAATCGCGGCGGACGGAGCTGGGGGCCACGGGGACGCCAACCAGTTCATCAAGGAGTTTCCTGCCTCATACCGAGAGGTTCTTGGTCACTACAAGAAAGAACGTAAGAAATATCCACAACCCCACGGGCGGCTGGACAGGTCCCAGGCAGTCGACCTGAGGCGGTTGCAGACAGGCACTTTCACCAACCCCTACCACCTGCACCGCCTGTGGCCCGCGCGGCACCCATCGCCCGGCTGCCCCTGGTGCGAGCACGAACGGGCTGATATGGCCCATATGCTTTGGGAATGTCAACGCCATGAGCAAGAAGCACCAAGAGGAAGGCAGAAGACAACAGCAGGACCCTCTGAAGGCGGGCGCCTCACAGAGAGATGGCAAGCCGCCCTCCTCAGCGAGGCACCCGAGGACCAGGAGTGGGCCGTCCAGCGGGCCAGGGCTATTGCCGAGGATCTCGAGAGATTTTTCTCCGGCGATGGACCCCTGGCAGCCTAGCCCCGGGCACCAACAGCCATAACCGTTTGACATATAAAGTTTATTCCTGTCCTATCCTGCACGAACTTCAAGCAGCAGCTACGGAAGTTTTCGGCACGCCGGCGGTTCGCTTCGCCCTTGCGAAGAAAACTCTGGATGCTCGCAAACAACACTCCGGCGAGTCCTACACATCGTACATCGAGGATGTGCTTGCACTCTGTCGCCGTGTCAATGTTGCCATGGCTGAGTCAGACAGGATACGCCACATTCTTAAACGTATTGGGACTGTGGCCTTCAACGCGCTCGCCGTCAAGAACCAGCTACCGTCGCAGATATCGTCTTGACGTGCCAGCGCCTCGACGAGCTCGAGTCCGTACGCTTGCAGCGGGACTTCAGCGAACACCGTTCTGTGGCAGACCCCGACTTGCGCATGATGATCCGGGCGATCATACGCGAAGAACTGCAATCACTTGGCTTGTCATCTCCGTTGATGATTCCTGCTCAGCCTTCTGGTGCAGCATTGCGCGACATCATCAGAGAGGAACTTGCGTCAATGACCTGCTCTGCGATTGTGGACCCACCGGCCCCTCGCACCGTACCAACATACGCGCAGGTTGCTGCCGCGCCTCCAACTAGTGTACGTCCAACGTTGCCTCTACCCACATACACGCAGGTTGGTGTCGCTCCTCCGGCCAATGTCCCCTCAATACCAATAGAGCCGTCATCGCCCCATCTGACCGCACTATCTCACAGCGCACCGAGCGCCCCTTACTACCCGCCTTGGCGACCGTCTCGTCCTACCTGTTATTACTGTGGTTATCGCGGCCATATATCACGTTTTTGCCGCAAGCGCCAACAAGATGAGCGTCGCGGGTACGACCTGTGTGAACGCGATGCGTATTCTGGTGGGGCCTTTTACCAAAGCCGTCGTTACGCTTCCCCTCCGCGCCGTTCCCCATCTCCGCCCGCAACGACCGAGACGCCGAATAGTTACCGCACCACCAGACGCCGATCACCTTCGCCTTTCCGCCGGTCCTCGTCACCGCTTCGGCCTGCCTCTTTCACCTCTGACCGCCGCCCGGAAAACTAAGTAATGCAGTTTTCGGAGGAAAAACTGCATTCACCGACAGGACTACAATTCCTCCAGCGCGCCCTTGTAATATGATGTCCGTGTTTGTTGAAGGTGTGCACGTTGAAGCTTTGGTGGACACCGGTGCGACTTTATCTGTTATGCATTCCGATTTGTGTAGGCGTCTCAGGAAAGTTACGACGCCTTATGATGAACCCGCGCTTGTTGCAGCTCAAGGGAAAACAATCCGCCCTTCCGCGTTTTGTACAGTGCGTGTATCCATCGATGGTATCGTCCACTACATACAATTTGCTGTGCTGTCGCCCTGCTCCCACCAGCTCATTTTAGGATGGGATTTCCTTGCCTCTGCTTCTGCTGCCATTTGTTGTGAGCAAGGCGTCGTACATATGACCGACACCGACTATTTGCTCAGCGATGAACCGTACCAACCACTTCGTCTACTCGCTGCAAAAGATACGCAGCACCTCCACCACTTGTGACGTCACAGTAAGTGCGGACCTTTATTGAGCCCGAGAGACGACACGGCGAAGAAGGGCGGCGTCCACAACCAGCCTGAACAGCCTTCGACAGTCCACGCTGATGATGATGCGCCCGCACGCGCGATGAAGATGAGGGGCACACGCATGATGATGATAATGTACAGATGATGAAGTGCACAATAAATGCCCACACTATATATAAATTGCCACATCCTATACGTCGCCGCGGGTATGTGCCCGGCCATGGAAATGACGCTGAAGTAGCGCGCGGGTAGAAAAACAGAGACGACAACGACGTTGCGTCGGCTGTTCATATAAAATGCTTATATACGTGCTGTACGCCGGCTTCTACGTCTCCTACGAAATCGTGACACTGGTGGAGGTGCTGGGTAGGATTGCCTCATGCTTGGCACCCCTTCGCGGAGCCATTAATTGAACGCGGGATCACCTTCGCTCCTCGAAACTCCTGTTCACCGGTTCAGCCGCCGCCTGCTAGGCCTGACGCCCGAGTTCAACCCCTTGCAGGATCCTGCCGGACCGCGTCTACGTACTACCGCCATGGCCACTGCAACTCCATCGCAGGTGACGCTACAGCATCCTATGGTCCCAGAAAGTTTCCATGGTGACGCCATTGAAGATGTCCAAGATTGGCTGGACCAGTTCGAGCGTGTCGCCAGTCATAATGAATGGGGCTCCCGACAAAAGCTGTCTAATGTCTATTTTGCTCTTCGTGACAGTGCGCGGACGTGGTTTGTGAACCGGGAGAGGAGCCTGACCACATGGATGCCTTCCGCACCCAGCTGCTAGACACATTCACTAGCAGCGACAGAAAAGACAATGCGCAGCGCCTTCTCGAATCTCGTGTTCAGAAGCCAAATGAGAGCGTTGCCATGTTTGCAGAAGATATGGCCCGCTTTTTCCACAGAGCAGATCCTGAGATGGCCGAAGAAAAGAAGTTGCGCTATCTCTTGCGGGGAGTTAAGGATCAATTGTTTGCCGGACTCGTGAGGAATCCACCGACGACAGTGGCCGAATTTACCAAGGAGGCTACCACTATCGAACGGGCACTACAGCAACGGTACCTCCAATACGATCGCGTGAACTCACCAACAAATGCTTCACTGCTACCTGAGGGCGGCGGCACATCTCTGCGTGAAGTTGTCCGAGAGATTGTGTGAGAGGAGATCCGGAAGCTCGGAATTGCTCCCATGGCACCAGCGGTGGCTTCTGTCGCTGATGTCGTCCGGGAGGAAGTTCGACAGGCCTTTTCTTCGCCCGACTGGCAAGCGGTGCCGCGACGATGCACATACGCGGAAGCTCTTTGTCGTCCACATCCCGCCACTTCGATGCTGCTGACACCGTAGACCACTCCGACGCAGCCACCTCCGCCATCCCCGACGCCCTCTCTTCGACAGTCACAGCCGCCACCAGCAATGCCGTATCGCCGACAGCTGATCGCTGCGCCGCGGTCTTACGGAGAATTCCCTGCCGGCTATCCGCTTCGAAAAACCGATTTGTGGCGCACCAGAACGTGTTTATCGAGCTTTCCACTACCGCGCAGCTGGGTTTCCCACATTTCCCACCAACTATAGTTAGCCTTTCTTTGACGGTCCACGTACATGTGACGACAATCCTTCAAACTTTCGACCGGAAGATTCAACGACGCCTCGATCCCGTTCCCCATCACCGGCTCGTTACACCCAACCAACCCGTCGCGATTTTACTGACGGCTCTAGGGGCAGGTCTCCTAGCCCGCGCCGGGGGAACTAGAGGCAGCGACCTCCGTGGGTGAGGTTGCGATCCGTCCAGCTTCCCAAGAAACCCCATCACCGATGATCGACGACTCTACGGCTCCGATGATTCCAACCACACCAAATGTAACAGACACCGTCAGCGCCGATCTTGTCGTTCGCATTGACGGCCACCAAGTGGCCGCTCTCGTTGATACTGGTTCGCATTTTTCGATAATGAGTCTAAAGCTAGCCGGCAGACTAAGAAAAGTGAAGACGCCGCGGACCGGGCCCAACATCAGAACTGCCGGGGGCCAGTTGATGACGCCGATTGGAAAATGCACAACCAGAATCGTAATCGCCGGTTCAACCTTCGTCGCCACCCTCGTCATTCTCTTTGAGTGCTGTAAAGAACTTATTTTGGGAATGGATTTCTTGAGGAAGTACGGTGCAGTTATTAATGTCCGCGACCGCATGGTGACATTTTCTACGAGTTCCGAAGACGTCGACCCCGCGGATGACCAGCGACCGCATTTACGTATCGACGACGTGACGCTTCCACCGCGAAGTTGTACCCTTGTGACTGTAATCTGCGATAACTTGCACACCGGGCCTGGCGTCGCTGAACACACCAACGCTATAGTACTGAGTCAGGGCGTTTCCGTCGCCAGGGCCGTAATTAATGTACTCGACAGACATGCTGAACTCCAGCTGACGAATTTTAGCAGGGGACGTCGACAAATTGTTAAAGGCACTGCTGTTGCTTACTTCGACGAAATTGCCCCAATACAAGACTGCCTCTCAGTGCAGCACGCGGCGTCCACCGTGCCTATGCCTGCACCTGTGGTTTATGTCAGCCGAACTTCATCGCCCATCGAACGCAACAGCCTTCTTGAGCTCATCAACGAGTTTAACAGCTGCTTCTCATCTACGTCAAGAGTTAGCCAGACGCCTCTCACCAAGCACCGTATTATCACCGAAGACGACGCAAGACCCATTCGGCAGAATTATTATCGTGTAGCACCGAAAGAGCGGGAGGCAATACAAAAACAAGTGAAGACGATGCTTGAGGATGGGGTTATTCGGCCATCTAAGAGTCCGTGGGCATCGCCTGTCGTATTGGTGAAAAAGAAGGACGGTAGTCTGCGCTTCTGCGTTGACCATCGAAACTCAACCAGATCACAAAGAAAGACGTTTATGCGCTACCGCGTATCGATGATTCACTGGACCGGCTACGAAACGCACGTTACTTTTCGTCGATGGACTTGAAAAGCGGCTACTGGCAAATCGAAGTTGGTGAGAGAGACCGTGAAAAGACCGCTCTTGTGACACCCGATGGACTTTATGAATTTCAGGTGTTTCCCTTCGGTTTCTGTTCTGCGCCAGCAACGTTTCAACGATTAATGGATGGACACGGTACTCTCAGGCCTGAAATGGCAAACCTGCCTAGTGTACCTCGACAACGTGATTGTTTTCTCCGCCACGTTCGACGACCCCCGCAGGGGCGTCTGCGTTAGCAAGCGTTTGGTGAGTTGCGCCACCACGTACCCGAGCACACGAGAGTTGGACCCTCCCGCATGTAGCCGTGCGCGGCTTAGCCGTGTCCGGGGAAAAGGGGATCCCGGGGGTTGAGCTGATGCCGAGTGTTTCGACCTTTAAGGCCCCTCGGCGGAGGCAACACACCCCTTTGGCCTCGGCTTCACGTAGACGGCACCCCCGGACTGACCCACCCGGGGGAAATCGGTAGTTGCCTTTTCCTGTCTCTCTCTCCAATCTTCGTCTTTCTCTCTCGCCTCTTCATCTCTCCTGTCTTCTACTCTCTTCTATATTACTTCCGATCTTCTTGGCAGCGAGGCTAAACCCTGTGTGAGCAACCAACCTAGGTTATTTCATATTCGGTTATAGTGGTGACGTACAGCTGGCGTCTGCGGGACCTTGTTTACAGGCCCTTCAGCGTCCCCTTGTTGGGCTCCATGGTGGGTGGCTGGCGTTGCTGCCGAAAAATCCATATATCCTTATGGCTAGTTCCTTCCCATCACTCCCTGATCGCTGTCTGAAACGAGGGCGCACCAAAGACGTGTTCCAGTTCTTTGGACATCAAAAACAAAACTTTCCACGATTCCATGTCATTCACTCGGAAAAAGCAGGTAAACAAGTACGAACAATCTCCCCTTTTCTAGTCTCTAAATCCCTTACTGATGCTCTTGGGCCAGGTTATAAGGCATCGAGGATGGCCAGTGGTGATCTCCTCTTGGAGCTCCATGATCAGAAGCAATATGAAAAGCTGCCTAATCTAGTGTCCTTCGGGGACATCCAAGTAACTGTAACCCCGCACCGCACCATGAACACCACCCGTGGCGTTGTCTCAGACGACGATTTGTTGGGGACTCACTGAAGCTGAACTCTTGGAGGGCTTCCGTGAACAGAATGTTATCAACGTTAAGCGAATTAAGATGAGGCGTGACGGCAAAGAAATCCAGACCAAGCACCTGATACTCACTTTCAATTCAAGTGTTCTGCCAGAGTCCATCGAGGCCGGGTACATCAAACTTCGTGTAAGGCCATACGTGCCAAATCCTCTGAGATGTTTTAAGTGCCAGCGATTTGGGCACAGTTCACAGAACTGCCGAGGCCGGCAAACTTGTGCGAAATGCAGTAATCATGAACATACCTCCGAATCCTGTGAAAACTCTCTTCACTGTGCGAACTGTGATGGGGAGCATGCCGCGTACTCGCGGTCCTGCCCATGCTGGAAGAAAGAAAAGGAAATTGTTACAATTAAAGTAAAACAAAACATTTCGTTTAAAGAGGCACGTCGGCAGGTGTCCTACCTGCCAAAAACCAGCTTTGCCGAAGTGGTGCGTCAGGGGGCTGCACCACAACGGCCTTCGGCGGCTGCCTGGCACACGCGTAGTGAGCCAGCGGTGACGCCATCCGCCCCCTTGGCGGGTGCAGCCAGTACTGCTCCGCCATCCAAAGAGGGCCCATCAACCTCCGTGCTGGTGGGCTCCAAGGCCCCGTCTTTCGAGGCGAGGCTTTCAAGGCAACCACATCGCTCGAAAGAGCGCGTGTTCAGCGCCTCGCAAGGTCATGGACACAACACCGAGCGTGAGGGCGCAGTCAGCGCCTAAGGAGCGGCGCGATTCCATCGACCGCTCCAAAAAAGAAAAATCTCGTGTCACGGCGCCTGGAAAGGGCCCGTGAGCTAACTTTATATTCTTGAATACGCAGCATAAAAATCTATCAAAATGAACACAAAAATCCTACAATGGAATGTGAGAGGACTTCTCTGTAATCTCGATGATATCACAGAACTCCTCGATAAATATACGCCAAAAGTGCTGTGTGTTCAGGAAACACATCTAAAACCTACACAAACTTCCTCATACAATATGCTATTTTCCGTAAAGACCGTGATGATGCTGTTGCCTAGTCCGGAGGTGTAGCAATAATTCCAGATCAATGTGTTGCATGCCATAATCTCTCTCTTCAGACAGCACTAGAGGCGGTGTCTGTGCGAGCGATACTTTTCAACAAGTTGGTAACAATCTGCTGTATTTACGTAGCGCCACACTATAAACTCGGCAAAACGGAATTTTACGCGCTAATTGACCAGCTCCCGGAACCATACATTATTGCCGGTGATTTTAATGCTCACAGCACTCTGTGGGGAGACTCCCGGTGTGACGCGAGGGGTCGGCTTATAGAGAACTTTTTATTAACCTCTGTTCACAGAACTGCCGGGAATGGGCATCCGTGGAAATATGCTGAACATAATAGAAAGCTATTTGTCTAAACGTACCTTCCGCGTGAAAATCGGCAATGTATTTTCGCGTCAATTTATACAGGAAACTGGTGTACCCCAAGGAGGTGTGCTTAGCTGCACACTGTTTATCGTGAAGATGAGCACACTTCGGGCTTGATTACCACCAGCTATTTTTTATTCCGTCTACATAGACGACATACAAATAGGTTTCAAATCCTGCAACCTCACAGTGTGTGAGAGACAAGTACAACAGGGCTTGAACAAAGTGTCCAAGTGGGCAGACGAAAACGGATTCAAAGTAAACCCCCACAAAAGTTCTTGTGTTCTTTTCACCAGGAAGAAAGGGCTTGTTGCAGATCCCACTATCGAAATGTATAGACAACTAATACCTGTGAACAAAGAGCACAAGTTCCTAGGCATCATACTTGATTCTAAACTACTTTCATACCGCATATAAAATATCTCAAGGTGAAATGCCTAAAAACAATGAACTTACTGAAAATGTTATCTCACACATCCTGGGGTAGCGACAAGAAGTGTTTAATGAATCTTTACAAGAGTCTCATTTCATCACGATTGGACTATGGTAGCGCGGTATATCACTCTGCCGCCCCTAGTGCGCTGAAGATGCTGGATCCCGTCCACCATCTAGGTATCCGACTGGCCACTGGCGCATTCAGAACAAGCCCCATTGAAAGTTTATACGTCGAATCAAATGAGTGGTCACTCCATCTGCAGAGAACATACACCAGCCTCACATATTTCCTTAAAGTCCACTCTAATCATCAGCATCCGTGTTTTAATACCGTTAACAATATGACGTGTGCTACACTTTTTCGTAATCGTCCCTTTGTAAGACAGCCTTTCTCACTGCGTGTCAGGGAGCTAAGCGAAGCAATGGATATCCCACTCCTCGAACATCGCTTAATGCCTTCAGCCAAGCTGTTACCACCTTGGGAGTGGCAGGTAGTAGCATGTGATATATCATTTGTACAAAGCACGCTTCAGAGGTCGAAATCCGAATGCATTTGCTAGAATTACAGTCCAAGTACTCGTGCACAGAATTTTACACAGACGCGTCTAAATCACATGCCGGAGTATCTTATGCAGCCGTCGGTCCGTCCTTCTCGGAATCCGGCGCACTCCACCCAGAAACAAGTATCTTTACGGCTGAGGCCTACGCAATATTGTCAGCTGTAAAGCATATAAAGAAATCAAAACTTCAAAAAACTATTATATTTAGACTCCCAATGCGTCGTAAAAGCCTCGAAGTCACCCTATAAACAGAAAAACCCTGTTCTCATTGAGCTCTGTTTTGTTCTTTGTAGAGCATACTCAACTAACCAGCATGTTATTATATGCTGGGTGCCTGGTCATAGATGCATCGAGGGCAATGTTCTTGCCGACCAAATGGCCACATCAGTCACATCACCCGCTATTAACCATACAGCTGTTGTTCCTGCAACAGATTTGAAACCTGTCTTGCGCAAGAAACTGCGAAGCCACTGGCAACGCTTGTGGGATGCAGAAACAAGCAATAAGCTTCATTTGATTAAGCCACAGTTAGGTTACTGGCCCTCCGTAACGAAAACCCGGTGAACTGATATCCTATTCTGTCGTCTCAGCATAGGACACAGGTACGGCACCCACAATTTTCTATTGAATGGTAATGACCCTCCAACCTGTGGTAGATGTGGCGAGAGGCTTACCGTCCTCCACGTCCTCCTGGAGTGTCGGGAAGCCGAAAGAGAAAGAAACACTTTCCTCTAGCATATCGCTATTGTGTTCCTCTACATCCCGCTATGTTTCTTGGTAAAGAACCACTCTTTAACAGCAAAGCAGTCCTCGCATTCCTGAACGATGTGCTACATGTTATTAGCCCAATAAGTTCGTAGCGCATCCTCTCTCCAGAGGATGTTGCTGTGATAGTTTTTTATAGCACATGCCTCCAGGCCCTTGTGTCGCAAGGGTTCTGTTTAGGCACTTGTGCTTCTGACCAATTCTTGCATCTTTAATATATTGTACGTTATATTATTCTCTCGCAAAAAATTGTTCATGTCTACAGTGCACATCATTAGTCATTGCCATAATCTTATTACGTATAGATTTTACGCACTTTACAGCGACTGTTTTTAGGCCCCTTTACAGACATGTCACATCTAATGTTCATATAATTGACTATTCATATACCATCAACAAGTCATTACCATCGTGTTGGCGCTCTTTGGCCACATCTGGCCCTTGCGCCAATAAACCGCAATAATGATCATCATCACGTTCGACGAACACCTACGCAGACTGAAGACGATCTTTGAGGCAATACGCTCAGCAGGCCTAATTTTGAAACCGGAAAAGTGCCATTTTGGTTTTGAGGAACTTCATTTCCTCGGTCACGTTGTTAGTCATGAAGGTGTTCGACCTGACCCTGATAAAATCGCTGCCATCGCTAATTTACCGCCGCCATCTGATAAAAAGGCCGTGCGACGTTTTCTGGGCCTTTGCGCCTACTACCGGCGGTTTATAGCGGACTTTTTGCGCATCGTGTGCATCCACACAAAGGGGACATCTCACCCGCGGAGATGTCCCCTTTGTGTGGGGCGAAGAGCAGCAACGGGCATTTCACGAGCTACGGCAACGGCTGCAGACGCCTCCTGTGCTCGCACACTTTGTCGAAGACGCCCCGACGATTCTTCACACCGACGCTAGCAATGTCGGCCTTGGCGCAGTGCTTCTTCAGCGGCAGGACGGCATCGAAAGAGTGCTTGCTTATGCCAGCAGGACTCTATCCAGAACGGAGACTAACTACTCCACTACAGAAAAAGAATGCCTAGTGGTAGTCTGGGCCATCCTGAAATTTCGCCCATATCGACCATACGGTCGCTGTTTCACCGTCGTCAGTGATCACCATGCACTTTGCTGGCTGACTAATTTAAAAGATCCAGCTGGTTGGCTGGATCTTTTAAATCGGGGTAGCGGCACGCCGACGCCGACTGCCTGTCTCGGTATCCTGTTGAGACTGCATTGCACGACGATGACGACGCGGATTTTCTAGGCATGGTAGACGCTGTCGCCATTTCACGCCTGCAACGCGAAGACGCAGAACTGTTCCTCTTATTGATTACTTAGAGGGAAGAACAAGCTGCGTGCCGAACTTATTCGCCAGAGTGCTGCTTTCATTTTGCTTGCGTCACGACGTTCTCTATAAAAAGAACTTATCACCCAGTGGCAGAAGCTACCTACTTGTCGTTCCCGCATCCTACACGACTGTCACAACGAGCCGACCGCTGGTCACTTGGGCTACTCCCGCACATTATCAAGAATTATGCTAAAGTACTACTGGCCGAAACTTGCGCCGGCGTGAAACGTTATGTCCAGACATCCCTGGATTGCCAGCGCCGCAAAACCCCACCCGTCAAGCCTGCTGGACTGCTGCATTCTGTTCAGATGCCGCAAGCGCCGTTCGCACAAGTTGGCATGGACCTTTTAGGTTCATTTCCAGTGTCTTCTGCCGGCAATAGATGGATAATCGTCGTCACAGATTATCTTACCCGATACGCCGAAACAGGTGCTCTCCAGCGGGGAACAGCAGCCGAAGCAGCACGATTTTTCATCGAAGCCGTCGTCATAAGTCATGGCGCTCCCGCAGTGGTCATTACCGACACAGGTTCTGCTTTCACGGCCGCGCTTCTGGATACCGTGTTGCGATGAAGTGGTACCACTCACCGAAAGACAACCGCTTATCGCCCCCAAACCAATGGGCTGACAGAACGTTTGAATAAGACTCTGGCAGACATGCTGTGTATGTACATCGACGTCGACTACAAGAACTGGGACGAGATTTTACCATATGTTACATTTGCGTACAACACGGCTCGCCAGGAGACAACTCGTGTGACACTCTCTGAAACGAATGCGTTGATCACGAGACTGGTGCCGAGCAGTTTACGCAACTCGCCGAGGAAGCAACGCAGCTTGCACGCTTGCGCATCCAAGAGCAACAGAACTACGATGCCAGACACTGCAATCTTCGACACAGACCCGTCACGTACAACGTCGGCGACCAGGTGTGGGTTTGGACTCCTATTCGTCGGCGGGGGCTATCTGAGAAGCTCCTGCGAAGATACTTCGGACCGTACATAGTTCTACGCCGCATCAGTGACGTGAGTTATGAAGTTGTGCCCGACAGTCCTTACTGCTCCAAACGCCGGCAGCATCTGCCCTAGTTTGTGCACGTGCTTCGTATGAAGCCATACTTTTCATCATGACATCAATTTTGCACCATCACTGCATTTTCTTGGGCGCTTGGCGCATCGGGACGATGCTTCTTTCAAAGGAGGGGCAAATGCCACATCCTATATCGTCGCCGCGGGTATGTGCCCGGTCATGGAAACGACGCTGAAGTAGTGCGCGGGTAGAAAAACAGAGATGACAACGCCGTTTCGTTGGCTGTTCATATAAAGTGTTTATATACGTGCTGTACGCCGGCTTCCACGTCTCGAAGTCGTGACAATATATATATAGGGAGAGATAGAGAGAGGGGTCAGATAGTTCCGCGGTTTGCCCCCCCCCCTCCTCCCCCAATCGAGAAATAGTTTGTACGTACGCCACTGGATATGACGCAGCTAACCCGAAATGTACTTAAACGTTATGTTCTGTCAACTGTGGATGCGACGCTAGGGTTGTTAAGTGGTGCAACAGTATTTTCAAAGCTAGACGAGAATTCCGGTTTTTAGCACATTAAAGGGACACTAAAGAGAAACCGGAAGTTGAGCTTAAATGGTAGAATTACTGCAAGCAGAGGTTTAATAAGTGAGAAAAAAAGCGAAAAACTGAAGGATGGGTGCTGACGCTCCTTCGTATTTCCCGCAATACACGTTCGTGACGTCACAGATCACAAATTCAGCCCGTTCGCGATTGGTAGAGAGCGATTTATCGCAGTTAATAAAACACAAAATCAAATTCACCTTAAACCTACATAAACAGCATTTGGCAACTTTTTAAACCGTTTCAAGCGAGGAAGTATAAGTTTAAGGCAAAATTAAATAAATCAAAAGAAAAACTGGATGGCGCTACCGGCGGTCGTGATTGTTTCGTTTTTGCTCCGTGCATTGCCATGCGCGCCTGTTCCGCTAGTGTTGCAGTGCTTGGGTGCGTGTTTCGTGGCTCGAGAAACGTTGAATGCGCGGGAAACAGCCAGAAAATGCCTCGTGTGTGTAGTGTTGAGGGCTGTATGAACGGCCCAAGGCGCTTGGTCAGGGGCAGTGGCAGTGTTGACCCGACTGTGTCCTTTCATGTGGTGCCGCGCCATGAGCCCCGGCGTCCGCAATGGCTCAGTGCTCTGCCGATGATAAAACGGCAAAAAGAAGAGCCAGAGAAACAAATGGTGTGCTCTCTGCATTTCTCGCCCTCGGATTGTGTTTATAATCCTGCCCTCGGAAAGTCTTTTGGTGTGCCCCAGAGACCAGTCCTTTCTCGAGCAGCTGTTCCTTCAATGTCGCCTTCATCAAATCCCCTACTGGTGCCCCTGCAACAGCAAGCTGGAGGCTCGGTGAGTGTTGAATGTCATTAAAAAAAGCCACGGAAAAACTATACCGAGTACGCGCGCAACTTTCTGCGCTTGTTATTTTTCAGGTTGCTATTGCCGAGTCCGCGATCAAAAGCGATGCAGCCGGTGCACGTGTGGAAATTCCAACTGAGGTACCTTGTGCTTATCCTGAAAAGCTGCACTTTATACTTACAGCAGGAATGAAATACGTTCAGAAATTCAGTGTGTGCATTATACAAGTGCACGAATGTCCGGACGAGTCCTTGATGTCTAAGAATGCGAAGGTATTACAACATTCCGTGTTTAGAACAGAAGGAATTTGTTCTGTTTTCCAGGGTGACGTTGCCGAGACCGATAGGTTGCAGCACGATGCAGCCGCTGGGCCCGTAGGAAGGCGTGGAGAGGTACTAGCAATGTATACGGCATAATAGCGGCACTGTACTGTACAAAGCAATCTGGCCGGAGCTCGACCGGTTTATCTGGGTATGTGGCAGTCTCGCTCAAATTTGGCGCAGCTGGCCACAGTCATGACAGCAAATATTATTTGGTTTTCAAGTCGACCTTCCTCACATAGAGATTGCTGAGGATGATGGAGCGGGCTCCCTCATGCAAACGCAATCAGAGGCTCCTGTAAGCGAAAGATGTCTAGTGTTTGCATTGAAATGGAACTTTTATGACGGCTGTGAAGTTTAAAGTGCTATATATGGTATCCTACAAGGTTTGGGACTGTTATAGGTGCTGGCTGCTGCTACTGGTGCCGCCGGCTTACAGACGCAAAAGGATTCTTTCCAATGCCCTGCATGTGGTACGACTGGCCGCAGCGTTGGACGTGACAAAAGTGTGCAAGTTCATGTGCGGGGCATAAGTGTTGGTGAGTAAAGTGCAGTCGTCATGACTATATGTTTAGGCTATACGACATGAAAAATTGTGTCCCCTAATGTAACAAAGCATTTTCGTTAATAAAACTTGACACATTCTTTTTCTTTCAGCATGACAAAATAGAAGCATTATGTTGTCAAACCCACTTACATATATATGCAGTGAACAACAGTGACTGCAGATTATAGCAGATCCAGTGCAAACCACACATTGGCTTAGTCCAGCCACATTCGAGGTACATAGGTAGGCTCCTGTCTCACGTTTCAAGTGTCTTCAATGAAGCTCTGTCCACCGATCAAACAGGCAAGATTATAGTAGCAAAGAAGGAAAGGTGGTACTAGTTCACCTTTGAGAAAGCAGTTGGAACATGGGCCAAGATAAAGAAGAGAGAGTGTGTCTTGTCTCCCCTTTCTTTGCCCTGTCCCTCATTCTAAACGCTCCAAAGATTGCACACAAGTGTTGTGTTGTAACACTTTGAAGAACCCCAAATGGCATCGGATTACTAGTTGCCTAAAAATTATTTGCATAACATTAATTCCCCCTACGCATAGATGTCCATAATTTTTGCTTATAGTATGAAGTTCATAGTGCTTGCACAGTGAAACTTGTGTTCATCAGTTTTTCTTTTTACGTTTCATTCTCTTATGATTCACATTATATTGATGTCAGACTTTTGCTATACGCAGGTGTTCAAGTGAACTTGACCATAAAGAAAAGAAAGATGAGGGCCTGCAGGTTGACATTCAGGATGTACCGCTGACATCAACACCAGTGAAGCGATGACATATCCTTGACGAACCCAGCTTTGCCGCCTCACCTATCTTGTCACCTGTTCCAACCAATGTCGACACTACTGGCTCCTTATATCAACCAGATGAATTGACTCAGACCTTAGACTCCACACTGGATGAGGATGATGCGTAAGGCAACTTTGGTTAAATTACCTTATTTTTGGTGCCCCTACAGATGGAATGGATGATGGAAATTTTCAGAATAAGTTTGCTTGACACATACACACATAAACTTTACATACAATACTTCACACATACATAATTTTTATCAGAGCCCTTACGTTTGCATTGGAAGGCTCAGAAGGTACTCAAGAAAGTCAACAGAAGCAATTGGTTATATGGAATTGGTGCATGCTGGAATGGTAAGCTGTTGACTTTCATTGCAGTTTTGTCAACAGAAGCAGAGTAATCGTGCTACCAGATTGAATGACTGCGCAGCCTGTATATACAATTTTGAGCACTAGCCAGAACCCACATTCTGCATTTTCTTTTATAGAGGTGATGGGGACATGGGAGACGTTGAGCTGCCTGGCTATTACCTCATCTTCCACACATGTCTCATGGTGCTCTTGAAGCTGTGCCGCACATGCCTGTCCACTGCCTGCACCGTAAAAGTACGACGCTCTGGGACACGCATAATAGCAAAGGTCGAATGCCCCGACATGCACACGTATACATGGTCAAGTCAACCTCTTGTTAGTTACAAGCCAAAAGGGAACATCGACTTGGGCACTGCGTTGCTGTTTTCTGGATCAAGTGTTGCTTCCAGCCTTCGAATGATGCGTCTCATGGGCGTCAAGGTTATAAATGAACAGTGCTTCTTCAACTACCAGAAGGCGTACTTGCTCCTTGCTGTCAACATGGTGAGTGTGTACAGCTGCGTTTAGTAGCATTAAAATAGAGCTCACCATAAAATATGTTCAAAGGAAATGAACTTCTGCAATGCGATTCTCACACAAACATAGTTTCTATACTTCCCTAAATAGCATTTTTGGTGAGCAGCGCGACGATCTACATGGAAACGAGAGAGAAGGGATAGGAAAGAGCGCTGACTTACAACAATTTTATTGCGCACATAACCAAGGTTTAAATACCACGCTAAGGCACAATAGAAAGAACAGAAAGGTGGCACGTGTTCAGGACTCAGCTTCCATCAAACAATATGCAAATCATGTGGTTAAATATTGCACTTCTTTATCACACAGTGACAATGAAGGGGCACTGACACAGCGCTCCCCAGATTTGTGAATTTCAAGCGCTTCAATGATTTCTCTAGTATGTTTTGATTGCGACTGATAATTTGTGTGCTATCGAACAACGGATTGCAACCGTGGTCTCTGCAATGAATACCGAGATGACCTGAAACGGAGTTGAAAACATGATTATTGTGCTCGTTTAATCGTTCATTGAGACAGCGTCCCGTCTGACCAATGTATTCGCGGCCGCAGGAAAGGGGAATGTTGTAAACAACACCTACAGCACACGTGACAAAGCGGTTATGATGGTTAGTTCTGCAGCAGTTTTTTTCTTTGGGAAAGCAGTTGACCTGCCTGCATAAGCGTGACAACTTTTGTGGTGCCGAAAACACAACATCGACGCCAGCACGCCGGCCAACTTTCTTGAGATTATGGGACAAGGTGTGAATGTAAGGGATGACGGTGACTCTGTTCCTGGGAGTGGCAGAATCGGGGTGACTAGCTTTTTCTTTCTTTTGCAAGCTTCCGGCTACTGACGTCAGCAGACTGCCCGGGTAGCCCTGATTGCTCAAGTCTCCGGGCCTCTTTCCTGAAACTGGTTTCCATTAAGTGGTGACAAGACTTTGAAAGGGAATTGGTGAAGCATAGGCTAAGGATTCCCCATTTGATGAGCTTGGACTGTGCTGAGCTAAAAGGTAAAAGAGCTTTGCTAGCTCTGAGTTCATACATCCAGCATAGCTGGTTGTTCCTAAAACTGAGTCTAAGATCTAAAAACCTGATCGAGTCGGCAACAGGCAGTTCATGGGTTAAAACAAATGGGTGGAGACATTCTTCAAACAATACCTTCAAAGACATTCAAAGACATTCTTCAAACAAAATAAGGCGTCACGGCAGCTAGTTTCGACAGTGTCGGCGTCAGTGTCTAAAAGCACTAAAAATAATCTACAAACCTAAAAACTTTTTCCACGAAAGACGGAAGGCGTTTGGAAAGTGCACGGCCATGAGTGCATGGCTAGCAAGATGTCACTCAGCACGGGCGCTATGCATGAACCGATGCAAACTCCGTCCCTTTGTAGGTACGTCTTCCCGTTCCAAGTGGCGAACTTCGACTTCAAGTACGTATCTAAAAGCTCCAGAAATCCCCCTATGTTGATACCAGTGGCGTTCTGGAAGGCTACGCTGCCAAACTTGTCAATGCAATCGGAGACAGCGACGAGCACCGCGTCATGGGGCAACGAATAATAAAGATCCTTAATGTCAATGGAAAAGGCGTATAACGCTCGGCCGTGATGATTTTTCAGAAATTCTATGATCTGTGCAGATCCGGTCACCTTAAAAGGATCATCAATTGTGAGGCATTTCAAATGTGTCTGCAAAAACTTCGCAAGTGACTGCTGCCAGGTGTCCGCCTCTGACACAATCACACGTAAAGGCCAGTCCACCTTGTGAGTTTTAACAGAGAAAAACATTTCTAGGCCCAAGTTCACACTG
Organism: Dermacentor silvarum; assembly: GCF_013339745.2. Lineage (NCBI taxonomy): Eukaryota > Metazoa > Arthropoda > Arachnida > Ixodida > Ixodidae > Dermacentor > Dermacentor silvarum. The sequence goes on from NC_051156.1 coordinate 68,045,559, forward strand.
TTTTTTAGTGATGAGGCTAATTTGGGTAGATTTAGTTTCTCGCAAAGTTTTTGTGCTCTTTTCCTAACGACGGAGAGCACCGCATCATCACGACATGAAAAGGACGCATCAATAGCTTCTTTAGCTTTGCACATGAAGGTAGTCTTGGGCATGACGGCAAATCCCCCTTTGTCGGAAGTGAGCAGAGATAGGGAGTTGCTTCGCAAAAACTGTACAGTGCTTCTCAGGGGGAGTTTACATTGAGGCTTTTTGCATCTTAAGAGAGCGTCAACGCCTTCTGAGGTGCACCTGTTTACTTCGGTCTCTGGGGCTCGACACGACACTTGCCTCACAAGCGTCAGTAGTTCCGGGGCACACTTACTTGGCTGGATGGCGAATTTTGGGCCTTGGCCAAGAACACTCCGCACGTGTGTCGGGAGAGTCACACCGTCCAACGTGTGCACTATGGGCGTGCTGCTCACTTTCTATTTGGGTAGCCAGGAGCGAAGCCACATCAGTGTCCGCTGCCACAGATGCTCAGTGTGCTGGTCGACGGCTCGGGATACCTGTCGCCAGCGTGCCACACTTGTGAACTAATTGGAGGGACCCTTCAGACGCAGGACAAGGAGCTCGCGGTACAGGCGTGCTTGTCGCAACCACTCTGATCGAAGGATCTTGCACAACCTAGTTCCATGGTTAGGGGAAGGCAGGAAGCCCCCGAAGAGGGCCAGGACGTCAGGGGGCAGCCGCTTGTGGCGGATGCAGAAGGCCAAAGTCCGAGCACGGCACACTGAAGGAACTAGGAGGCTAGCAATCAGACTAGGGTCTGATGCGGAAAGAAAGGGGCCCGATGTACTAGAAATGAAGTTCGCAAGGGTGGCTGAACGGGCGTGTTGGTAAAGTTGCATTTTTGGTACCAAAAATGCAACTTTACGAACACGCCCGTTCAGCCACTCTTCCCTAAATAGATTTTCTTCCTTATTCTCTATTTTCCCTTGCTATTTCCAATAATGCATACGCATCAGCAAATCCTCCTTTAATTTAACCTTTTCATAGTCCCTTGCAAAATATATGCCATGAGACATTCCAATGACATTTTTTTATAATAAAGTCAAGGAAATCTCGCTGTGAAAGGCAGCAACCAAGAAACAATGTGGTGTTTTTGTTAGTGTGCAAACGTTGCACAGTTTAAATTGAGAGCAATGGAGAATGCTGAATAGGGAGACAACACTGCTGATTTGAAAATAGACCGCAGTCAGATATAATGCATATCATTTGATATTTTAACAAGTAGCCATGCAACAATAGAATTGGCAAAAAGTCTGCTTCCTGGAGCATTCAGCAGCACATGTTCAGTTTCTGGATACCAATCTATGCACAAACAAGCGTTGCGATTGCTTGTAAATTACATACAGCACTGAATATGCTTACTCACTACTCTGAAAAACAGACATCTGCCGAGTCTATTCTGATTTTGAAGTTTCACTGTCTCACAGGTCTGGGATGAACATCAACGAGAGGTCATGGCATCACTTGAAGGCAGCATACAGCTTTGTGGCGATGGCAGATGTGATTAACCTGGCCACAGTGCCAAATTTATGACGTACACATTCCTGTGCCCGGACACGAAGAAAATTGTGCGCACAGAGCAGGTGCAAGTAAGGGAGGTAAGTAAGAAGAGTGTTAGAACTCAGTTTATGAATTGGCCTCGTCTAAAGGAGTTTCAGCACAAGAGTTTCAAGCATGAGACTAAACTGTGCTTGAATTATTGTTTATGCACTGAAGAAAAATGTGAGAGTAAATGTGTAGGAAATGTGTACGAAATAGAACTGTCACGTACGCTGATAAATTATTGGAAGCTACACACAGCTCTCGAAGGATCCACATCCGTGGGAAAGAACTAGGGCCACGCACAGAAAACACCACTTCAATACAACGCAATATAATTAGTTTGCAGTGCACATTTATATGTCCATTTCTCCCATCCTGTTCTCAGCATCATGTAGCGTCCATGACACCATGACCACCTTTTGGTTGTACTAGCTATTTATGTAGGTAGCTCTACATGTTGAACTTGAAAACGGGGGTACCAGCGAATACACAAGGACGCGTACACAAGGAAAAGGCGTCAGACACGGACGGACGCTGGGCTTTCAACAGTGCTTTATTGAAAATTACTTTGCCGCACAACACTTTTAACGCATGCGCATCGTCATCTCCTCTCAAGACATGTACACCTGGCGACAAAATAAGCCGGGGCATGAAATCTGAGAAAAAGCTGAATATCTCCGCAGCCTGTAGCAGTAGCCAGTAAAACTGTATACGACAATGTCGTTAGCATATTCTAGTCGAAGCCCGAAATGCAAATACCAGGATGCGTTATGAGGCTGCAGAGTTACTCAGCATTTTCTCAGAGGTCATGCCCCGGCTTATTTTGTCGCCGCGTGTACATGGTACATGTCCAGCATCCGTCCGTGTCTAACGCCTTTTCCTTGTGTACGCGTCCTTGTGTATTTGCTGGTACCCCCGTTTTCAAGTTCAGCATGCACCAACTGGCCCAAGAGCTTGCGCTAATGCAGCTTTACATGTCCCTATAATCTGCAGTAAGCATGAGACTACAATGTCCTGTGTCCCTTCAGAAGTGAACTGAGCTCTGGAACTATTCAGCATGAGTTAAGTTTTTTCTAGTATTTCAACTGTCCCCCTGGCAGCCTGAAGAGTTATTAACACCATAATACCTGCATCATGAACGTATATTTACATGGGGCATTCAAGTTAGAAAATAGCACAGGGACACTAGCTATGGTACCGCCTCATGCTTGCTTTTTACTGTATAAGATTTGCTGTTTCTAGGCACAGCATAAGTATAGCTCCTTTAATCAAAGCAGGAGCTTCCCATGCAAATGAATTTCCATATTTTTTTCAGAGCGACGACATTACTTCAAGCACTCAAATGGAGAAAGAAGGGCTAATCAGAGGGCTTTCATTCTTAAGTGAACAAAATGTCAGCATCGCAAGCTTGACAACAGACCGCCACCCGGGCATTAAAAAGTATATGAGGTTGCACCAAGGAGGCATCACGCACTACTTTGGTGTGTGGCATGTGGCAAACGGTACGAAACGTGTTTGTATGGCATCCTTCTGAAACAATGTGTCCATTTATTTCAGAGGGCTGCAGTGATTTTTAATGCCGGAGGCATGAGGCTGATTTTGACCTTCACTGGGTTTTATAAACAAATATGCATTACATGTGAAACTGTACTGATACTGCAGAACAAATCATTGAAAGTTCTACACGGTACAACTATATGACACCTTAAAACGTGTAGACAGCCCATTAATGCTGACAGACTCATCTGGTGTTCCTACTAGAGGCTTTGTTTATACACAAAGAAACATAACATGAAGGATGAAACCCCTTGTTTTTCTTGTACCTTGGATTATTTCAGTGTAAAAGCTCAGTACAACATAATTATAAAACCATTGTAACAAAAAAAAACACCAACAGTGTCTGTTAGTACTCACGAAATTACTGCATTTCATCCTATGCGTTTGTGTCTTGCATTCTTTCAGTGTAAAGCCTCAGTGCAACAGAATCATGAACGTGCACAGACTAGTCCCGTCCATTGCGTTACTTGAGGATTTTCTGCCTCTACAAAGTGCAATGCCTGTTGTGATTCACATACAGGTATCCGCAAAAAGATTACTGCGGCATCGAGGAAAGGTGGTTGCAGTTCCCTCAAAGAATGGATCCAGGCAATTGTCAACCACCTCTACTGGTGTGCCTGTGCATGTGGTGGCAATGCAGACCTGGTGGTGGCTGGATGGGGTAGTATTCTCAACCACACAGTCAACATCCAAGAAGGTCACAATGACCTTTTCCCAGGTGCCTTCACGAACCTCCTCGCCGTATCTCATGGCTCAGTGCAGGTAAGCAAAAGCAACTGACAAATGCTGAACAGTTTCTTGCACGTCATGCTAATATATACCTTTTACAGCAAACAATCTATACACCACACACCGGGAGATGCCACAGGCACGCTAGCATTGAACGCTTTCTGAATTTGGAGCACGCAGGCATCGACTACCAGCTATTACAGCAACATTACGCTGAGAGACTGGGGATCAATTAGTACTATTTATTTAAATACGAAGAAGAGGAGAAGGAAGATGTATTCTGTCATGAACTACAACAACTGTATCAGAAATCTGAAACTGTGTGATGAGACCGTGTGAGCTTTATCCTTCTCAACTACACCAAGAGTGCCCATATTTATGACCGTACATGATGCAAACCTATCGACTAAGGTAAAACAATCTTAACAACCAATGCTGCACAGCCAGTTCCTGACAACTACCTTTAGGCTAACACCACCTCCAGCAACAAGACATTAACACCACCACAGGCACAAACTATAAAAAAACATTAAATTCATAAGCATGCAAGTCACTCTTGCATCGCGATGCATTTACGTGATAAACTTTAATTTTTATAGCAGCGAACTCAATGGAGAATAATAACTGGGCACAGCCAGTTTTTTTCTGTGCAAGCAATCAAACAGCAGGCAAGCGAACATTCAACCATGCGCAACATTTTCATCAACCCATGTGTGGATACATTTCGATCTGTGCTACAAGCAATTGGAAAACAATTGGTTCAGTCTAAATAAGAACAACAGGTAGCCTTGATCACATTTTTGATTTTGATGAAATTTACTTAAGCCCAGGTTTTCCTGACCCAGAACGATGCTTGTAAACGTAGTTCTGAAAAAAAAAGCCAATCCTTTGTCCGGAAGAAAACATGCAAATTTTGGCTGTTCAAAACCTTTTCCAGCAATATTGCAATTTCTTAACCTTAAGCGCACAGTTTTTTCATCACATTTTCCCCACAAAGATTAAGTCAAGTGGAACCATATGCGCATTTTATTACACTTAGCGATGGAAGCAATTTCGAGAAAGAAATCACACACGACGTAGATGGCCCAAAATACCAGTAATTCAGGAATGTGTACCTGTAGACAGTTTAACCTGAGGATAATAAAACTGGGTAGCTATTGACTTTTTTATTTGTGCTTTTTCCCCGCAGGGGCGTCTGAGTAAGCAGGCTTTTGTGTGTTGCGACACCACGGACCCGAGCACATGAGGGTCGGACCCTCCCGCGTTTAACCGTACGTGGCTTAGCCGTGTCCGGGGAAAAGAGGATCCGGGGGGTTGAGCCAATGCCGGGTGTTCGGGCCTTTATGGCCCCTCGGCGGAGGCAACACACCTCTTTGGCCTCGGCTTCACGTAGACGGCACCCCCGGACTGACCCACCCGGGGGAAATCGGTAGTTGCCTTTTCCTGTCTGTCTCTCCCTCCAACCTTCGTCTTTCTCTCTTACTTTCCATCTCTCCTGTCTTCTCTTCACTTCGTTTTACTTCCAATTTTCCAGGCAGCAAGGGTTAACCTGGTGTAGTTTATCCAGCCTTGGGTCTATTATATTAGGTTATAGTAGCTATGTACAGCTGGCGTCTGCGTCTCCTTCAGGTCTTGTAGCGTCCCCTTGTTGAGCTCGGTGGTGAGCGGCTGGCATAGTTACCGAAATCATTGTTACCTTTATGGCTCTTTCGTCATTCCCCCGACTTCCTGATCGCTCTCACAAACGAGGGCGCACCGAAGATATTTTTCAATTTTATGGCAACCGAACAAAGAACTTTCCACGTTTTCACGTCATCCACTCTGATAAACTTGAAAAGACAGTAAGAATTATCTCACCCTTCCTCGTCTCGAAATCTCTAACCGAAGCTTTCGGTCCGGGTTACAAAGCATAGAAGATGGCCAGTGGTGATCTGCTACTCGAGCTCCGTGATCAGAAACATAAAAAACTGCCCAATCCAGTGTCCTTTGGGGATGTTCCAGTAACAGCAACCCCGCACCGTACCATGAATAATACCCGTGGCGTCGTATCCGATGCTGATTTGTTGGAGCTATCTGAAGCTGAACTCCTGGAGGGCTGGAGTGATCAGAACGTCATCAGTGTCAAACGAATTAAGATGAGGCGAGATGGTAAAGAAATTCAGACCAAAGACCTAGTACTTACTTTCGACTCAAGTGTTCTGCCCGAGTCCATCGAGACCGGGTACCTCAAGATTCGAGTTAGACCATATGTGCCAAATCCTCTCAGATGCTTCAAGTGCCAAAGGTTCGGTCACAGTTCGCAGAACTGTCGAGGCCGGCCGACTTGTGCCAAGTGCAGTGACAATGAACATTCCTCTGAAACATGCCAGAACACTCCGCACTGTGTGAACTGTGATGGCGAGCATGCCGTATACTCGCGGTCGTGCCCGTCTTGGAAAAAAGAGAAAGAAATTGTGACAATCAAAGCAAAAGAAAATATTTCATTTAAGGAGGCACGCAGGCGGGTGTCATACCTGCCGAAGAGCAGCTTTGCCGAAGTGGCGCGTCAGGGGGCAGCGTCGCAACGGCTTCCGGCGCCTGCCCGGCCCGCAAGCAGCGAGCCGGCAGTGACGCCATCCGCCCCCTCGGCGGCTGCAGCTAGCGCTGCTCCGCCAACTCACAGGAAGGGGCCATCCACCTCCGGGCTGGTGGGATCAGGGCCTCGTCCCTCGAGACGAGCCCTTCCCGTCACACCAACCGCTCGCAAGAGCGCGTGTCCATCGCCTCTTGCAAGAGGCGATGGACACCATCTTCAACCGGCCAGACGGCGCAGCCAGCGCCTCAGGAGCGGCGAGAATCCCGCGATCGCTCCAAAAGAAAAAGCCCGCATTACAGGGCCCGACTAAAGGCTCTGTAAGTTAAGTTAGTTTCTTTCAAACACACAGCACAAAAAACACTTTCAACGTGAATACACTAATACAATGGAACGTCAGAGGACTCCTACACAACCTCGATGATGTCAAAAGAAATCCTCCGCAAGTTTATCCTAAGGTGCTGTGTGTTCAAGAAACACACCTCAAACGTACAGAACAATTTTCCTAGACACTATGCTATTTTTCGCAAAGACCGTGATGACACTCTTGCGTCATCCGGTGGTGTGGCTATCGTAGTCGACAGAGGTGTTGCCTGTCGGGAAATAAAACTTCGTACGCCCCTAGAGGCAGTTGCAGTCCAAGGGGTGCTGTTTGGCAAGCTAGTCACTATCAGGTCTATATACATCCCTCCCAGTTATCAACTTAATAAAACCGAATTTCAAAACTACATAGATGCACTTCCGGCTCCATATATAGTTGTCGGAGATTTCAATGCACATAACTCATTGTGGGGAGACTCTCGTTGCGATGTGAGAGGTCGCCTGATCGAAAACTTTCTTTTTTCCTCAGGAGCATGTATACTTAATAAGAAAGAGCCAACGCACTACAGCGTGGCCCACAACACATACTCCTCCATAGATTTATGTATCACGTCGAGTACACTAATGCCGTACCTGGAGTGGTCCGTTCTCAAGAACCCTTTTGGGAGCGACCACTTCCCAGTTACACTAAACTTAACAAAACAAGATATATGCTCACCACGCACTTCCCGATGGAAGGTCGACACAGCTAACTGAGAACGTTTACAAGAAATTACATATTTAAGCACGGATGATATTGCCTCATTTAATATAGAAGACACTGTGGCGTATATAACAGGCTTTATAATTGACGCTGCCACGAAATGCATCCGTCAAACTAACGGACTTACCAATAAACGTCGCATCCCGTGGTGGAATGAAGAATGTAAACAAGCACGGAAAAATCAAAACAAAGCTTGGGGACGACTTCGCGACTCTCCAACTGCCGAAAACTTGATTAGTTTCAAAGAAATAAAATCCCAGGGTAGAAGAACGCGTCGACGTGCCTAAAAGAGAGAGTTGGGAGAAGTAAATCTCCGGTATAAATTCTTACACAGATGAAACAAAAGTGTGGAATTGAGTTAGTAAATTAAAAGGCCGGGAGGTACACCCATTACCCTTAGTCAGTAGCCAAGATGAGAGCCTGGAAGACCAGGCAGATTGTCTGGGCGAATACTTTGAACATGTATCCAGTGCGTCCCATTACACGCAAACCTTTCTCAGGTTCAAAGAACACGCAGAGCGAAAGCCCCTTGATCGAAAATGTTCACGGACTGAAGTTTACAACTGCAAATTCAGCCTAGTTGAACTCAAAGCTTCTCTTACTTGCTGCAACAACTCGGCGCCAGGTGGCGATCGCGTCATGTATGAAATGATTAAGCACCTGCATCCTGAAGCGCTGAAAACACTCCTGTCTCTTTTCAATGCCATGTGGGCGGCTGGGTATATCCCGTCCTTGTTGAAGGAGGCTATAGTCATCCCCGTGCTTAAACAAGGCAAAGACCCGTCCCAAGCCAGCAGCTGTAGACCAATAGCGCTGACAATCTGTCTGTGCAAACTGTTTGAAAAATGATCAACAGGCGCCTAATATGTTTCCTTGAAAATAACAAACTACTAGACCCCTTCCAATGTGGTTTCAGGGAAGGTATGTTCACAACAGACCACCTTGTTCGCATTGAGGCTTATATCAGGGATGCATTTATACATAAACAGTTCGGTCTTTCAGTGTTTCTTGACTTAGAGAAAGCTTATACAGACATGGCGCTACGGCATTCTCCGAGATCTCTCGGCGATGGGTGTCCGTGGCAACATGTTAAATACAATCAGAGTTACCTATCTAATCGCACATTCCGCGTAAGAGTGGGTAACGCTCTGTCTAAGTCATTCACCCAAGAGACCGGTGTACCACAGGGAGGCGTGCTCAGTAGCACACTATTTATAGTAAAAATGAATTCCCTGCACACAGTCATTCCACGCACAACGTTTTATTCCATTTATGTCGACGATGTACAAATAGCCTTCAAGTCATGCAATATTGCCATCTGCGAACGACAAGTGCAGCTTGGAGTAAACAAATTGTCCAAATGGGCGGATGAGAATGGTTTTAAAGTTAACGCTCAGAAGAGCACTTGCATACTCTTTACTAACAAGAGAGGCGTAACGCCAGTCCCAAGTATTGCAATCAAAGGAGACGCGCTCTCTGTGAGCAGCGAGCACAAGTTTTTAGGAATCATTTTAGACTGTAAAGCTCACATTCATTCCTCATATTAAGCTATCTTAAGGCAAAATGCCTGAAGACAATGAACCTTTTAACGCTTCTGTCGCGTACGACTTGGGGTAGTGATAGAAAGTGTTTGCTTAACCTTGTATAAAAGTCTTGTCCTCTCACGCCTTGATTACGGGTCATAATTTATAATTCTGCAACGCCAAGTGCAGTTAAAAATACTAGACCCCGTTCACCACTTAGGTATCCGTCTCGCTACTAGTGCTTTCAGGACAAGTCCAATCCAGAGCCTCTACGTAGAAGTCGAATGAGTGGTCGCTTCATCTGCATCGGTCATACAGCAGTCTTATATATTTTCTGTAAGTACAAGCGAACTATTGAACATCCTGTTATTCCACAATAAACGATATGACCGCTGCCACACTCTTCCGTAACCGACCTGCAGCGAGAAAGCCGTTCTCTTTGCGTGTGAGGAACCTCAGTGAGGAAATGGGTGTTCCGCTGCTCGAACAATGTCCTATGGCTCCAGCGAAACTATTGCCGCCGTGGCAGTGGCAGCCCATAGAATGTGACACATCGTTCGTAGAGGTTACTAAACACGCGCCAGAAGCACACATTAGAATCCATTTCTTAGAACTCCAATCTAAATACTCGTGTACAGAGTTTTACACAGACGCTTCCAAGTCACATGCCGGGGTATCTTATGCAGCCATCGGTCCATCGTTTTCGGAATCCGGTGTACTGCATCCGGAGACAAGTATCTTTACGGCTGAGGCCTATGCAATATTATCGGCTGTAAAGTATATAATGAAATCAAAACTTAAAAAGACTATCATATTTACAGACTCGCAAAGTGTTGTGAAAGCATTGCAATCACTCTGTAAACACAAAAACCCTGTACTTAATGAGCTCTATTCCATGCTGTGTAAAGCGTATATATCTAACCAGCATGTGATTATATGCTGGTTGCCGGGCCATAGAGGCATTGAGGGTAATGTTCGAGCAGACCAATTGGCCACATCAGTTACATCTCAGGCATTACATCTCCCTACAGCTGCTGTTCCTGCAACAGATTTGAAGCCTTTCCTGCGAAAGAAACTGCGAAGCCACTGGCAACGCTTGTGGGATGCTGAAATAAATAACAAGCTTCACTTGATAAAACCACAATTAGGTTTCTGGCCCCCGGTAACGAAAACACGACGAACTGATGTCCTGTTCTGTCGTCTAAGAATAGGACACACGTACGGCACCCACAATTTTTTGCTCACTGGTGATGAACCACCAACCTGTGGTAGATGTGGTGAGAGGCTGACCGTCCTCCATGTCCTCGTGGAGTGTCGGGAAGCTGAAACAGAGAGAAAGAAATATTTTCCTCAAGCGTACCGGTATCATGTGCCTCTTCATCCCATCATGTTTCTTGGTGAAGAACCGCTTTATAACGCCAAAGCAGTAGTCGATTTCTTGAACGATGTGGTCCTGCATGTTATTAGCCCATTAAGGTCGTAGCGCATCCTCTTTCCAGAGGATGCCGCTGTGATAGCAGTTTTTTATAGCATATGCCTCCAGGCCCTTGTGGTTCAAGGGCTCTGTTTAGGCAGTAGTGCTATTTGCCAATTACTGCATCTTAAATATTTTAAATACCGTGTCATTCTTTCTCAGTGCATTCTTCATTTCATAGTACACCTCATGAGTCATTGCCATGATTTTAGTACATGTATATTTTACGCACTTTACAGCGATTAGTTTTAGGCCCCTTTACAGTCATGCTTCATGTACTTCTTCGAATTCATCGTTCCACTGCACACTCACAAACACTGGCATGGCGCTCTTTGGTCATAACTGGCCCTTGCGCCATAAAACACCACACATCATCATCAGCTTTCCTCCACCGGTCCTTTGTGTGTTCAAATAGGCGAAAATTGCTGAAATAGGCAGAAATTATTGTCTGATTGATTGATTTATTGATTTATTGCGCCAATCCCGTCTCCCCTTGGTTTCCTTCTTCTTTTCCTCGCGCCACAATTCATTTGTTTAGAGTCATCACGCAGCGATTTTTTAATGTTTTCCGAATAATTAGCGTACATTAATTGTGTACTTACCGGTTAAGTATGAAATACAAAGTAGAGACGCAAGAAAATGTGATATTGAAAAAATCTGCCGCAATTGCAGCACACATATTGCGTTACTCATCAAGACGTAGAGCCAGCAAGACGTGGAGTAACTTGGGTTGTAGATACACTCTGCCTGAACTCCACCAAACTTCCGTGCTTTACACAGCTTTCGTTTTTCAACAACAATCATAGCAAAAACTGTTATGTTTTGGTTGTAAATATTGGGGGCTGTGTGAATGCATACGTGCGCTTGATTATTACATGTTATAATGATAGTTTAAGCCATATCTGTATCTTTGTCTACAGAACCATGCGTGTGCTGTATTTTCCTGTTGTCAACGTGTACTTGAAATGGGCTCTCGGCTAGGCCCAGTTGCACAGGTACAGCTTTTATCTGCACTCCTTCCATTTGTATTTTCTGTACATGGTGGCCTGATGAACGTATTTAATTTTCATTGCTAAAGCTAATTGTTGCATGCGTACATCCGCAGACTGTGGGCGTGCGCCTATCGAGTGAGTGAAAAAAAGGAAAAAATTGTCATAATCCTCTTCCTTAGCAGAGGTGGCACTCCCTGGTGGGGCAGAAGTATCTAGAGAGATAACGAAGGCACAGAAAGGCAGGGAGGTTAAACCAGAGGTAGTGCCGTTTGATGTCCCTGCACGGGGGGGACGGAGTATGGGGTAAATAGCAGAAGTAGCAGAGATGTGTGCACCTCATTGGCAGTAGTTAGGAAGGCCGAACTGGCAAGCTTAGATCCGGTAAGTAAGATTCGATAGGTGGGAACTTATCGAACGTAGGCCGGCCTTTCTGAGGCACCTTACCTCTGTTTCTAACTCTATACCGCAGTGTGTGAAAACAGGTTACGTATTTAAAATTTCCGCTTGCGCAGTGCTGTTGTGTTTGCAATCCAACAAATAAGTAAGCGAATGTACACACGCGAAAAAAGAAACGGCGAGAGTGAAGCAGAAAAACACAATGGCTTCAGCCACGCTTGGAATCTGGCAGTCTGCTGCAGGCGAAGCGGCACGCGGGGCGATGCGTCGCACCAGACTTCACAAATTCCGTTGCTTTAGCGAGCAAATGCCACACGAGCTCGTTTGATCTCAACGCATGAGATCCCCTCAGCGAGTCGGGCCGGCTACAGTGGAAGCAACGCTGCAGCTCATTGTTTTGCGCACTCCAGATGCACTCCCCATACATCAATCCGGTGCCAAGAGCGGCTGCCGGCGCAGCTGTTCCTTTGACGTAGAAGGCCGCGCATTGCTTCGTATAGTTTCACTTCATCTATGCTTCGAATGCGCGCTCCGTCATCATGTCGAGGCTCCTGGCGAACGCTCTACGCCGAAGCCAGTAGCAGAAACCTTGTTTGCATAAGCGACCTTATCGGTGACTCATCGACTCCCCTGAACAGTCGCGGAAGGCTCGCGCGGATGGACGCACGTTATATGCTTATCGGGTGTGCCCAGCAAGTGTTTGGTGTTTATCGAAGCTGAACCGTGTCGCGAGAATCTTGCCGGGACAGTTTTTGGGGACAACTAACGCGTCGCCACGATGTCGAAATATCGGTACGTCGTCTCCCCTCTTGCACGGTCCTCGACGCTCAACGATAGGTACGTGCGTCGCCTTATCAGCGTGCCAAATGATTACTGCTCTAATCATCTCGACTCGTAGTCAATCGCAAGTATTGCGGGAACAGCAAGAACTGGATTCCAACCGCCGTTGAAGACATGTTTTGACCTCATTGGACGAAGTATTCGCTCTGCTGCATGCAGTGGTCACCGACCCTTCCCGATAAGCACGTAATCACTTTATCGCGGCACCTAGGGATCGGAAATCGCAGTTCAAGCATGTCAGTCTCCGCGGGAGCAACAGGCGAGGACGCTAGTGAACCCGTTACCATGGAGGTACGATACTTTATCAGTGAGGCCTCTGTCGCTTCCGTATAGCGTAGCCAACCCACCACAACGGAAAAAGACGGCACGGCACCTTATCGTCTACGCATTGATTAAGAGTCCATAACAGCGTGCAGCGTATCTCTGGCGAAGTCCTCGGAGTGCCCCCAGTGGCACTGAGCTCGTCGCAACGTCGCTGCCGACATCGCTCGTCGAGGCGATGGCACCTCGGAGCTCGTACACACTGCTCGGATACTCGCGAGACCTCGACTGGAGGCCCACGCGGTTCGTGGGTCCCGTGCCTTCGGTCCGGGTGTGCAGCCTGTGCGGCCTCATACCGGAGGCGACCGTGCAGCTTCCCTGCGCTCACGTGCTTTGCCGCCTCTGCTTCGACGGTTGCCTCCGCCAAGGGGGCGTGTGCCCCATCGACGGCCAGGGCTTCGCGCGCGATGACGCCGAGTGGATATCGCTGTCGCTCGAGAGCTTCATGCGGAGGAAGGTGAGCTCTTGGATCTTTCTTTCACGCATCAGTTTGGAGCAGTGCGAAAACAGAGACAAAATTTGGGGGTTAAAGGTGGAAGAGGAGGTCCGCCAAAGAACTCGGCATTTCTCTGCCGTTTACTGCGCAAGAAGGTAAGTGGCTAGGGCCATGGAGCTACGGCTAGACGGGGGAAAGTGCAGGTGGGTGAGGGACGATGGTGAAATAATGTAATCAGCTAATCACATGCTTCCCGACGCCGTGCGTCGGCAGTGTCCTTGACAAGTAGCTATCACCTATGCATGCTACTTTAAGTAAGCATACTCCGTAATTGTTTATTGGATGAATGTAAGTAATTGTAGGTATCTCAATACCTCTACTTATTTACCCGTGGGCGTATAGCTGCATTTATAGAGAGAAATACAAGTGATCAACCGTTGGTAAACAAAGGAATCGTCAGACCAGATTCAATGCCAGGAAAAAAATAAAAAAGGGGGCTTGTCTTCTCAGGGCTTTAACTTCATGTATGCTATGTAGCACACTATAAGTTTAAAAGCGTGCATATACACAATCTGTTTACATGCACTGTAGGAGCACGTCACCGGTGTACCAGTCCCACGAAAAGGTTGAGAACAGCTTTCTTTGTCCAGGTCATGCCCAGAATTTGCCAGTGCTTGTCCAATGTTTGCTAACGCGGAATTGTACGCACGCGACCACTGTGTTTGCTTTATAAACACTGAGTGAGCACAGAGAATTAGGAAAATAAAATGCGCACGTCCGCATTATGATGCATCACAGTCGCGTGTCCATAAAGGCTTCACGTGATGAGCCTACAATGGCTTTTGTGTAGCGCCGGGCATGCCCGGTTAAGGCAATGGAATGCAAGTTTTTTTTTTTTTTCAATTCGGTGACCTCACAATAAGACGCGCCTTCGAAGTTATGTAACTTTGGAGGCAGGGTTGATAGGGAGGTCACTGACTCTCAGAATTGTTTATGCGATCTTTCACGTACTTAAATAATAAAGTTATGCAACGTACGCAAATGTTTCTTCCAATTGCACAAACTGATGCTTGGCGGACTGCTGGTATGCGACTAATTGTACTGATCATGGACATATATTATTAAAATCTGTAATTATCTATCTTAATAACATCTTAAGGAGCATGCTCTCATTGTAACATGGACACCAGAAAGGGCATATTGTATACTTATTACTTATTAGCTATCAACAACCCTGTATGTAGCAAAAGTGATGAGGAATGTCTTCTCAAAATGTGCGTCAAAAGGTTGTACTTAACACTCATCCGAACTGCGTTATTAAATGTTTTTTTTTATGCACTTGTGAAATGTGAAATACCAATGGGCTTCACCGCAAACGTTTACAGCAATATTATCGAGCCTGGTCCTAGCCTCAAAGCAACTCCTATCTGGACACTTTATATGGTCTTGCCGGCTTTAAATTGGGAATCGAAATTTGTTATTTGACTTCCTGCTAAAAAAAAGTATTTAGTATATGTGCAGTGTTCAGTATTTCTAGAGCTCCACAAGTTCGTTCGAAGAGAAATATTGGTCCTCCATCTTGTCCTTGTTCAGGACATTGTACATAGAGATGCTTGTCGATGAGCGTTATATGCCGAAAGGGGCGCTACAGGGACTTCGACTACCAGGCTAACCCGCCTATTGCGATATCATAGCAACTACCACTACCTACTAAATGGACGTACCGGGTACACTCGACGACCTCAAATCTGCATTTGCCGTACGAATTCTAATCTAATTAATCAAGAAATAACCAATCTTATTTACCTGTGCGCTTGATGAGTGCACCTGCTCCAGCACTCAATGCTCGACAGGCACTCCTATCAATGGTGCTGGTGCATCAAAGGTGCACCTACCAAAGCAGCATCTGCCTAACTCGCGTTGTCCTTTTTTTCCTAATTACAATTGGCAAAAGCGAAACATTGGAGGCATGGTACACCTGATCAACTTCATTCAGTTTGAAAAAGGCTCCATCAGGTTTTAAGTGCACCAATTAGCCGCCTCACCTGTCGTATTGGGCGCCAATTCAATTTGAAACTAAGTCGAATCGAGGGGTTATCCGATTTGATATCATAACCGCACTTCGGTCCCCACGGGTGCTAGGCTGAAACGACGTAAACTAATTGGCCGCCGTCGCCTCTCAGGCGCGCTGCACAGCGTGTTGGACACCGACTCTATTTGATATTTATTTCATTTCAATTAAATCCGACTCGTTATTGGATCCGATACCATGTCGTATTTTTGCGCCCGCAGGTGCGGTGCTGGAATGACGTGAACGGTTGCGACGCCGTCATCGAAGTCTCCAAGATTGCCGACCACTTCAGCAACGAGTGCGCCTTCCACGCCACTTCCTGCTCGAGGTGCGGCTCTACGGTTCTTCACCGGGACGTCGTCGAGCACCTCAAGTCCGGATGCCGCTCAGCCGTCGTGCCGGGCACGACAGTCCCGGTTATGAGCGATGCCCAGAGCCAGTGCAGCGAAGTCGTCGAGCACCTCAACTCCGGATGCCCGGCAACCGTCGTGCAGGCCACGACTGTTCCGGTCACATGTGACGCCCAAAGCCAATGCAGTGAATGGAGCGCCACGCACTTGAATGGACAGGCCGAGAAAGCCTTGGAACAGGCCACCGTGGCGCTGGAGCTGGCGTCTGCGCAGAAGGAGTCTCTGGAAGCAGACCTGAAGGAGCTCAAGGAACTCTTGGCACAGAGCTTCGCTGTTCTGACGGCTATGGAGAAAAGTTCGGCGGAGGCCCGGACTGAGAGTTCAGAAAGCAGCGGCAAACGACGCTCCGTGAAGCATCGAGAGGGTAATGGCAGGTATTCAATTATGCACAGCAACATTGTCCAGTGTTTGAGGCTTTTGTCCGGCGTTCAGCCTTCAATGTGACGCAAATTCATTTGCACTTCGTTTCGGGCTACTCAGGATACTCAAAAAGTAAAAATATTTGTAAAACAGTCCATTTATCGACTCTGAGGGGTAGTTTTAAGAAATATACATTATGAGGTGTAACCTTTTGAAGCTGCTTAGGAGATCTGATAGACGCAGTTGGGTCTGGAACCGGATTAGTGTAGACCACGAGGTGTTCTTTGTTAACGTGCCCTCAAATGAAATCATGCTAACACAGCGTTTTTGTTGTTCTCTCCCATAGGAATGCGGCCATCGAGGCACCGATTTGAACCCGTGACCTTGGCTTTTAAGTGTAGTGCAATGAGTGATGAACTTGGAAGGTTTGTTAGGCCCGATATCTCCGCAAGTGGAAAAGCAGGGGAAAAAGAAGCAATCTTAAAATCTGGATTAGATTAAAACTATATCTAATCAACGAATCAACGATGGCATAGTTGACATTGCCCTCTGCCCAATCTGGAAGAGTATACACGTCGGGTCCTGTATAACTCAACTCGTCAATGAGATGCTAGGCACATCATGTGCAGTCGTGGATTTTAGTCGTCTTTGTTGCTTGAATATGAATCCGCATGAGCTTTAACTACCAAATTTCTACGTGTAAGTCCCTGTAAGTGCGCGGTTGCAACCATACCTCCCATAAGGACTATGACTCTACCATAGAGTTCGACGGGATACCATCTGGTCAGGCTAAATTATGGTACGGAATAGACCGCACTCAAAAGAAAAATGATGCTTTGAGAGTCGTACGGATTACTTGTTCTCAATAGAAACCCGGCTAGGCAGAAGGTTCGTGAACTATGCGTCGTACGATCAAGACTAATAAAGAACCTTCTACCTAGCCGGCTTCCCATTACGAAGAAGGTGTCACCACGAATCTCAAACGATGATGGTGATCAGAGTGTGATCAATTACCAGCTGCATTCCTAACAATGCCCATTAGACACTCAGGAAATACGCCTAAGTTTCTCCGAACACCTCAGTTCATCGCGTAGCATACTGGCTTGGAAAACTTAATCGGTGTCTCCGGTAGCAGGCGGCGTCCCTCACGTTGCCTGCTGTACCAATATTGTGCAGTGTCAGAGTACTTCGTTCCACGGGAGTGCACCGCAGTGCATACATGTGAAAACATTCGCTGTGTTTCTTACGTGTGTGCGTCAAACATGAGTGCTTGCATATCCGTATTGGCCACATATCCGTATTGGCGAGCTGTGGGGGCCATTTTTCATTGGCTTTGAATACGTCTGCCTGGCCTGCGTTATCTTTGTCTCATCATGCTGCTTTAGATGAGAAATTTGGTACCTGAAACGACACATTTATACATAATACACACGCCCACAACATACTCAAGCACGCAGAGTAATGACCAACTTACTGCCTTGATAAGCACAGCGTTCCGAATGAAGACAGAGCACCTTCCAAGTACGCAAAGCACTACCAGCGCTGCTCCATAATCGAAAAGCATGGTGGCTCTCAAATGGGCTGCTACGTAAATTTAAAGCAGATTTGAAGACATGTTTTCCGAGAAGCTTGTCCAGAACGCACAAAACAGAAGTCTTGCTCAACAACCGGGGCCAACGCTACACGTACCTTCATTCCTTTGTCAAACGTAACCGCAGTGACCCTTTTAGTAAGCAGTGACGCAAATTCGTGCTTTCGTTTCGTTTACCGGCGAAATGCTTTTTCGTCGCAGCTTGGCCAAGCAGCTTCGGGAAGGCATCGGTGAAGTACTGAGGGCGTGGAAGGACTACCAGGCCAGGCGACTGAACCCGCATCGCAGTGATTCGAGCGAGAGTTGCAGCGACAAGTCCGAGCCCTCCGTGGCTCCGCCGGGTCCCGTCCCTTGCAGCATTTGTCACGACTGGTGCGTCGGAAGCTACGCGGCGCTCAAAGAAGTGGCGCTCAGGGACGGCACAGCGGATGTGCCGAGTAGTTCTGGCTACTTCTTCGGCTACCGCATCGAGCCCATGATCCGCTTCAAGACGCACGGCAGTAGCCTCAGGATGCACTTCGGGCTGCAGGTGAGTGGCACTCCAAGGATTAGGAGGAGGCTTTAGCTTCCTGCCAAGCTTTATTGTCGAAATCCAAATACGTGTTTGAGCGAACAAACGAACACAGTTGAAATAGCCCATTGAGCAAAATGTTCTGCAACTCATGTCATCTTCGTCATCACTGCCCAATTTCGATTCACTGCATGGCGATGGACTGCCTAGGAGACCTTGCACCTGCCGAAACTATCTAAAACCTGCTAATTCCCTTATCTAATATCTCCAGCTAATCTTCTGCCACCCTCGACTGCATTTTTCTCCCACATCAGGCATTCTGTTACTGTAAAATAGAACCAGTTCTCATAGCAGGTTATTGTAAACCTACCGTCTGTTTGGGGAGGCTGTTTTCGTGAGACCATCTTATATAGCCATTGTTGGCGTTTATCCCTACCATGACTTACGAACCATAGCTGCGAAGACGACTCCAAAACTCATGCGTACAGGGTTCTAGAAATAATCTCGTATTCCTTCGGCGACTTTCTTGATTGTGGCATAGAACAGCAGAAATAACTCTTCATGTTTTCTTGTCTGACGACCGACCTTTTCACGAGCTAATTGTTTCGGGGTGTGTTGAACGACACTCAAACTGCACTGCGTGCAACGAGAACAGATCGTGACATTTCTAACAAAGAGCGTAACATTTCTAACTTCTACTCGGCCAAAAACCGCGCGCGTCACTGGCCCGCACCGTCTCTTATCTCCACACGGCTCTGACCTTTATGCGCTGTGCATTCGCCGCTCAGTTTCCGTTGAAGCGATAGACTGCACGTACCTTCGCCCGCTGCGGCGTATTGCGCTTGCTGCCAGCGTTTTGACAGTCGTTGTCTTCAGTCATTCAGTGCGATCTATTCATGTTTGTTTGTGCGCGCTCACACCACAGTTAGTAATAGTCGGGCCACATTTTCCAACGCACGCTGCACATGCAATGCTGCCCGGGTCGGCAGTGCAGTGCTACAGGTGTGTCCCTTCGCACGCGCTGCCCACGGGAAGCGCTTCATCAACACCACCGTTTCACACGCGCCTTCTCATCAACACCACCGTTTCACACGCGCCTTCTCGTGGTCATCGAGTCTCTCTTCATGTCGGTCTACTTACGCCGCAGCACACCTGCTTACTTAATCAGCTCATGTTTACTACAACTCATATTGCTACCAAGGCCGCTCACCTTACTTCGTATGAAATTGCTGCGTTGCTATCGCATTCATTGCTTCGCCCTTAGGGCGAAACTGTGACATTTTTTAATGCAATTAGCATTTTGGAGGAACTTTGTGCAGTTTGCTGCCTGTCTGTCGGTCCGTCCGCCCATCCGCGCCTAACCTCTTTCAGGCTAACTTGGGTTATTGGGTAGTTCATGGCCCAATGCCTTATAGGTAGCACATCGGGCTGCTGTGCTAAGGGAACCGAGTTCAAAATCAACTGTGGCACCAACATGGGTCGCTGGCTCTGCAACACTGGGAATTCGCCACTCGTCAATGAGCGTGTTTCACACCAACTTGGGTCTCTGGATATGTGTCGCTCTCAATGAACATCTTGGAAGCCTACGTCCGTCAAATCATATACGTGCGACTGGGTTTGTGCCTTCCTTCAAGAATCTGGTTTGAAGCAACCTTGGGTCTCTTCAAACTACGCCGCTCCTCTTATTATTCATTAGAACACACAAAATATATCGTCACCAGTTGTCGCACACGCATCTTAATATAGATTGCTAATCGCGTTAAAGCCGCCAATCATCTCCATTCATTAGGTCTGTCGCCAGTTTTTCTTGCTTTCCCGACTCCCTTACGAGTAGTGGTATTCCAGAGAGGCCGATGCCTACTTCTTCCCAACGTAAAGGTTCTCTTTCTCTAATTAGCTCTTCGGACATCTGCGTTTCCTTCGATATCACAGGGCACGCGCTTAACACCTTGCGCGCTGCTCTATCCAACACTGAATTCTCACTGCGATGTTACGTTCACACTGAGGTTTGAAGTAGCAGTTCCTCATAAGTAGGGGAGAATACGTCATGAATAAGTGTGTGTCAGCGCCCCTACAATATCGCGGGAATGGCTGTTTCTATTTTTCCACCCGACAGGTGCTGCGCGGCGAAAATGACCAGCAACTCCTGTGGCCGTTCCACCACTACGTGCGACTCTGGCTGGTGGTGCCGTCGGGTGATGCGAGCAGCGGCTTGCCGCTGGAGATTGTGCCGGAGACGGTCGACGGCCGGCTCTACGCCAGGCCCGCTGAAGGCTCGCGCGGCAACGGACCCTGCTTAAGCGCCGCCTCGGTCGACCTCAGGGCGCTCGAATCTGGTGGCTACATCGAGCACGACAAGCTCCGGCTGCGCTTCGAAGTGCTGCCGTGACGCGCGACGCAACGTGCTGGCAGACAACTCGCGCCCTGTCAGTTAGTGTATGTGGTGATAGAAAGATAGTTCGTTGATGAGAAAGCTAGAGTGGTTGGTCCCAGCTGGAGTGCATGACCATGCTGCACTTCACCGCGAGGAGGAAATGGGAGCAGAAGTGATCTGTGCTGATGACGATGATGATGATGAGAAGGCGACGAATGATGAGAGAGTGTGTATGTGGAACTATAGTGGGAACCAGCCTGAGAGGGAAAACGTAATTTACATTCGAGGTTGTCAACTGTACTTGACAATACACTGAAACATAGAACGTACGAAAGAAACAATCTCGAACAGGACAGGTATTTAGAGAAGTGTTCGCGAGGGAGTTCTGCCGTGACGCGCCTGCAGTAATCGTTCCTTGAGGGGCTGTTTGTCTTTCCTTTCGTCCTTGCGCATACTAGGTCTTAAAACTATCTCTCTAGTCACTCAATCCATGTAAAATTTTCTAACGTGGCGTTCGATGCCAGTTTTAGGATGCATGATCAGGCCATGGGCCCAAGACGGCGACGTCGGGCAGTGGTTGCCTGGCGACAATTTCGTTAAAAAATATATCACTTACGTGCCTTCGCGAGGTACGAAAGTATAGCAACGCTCCTGTTAGCAGTAGTAGTCGATGCCTAAAACGAGGGTAGACGACCATGCGAGACCTCAGAATGTTTGCTACTTCAAGTTTCAGCTGACATGCCCATAAGGCATTCTGTACTCGCGCATAGACTGCAATGAATATAGCCTTGGTTGCGTCACTGCCAATCTTTGCACAGCTAGACTGTGGCTTCCTGATAAATTTTATCTCGCCCTCAAAGGCACCTTAGTTTACGTACCTGCTCATCGTATCTGAGTTTGCATAAGCCACTGGACTGCCATTTAACGTTCACGCGTCTGCATTCTCTCACGTTTCACCCTTTTTCGACAAGGCGTTAGGGCACTTTAACGAAGTGCCCACCGAGGCAGATACACTGATCACGCCGTCCGCCTTTTAAGGAGTTCATTCAGACAAATATAGTCAACACATACAAGCCTTTCATACGCCACTCAACCCTTATATGTTACTGTATATCAAGTATTTGCCGTACTCATGAGTCAATAAAGAAAAAAGTAGAGGTGTGCCGAGTAATATTTTATACTTGCTCGACAAGAAACCAGTCGTCGGCTTTGCGTCGTCGGACGGGGCGTAGAAGCCACTAACAATCCTTTCCTGCGGTCTTCTTTCAGTGCAGGCCAGCGGACTAAATTTGTGATGGTGATCTTATGTGAGCTTGGCTGTGAGGTGCACTATAGTACGGAGGGGGCTCAGGAGGCATTTCGACCTTTTATTTTTTGAACGTACACCCAAAAAGCGGTACACATGCGCATTTGCATTTCGATGACAACGTGGCCTTTGCAACCAAGAATAGGGCTCGCGACTTCGTTTTCAGCACTATGGGGAGTATGACATAACAAGCAGAAAAACTAGCGAGAAGGCCGTGACGCAGTGCTTTCCCCTCGTGTGTTTCAGTGCATCCTTTTCCATTGAGTTACTAATAACAGAAACCCATTGTCACTCATTTTATCGAAGGTGGTCGAGTGAGTGAACGAGTCGAAGTGCTAGTTATAAGCCGAAGAAATTCGTAGGCTAAACAGGAAGCAGACATCCACACGCAACCAGCAAACAAAGCTCTGCAGTTCAGTGAGAACCGCTCGTAGTCTGAGATCAAACCTGAAGCCCCCGGCTGACCAGGACAGTCGGTCTGCCAGATCCTAACCAGGATCCTTGTAGTTCTCAGACTGATGGCCACTTGTTCGGCGACAATGCCCTGCTCGATGTGCCGGCTGTCGTCGGATTATCGAAGCTGAGCAGCGTTGTGCTTGGTTTGTACTCAGGAGAGAGACCACCTGTGAATGCCGATAGCTCATGGTTACTCTGATGCCGAGAAAGTGCGCAGGCGCCCGCCTTTAACAAGAGGGTCATGGTATTCGCATCAGGAGGTGTATCCTCCTCTCAAACTCTGTCCGCTCCTATGTGAAAGAAACCTCACCAAATTCACTTCGGTAGACTGGCAGAGATAAATTAACCGTATAAT
This sequence comes from Dermacentor silvarum, assembly GCF_013339745.2. NCBI lineage: Eukaryota > Metazoa > Arthropoda > Arachnida > Ixodida > Ixodidae > Dermacentor > Dermacentor silvarum. Next base: position 68,068,507 of record NC_051156.1, read on the forward strand.
TGTATGCTGCCGGTAGGTGCATCTGAGCCGGTAGGTGCATGCCTAGTTATCGGCAAACAGCAAACGGACAGCCCACAGCAAGGGTAGAGCACATTGTTATGTTGTTCCTGCTGCATATTCCCTTTAGGCTGTTTATCTAGTAAGTATACGCATGCTCCAAACACATCTCATTGGCTCGTACTTAAGAATACTTACATCCTTAGAATGCAACCAACCATCTTAAGCTCGAACAAGACGTCAGCATCTAGAACCGTTTTACATTTGTCACAATCTGTACCTTGGAATTGGTCTCCATGAAAGCATTTCCCATTGTTCGCACATCACTCAAACATTAATCAGGATGTTTCTATCAAAGGATTGCGGCGTATTACAAGCGTACAATGAATGTAGTGAGCAACTCGACCTCATTGCAAAAGATACTTTATACTTTTTTTGTTTTTTTCCTAATAAACGGCCAGTTATCTGCTGTGATTTCCTGTAAACTGCACAAGTTTCTGGCCCTGCTAAATAATAGCATGCGGTGCTTACCCCTTTCTCACTCGAAGTTCAGTTTCTAACAGTAAGTTTCAAACACTAAAGTATGCTATGCAAATGTACCAAGCAGGGTGCCAACACATATTGTATGTCGAACGAATAATCAAATACTACGCACATTTGCCGTTCACGCAAAGCTTCTCCAGTAGAAAGCCCTCAGTGAAGATGCATAGGCTGTTACATTCTACGACATCTTCCGGTTGTTCGCATATTCTTAAAGGATTAGCAATGGAAAGTGACTTGGCAGCAACAAATATTAACTCAACATGCACGTGCAGTCTCGTTCTGTGCGAAAATGCACACCATTCTATGCGAACATACACGCAACTTCATCAATAGCGTCCAATTAAATTATATCAAATGGTAAAAAACATGTGGTTGATCCCTCTTATATAGGAATCGGTATAGAACACGAAAGTGAAACGTGTCTTCACAGAAGTAGTGTAATGTTTATTGCACATTGATATATAATGTCTATTGGTGTTTTGTGGCCTAAAGCGCCCTTAGGCGTTGATGCACCCACGCTGACGCCTGGTGGCACGTCTCCTCCATCACGACTACCAACGTCGATGACCATGAGCAAACCGTCGTGCATATGGAAGCTGCACTACGCTGCACACGCTAGCACAACGCGAAAGACGAAGCACGTAACTGACACACTAATACAACGCGCAAGACAAAGCACGTAACTGAATCGTCACCGAGTCAAATCAGCGCGTACAGCGCGTCGTAATTGCAGCCTCCGCGATCAACTTCAGAAACATTTTCAGAGCTAATGCGGAGGCCACGCTCCGCTGTGCTGAGTACGGTGAACGCCGCCACCTAGGTGGCGTTGGTAGTGCTTCTGATGCCAGCGTCCCTTCGAATGCTGGCATCGAGGCGTCGTAGTGCTGAGACCACCGAAGCGTTCACTGTCGGTGCGCGTTAGTGTCATAATGCAGTACTTCTCTTTTCTGCTCGTAGGCGGCGGCACCGCCCGAGCAAGAGCGCGGGTACACGGAGGAGTGTTAGATATATAAGCGCGGTCTGTGTAGCTCTCTGCAAATGCGTTTGTGGCGCAATGGGTTAAACGCTCGGCGATCTATCGTCGCGGGACCGAGAGGTCGTGGGTTCGATTTCCAAATTTTGCATGTTGTGGAACTTTTTCTTCTGGTTTCTTTCTTTGTATTATGTTCTATGACGTATTTCCGTGACGGAAATACGTCAGTGAAGTCTTGGTGGACCCTGGCATAAAACACTTTCGTGTTAAAATAAAACTATATCCACAGTTTTTCCTCATCCGTGTCCTCGAATGTCCACAGGTCCACCCCACGCAGACCAATGTATCAGTCATCGTAACGATACCTAATTTCTGGATCGTATTGCGGGGTTTGGATCGACGCGACAGCCCTTTCCGGATCTTATCGTCGCCTAGGGCCTCGTTCCAAATGCCCTGGTGCCACAACGCTCTACGCAGAGTGGTCAGCGCAAACGTGCCCCGCAGATGAAAGAAGATCCACCACCCGCCGTCGACGAAAGAGTAGGCCTCCGAGTCTCGCCAGGCCACGCGACTGCCGAAGTCCACGTGACCCAAGCCGGCCGCTACAGCCAGCTGCCCCGTGACGTAAGCCGCCTCTGACCAACGGGACCAAGGGGGTAGTCGCCGCGAAGCGCGGATCAAGTCGGTCAGGATAGGCAGGTTCATTATGATGGCGCGTCCCATGCAGAAGCTGTGTACCAGCGAAAGGGCGGACACGTCTGCCTTAAGTCCAAACACCCTGCTCGAGAGCGGTGTGACTCTGTTCCTGGTGGCTGTAGCCATGACGGCACAGTGGAGCAAGCGGCCTCGAGGTTCCACGTTGCTAATTAAGTACTCGAAGAGCACGAACGGCTCGATCATGACGTCGTCGTCCACCTTGATCACGTAGAGAGCGCGGGCGCAGTGCTGGAGGATCCACTGCATTCCAAGCAGCAGCTTTCTGGGCGCGACGTCCCGTCCTATGCGAGGGATCAGCAAGACGTCTCCCATCACCTGGGCCTCTAGGTCTGTCCAGGCGCCATCTGCGGTGTCCTCCGGGGGCTGTTCCACTACGAACAGTCCTGTCCAGTTGAAGAAGCCCTTGGCCTTCTCCTCGAAGAGCGAGTCACGTATGGCCGCGCGGCGTCTCCAGTCTTGCGGCCTCGAGTAGATGAAGAACACCACCTCCTGAGGGTATAGGCACTCGCGACGCACCGCCCAGCCGCCCGACGCCTGGAGAGTGTCGAAGCGAGAACCTGCGTCGAACGCCAGGTCGCTGTCGGCGTCGTGCGTTGTTGTCGATTTGTTCGCTCCTGCGTCTTTGTTGCTCATGTAGCAGCTCACCGACGCGAGAAGAAAAAGACCGGCGAAGCAGCGCATCCGCGTTCTTTTGGCTGCCATCTTCGTCTTCCTCGTTACTCATCTTACGGTAATGAAGATGCTCCTCAACTATGGCGGGAGCCCACAAAGTGTGTTAGGCCAGAAATCGGGCCACTGTTGAGAAACTAAGGCGTATTATTACTCTAAACAATTGCTTCAAACGCAAAAAAATATTAACTAATTAGGCTGCCATACAAAATGAAATAAAGTTATAAAGGATGCATTCAAAAATAACACTTAGAAACCGCGATAATAAATTATTTTGACAATGAAATAATTTCAGCGAAACATCGATGAACTTAGAAGAAAAAAAAAAAGCTTTATAAAAACGCAAATTTAATTGATTTCCTTGGATTATAAGCTGCGGCCGTACTGGAAAAGTTCGTCCTATTTACAGAACTCCGACGTCGAATACCTACATTCAATAATTACCGGCATTGTTCTGGTCTGGTTCCATCCTCCTTGTGCTCATACTGTGGTGAGGATGAGACAATAGAACACTTCTTGTCATGTCGCTCTGATCATTAGGAAAACGTACTTTATAAGGACAATTTCATGGTTCTGGATTGAATCTAGCTATCCCTATCTTTGGGAGCCTTTTCTCTAGGAGATAATTATTGGGATGCTGATGCAGCTGTTGTGAGGTTTATAGGCCTCTTGCGCTGGAGTTTGAGGTATAGTAGCGGCTCCTGGCGGCGGCAAGAAAAGTTGGCTGGGTATAGTACCAGGTTGGGTACTAGTGATCCCTGGCTGTAGCGAAGCACGCTTCTAGCCCGATTTTTGCGTCGGTTCGCATTTTTTCTGCCCTGCTTTGAGTATCGAAAAGGGTCGTCGCTTGTCACAGACCACTCTGCGAGCTGGCCGTAGCCTAGTTCTACGAAAACGGATGCTCTGTATGCCGTGGGACGTAATGCTGGAAGCAGAAGGAATTGGCGACGCCGATCCTACCGAGATACCTAGCTCGAGGGCTGCCACGAGCAAGAAGGCCTGAATCCCAACATCAGATTCTGCCGTTTTCCTTCAAGGCTTCGCGCAGCGGAGCGTCGGGCGTGCTGGATAACTTCACTACCCCACAACGAGCAGCACAGTTTCGAGGGTTAAATGTGCTCATCCTTGACCTCAAACCAACACGTTAAGGCAGCGCAGCAAGGCGGTATTGATTACAGCAGATGGATGTTCGAGCGCTCTCATTAAAAGCTACATCAAGCGAGCTGTGCACGAGCTCGCACTGCAGCGCGATTCGCACGTACGTTATTGCGAGCTCATCCGCATTTTATCGGTTATTTATGAGAGTTGCTAAAGGGACCGATTGTCGCTACTACAGCGCATGCATGACTACTTGTTTAGCGACATGCAGTCAATAGAGATTGCAGGAGGCCCGCCCGAGCATCGTGCTCATCGTGCGATCAAGCAGTTCGTACATTGCGGCGTGCTGAAAGACCGCTGCCGGCGCGGTGCGTACCGTCGTGGGCTCGACCAGTTCTGTATACACGATGTCTGCTTATTGCTGCTGTGAATTCATTCATTGGAGGTATTTCCTCGCGTTTGTGTGCCTGAATCTAGCAGCGTGCAAACCTTACCTGAAGCTCAACTTCGTACGCGACTGGCTTCACTTACGATTGACACCACGCTGAAACTTCGCCCCTTATTTTTTGAACGGCGTACACATGCTTGGCGTTGCATAATTTCTCGCCTCTACGCAGCGTGCCACCCCTGAAAAAAATCTTCGGCGGCTGATATTCGCTGCAGGCCGTGGCACAACACAAGCGAAAGTGCCGGGTCCATATTATAAGCGTGCTTTCCGAAGCAGACGCCCGAGTTTGGTACTACCCAGCCCAGGGCAGAGGGCGCTCTTTAGCACTATTTTAGCAGCGCCCCCTGGGCAAAGGAGGAGCTGTATAATAAAATGAGGAAAATTTCCTTGCTAAATTATGAAATTGTTATTTCACTTCATTCCTTTATATATGTTCAAAATTGCTCATAAGTGTTTCTTTTTTCTTTATACTCGGCTAATAATTTTTTAACCCACCCGATTCTTGGTAAATCTCCCCCCTACGTAGTGGCTATGAGCCACTCTTGGAGGCAAAGCAACCAACCAATACAAGTTAACGCAGCACTTTCAATATTCAATGTCAAAAGTCAAATATCGCTCAACAAACAACCTTGGGGCTTTAACCTAACGTATTTTGTGTTGTTCTTTTTTTTTGTGATTTCATGAGCACGAGTCATTCAGGAGCGGAATTGCGTACGTACGGTAAAAGACGACGTCGAGGCGTAAAATTAATAAATTATTCACGCACGTTATGTGCCGCCGAGATGCACCTTTAACGAGTTGCCGCTCAGACAGTGACGCTAGCATTGTAACCATGGCAACCGAAACGGCGAATGTGCTCATGGCTGACGCGCTCCTCCCCGCCCCCTCCCTTCCCCTCCTTTTCTCTGTGTTGCAGCAACGAAGAACTTCTAAATTTCTTGCGAGCAAATAAACAGACAACTCACCACGTTCAAAGAGAAAACAGCACCTTCTGCTTGTGCCGCTATGCTATGATAGCATGCTATGAAAACGATACGTCACTTCGCGGCATAACATGTGTCATGATCAACTTCACACGTTCCGAGAGAGTTATCATTCCTGCTACTGTGCCTGCTGATAAAAGTACTTTAGCGAGAATATTCCTGCTGCTTAAAGCATTAGTAGCACTAATGCTGGGGCAGAAAACTATAAACCAACAATCGCTATAATTTATCAAAGCGCCTGCCTGAAGAAAGTGCACTGTGCGATTTGAAACACCAGCAAGATATTTCATATAAACAAAAAGGAAGCAATGGTCTATTCGCCAGGAATGAAGAAGTCGATTCGAGTGAAGTGTTTCGAACAAACCGGTATAGTATGAGTCACCTTTTCCCAATGCGGAAGTTTATTATCCGAGTCGCTCTCCGTTGCGCGTCGTCTGCTTCTTTCTAGAATCGATTAAATAATGCATTGATGTCCTTCCACCGCGATGACATGCATAATAAGTACACAAGTTTTTCGACGTCCTTTTTATTTTTCGTTTTCGGGCTTGTGCGCGACGGCATCACGACGATTTGAGAACTACGAGGCATTAAGCGCATGCCATAATAGGACACCCTCTTTCGCTAGTGGGCACAACATCAATTCCAGATTGGAGCATATACCCTGTCGGTAAGTATGACGCTGCCGCCAACACTGGCTATTCATCAGTACTTGCACCGGCAACCATGGTCATCGACTGCCACTATCAGCGTGGGAGGCGCCGCACTTAAGCAGTTTCCCGGAGAGGCTTCCTTGGGGCACGACATCGGTTGCATAATGGAGCGTTTACCCTGTCTGCTCTTACAGGTTAGTTACTTGGACTAATCTTGCTGCCCCGCAGTAGTCGTTGCTTGGTCTTCATCAAAACTGACCGCTGGTTGAGTTGGTGTGGTTCTATCTTAACAAAACACAGCGCCTAAAGGACGTGGACTAGTGAAGAAGTCTTCGCTAGTCAACGTCCTTTTCGCCTTGTGTTTTGTTAAGATCTTGATTGGTCATGGTGTCGTGGCACAGCGAACTGTCTTTATGCTTAATCGCTGTAAAAACTGGCTCCGCCTGTGCATTTGTAGGCTATTGTAATTACTATCCGGGCAGGTTGAATCTATTCCCGGACCACACACGAATGAAGTATTGGCTACTCTCCTGGCTACAGCTGAGAGCATCGACTCTAGGCAAGAAGAAATCCTAAATCATCTGCGAGCTTTGAAACTTTGGCAAACGTCTGTCGATGACGAACTAAAGCAGATATCCTCTGGAATCCGTACCGTCGAAGTCGACGTTGTGGCCTTGAAGCATAGCCATGACTCTTCAGAAACTCCCTCATCGCAAGCTGTTGCCGACAATTTATGCGAAAAGCTTAAGACCATTGAATCTCGATGCGAAGTCGCTGAGAACAGGCTGAGACGTTCTAATTTGCTTTTCTCTGGCCTCCCCGACGAATCGTCCGAATCCTCGTCTGAACATAAAGTTGTCGACCTCTGTTCGCAGTTTTACTTCAGCCCACGCAAATTGAGAGGGCCCATAGACATGGCAGATACCAAGCTGACAAGTGTGGGCCAGTCATCACAAAATTTACATTTCTTAAAGGCAAGCACCGTATACCTGAAAAGGGTCACAAACTGAAAGGCACGTGATTTCAAATCCGAGAGGATTTTTCTCCTCAAACACGGTTTGCCAGAAAGAAACTTTTGGAATTTGGAAAATCTGAAAACGTGTCTAAAGTTTTTTTTTTTTTTTTGTAAACTACGTATTGATAATATTACTTATGTGTATGACGCTAACACTGACAGGGTAACACAAGCTCCGCGATAACTAGCACGCAAATCATTCACTATCACGTGCTGGTCCCATTCAATATAGGAACGTCATTTTATCTCACACCAACATACGTAGCATCCTTGCAACGCGTATTGAACTATGCTCGTATCTTGAAAACTGTTACATTTTGCTGCTTACGGAAATGTGGTTTCACTCCAGTATCACAGAAAGTGAAGTCCTGCCTGATTCATCTGATTTCCGCATTTACAGAAGAGATATGATAGGAAGAACGGGTGGGGTTGTGCTCATTGCTACAAAAAGTTGTATCACATTCTTCATGATCGACATTCCATGACGGTTAGAAATTATTTGGGTATACACTTCATTAAATGCATATAAAGTCATCTTCGGGGTTTGTTACAGGCCGCTGGACAGCCTAGATAATTGTGTTGCTGGTTTTTTACGAGAATCTAATGATACTGCGCTCGAAGTTTCCTAAAGCCGACGCCTTTCTTTCTCTAACTTGTCACTCACGCAGCTCCAGAGAATTTCTTGACCTAACAATTGATTTCTCTTTTGTTCAGTTATTCGATCAGCCCACTCGCTGCTTAAACACCCTCGACCTTCTTTTATCACCCACACCTGAAAACGTTAGCTATACAGTATATCTTGATGGCTTCAGTGATCATCGTCTCGTTCAGTTAACAATGCGTTTGCCTGTATACATACGTCAGGTGATTCCTAGGCCCATACTCAATTATAAAAAAAGCTGATTTTACAGCTATAAATCAGGCCTTAGAAAACTTTTCACGCTCATTTTGGGCCTCTTTCTCCGACTGGTCGGTTAACGAAAATTGATGCCTCTTTAAATAAAAGATACAACAGCTGGTGCGCCACTATATTCCTCGCTTATCAATTCGGATCCATATTTTTAAACTGCCGTATAGTCAAACACTTCGCACCCTTCGAAATAAAGAAGAAATCGTCTATTCAGAACAGCTAAGTTATTGCAATCTTCGGTTGCATGGGCGATACACCACGTTTCAGACAAGGATTACTGTCATGCGGTGCGTCAAGCTGAACGCAAATTCTTTTCGCATTACCTCCAGCCCCTTTTAATAACTGGCCACAACCCCGCAGGGGCGTCTGCGTAAGCAGGCGTTTGGTGTGTTGCGACACCACGGACCCGAGCACACGGGGGTTGGACCCTCCCGCGCTTAACCGTGCGCGGCTTAGCCGTGTCCGGGGAAAAGGGGATCCTGGAGGTTGAGCCGAAGCCGGGAGTTTGGACCTTTATGGCCCCCTGGCGGAGGCAACACACCTCTTTGGCCTCGGCTTCACGTAGACGGCACCCCCGGACTGACCCACCCGGGGGAAATCGGTAGTTGCCTTTTCCTGTCTCTCTCTCCCTCCAACCTTCGTCTTTCTTACTTTCACTCTTTCCTGTCCTCTCTTTATTTTCCTTTCACTTCCGACTTCGCGGGCAGCAAGGGTTAACCTTGTGCATTATATCCTGCCTTGGGTATATGTATTTGGTTATAGTGGTGGCGTACAGTTGGCGTTTGCAGGACCTGTCCCTTACAGACTCTGCAGCGTCCCCTTGTTGGGCTCCATGGTGGGTGGCTGGCGCCACCGCCGAAACTCATCCCACATATATGGATAGCTCCTTTCCTGCACTTGCTGATCGCCGCCCGAAACGGGGGCGCACCGAAGAAATATTCCAATTTTTTGGCCGACAAATTGAGAACTTTCCACGATACCACGTGGTACATAGTGAGAAAACTGACAAGTCCGTGAGAGTGATCTCACCCTTTATTGTTGCAAAGACTCTGACAGAGACTATAGGACCAGGTTACAAGGCGACGAAGTTGGCCAGCGGTGATCTCCTTCTGGAACTCCGCGATAAGAAACAACATGATAAACTACAGAATCTAGTGTCGTTTGGAAATTTTCCTGTGACTGTGACCCCGCACCGCACCATGAACACCTCCCGCGGTGTTATTTCTGATGACGACATGTTGGAGCTCACTGAAGATGAACTTCTGGAAGGATTTAAGGAACAAAATGTTTTGGCTGTAAAACGAATCAAGATGAGGCGCGATGGTAAGGAGATTCAGACAAAACACATAATTCTTACGTTTGGTTCAAGTGTTCTACCCGAGACCATTGAGGCCGGATACGTCAAACTACGTGTCAGGCCATACGTGCCAAACCCGCTCCGATGCTTCAAGTGCCAAAGATTCGGCCACAGCTCTCAGAACTGCCGAGGCCGACTGACATGTGCTAAATGTAGTGCCACTGAGCATCTCTCTGAATCATGCGAAAACTCTCTCCACTGTGTGAACTGTGATGGGGAGCACGCCGCATACTCGCGGTCGTGCCCATCCTGGAAAAAAGAAAAGGAAATAGTGACAATTAAGGTAAAAGAAAACATAACTTTCAAGGAGGCACGCAGGCGGGTATTGCACCTGCCAAAAACCAGCTTTGCCGAAGTGGCGCGTCAGGGGGCAGCGCCACAGCGGCTTCCGGCGGCTGTCCGGCTCACACACAGTGAGCTGCCAGCGACGCCATCCGCCCCCTCGGCGGCTGCAGCTAGCGCTGCTCCGCAACCCCAGCAGAAGGGGCCATCAACCTCCGGGCTAGTGGCCTCCAAGGCCTTGTCCCTCGAGAAGAGGCCTTCACCGCGAACAAACCGCTCTCAAGAGCGGGTGTCCAGCGCTCCGCAAGAGCCAATGGACACATCTTCCAGCCAGACGGCGCAGCCAGCGCCAAAGGAGCGGCGAGAATCTCTCGACCGCTCCAAAAAAGAAAAAGCCCGCATCACAGGGCCCGACAAGGGCTCTGTAAGTTAAATTAGTCTCTTTTTTAAACACACAGCACAAAAAACACTTCCAACATGAATACACAAATAATACAATGGAACGTCAGAGGACTCCTACACAACCTCGATGACGTCAAAGAAATCCTACACAGGTTTAATCCTAAGGTGCTGTGTGTTCAAGAGACACACCTTAAACCTACACAATCAAACTTTCTCCGGCAATACGCCATTTTTCGTAAAGACCGCGATGACACAGTCGTGTCTTCCGGTGGTGTGGCTATTGTAGTCGATAGAGGTATTGCCTGCCGGGAATTAAAACTTCGTACGCCCCTAGAGGCAGTTGCTGTCCGAGGGGTGTTGTTTGACAAGCTAATCACTATTAGTTCCATATACATCCCTCCCAGCTATCCACTTAATAAAACGGAATTTCAAAACTACATAAATGAGCTTCCGGAGCCATACATAGTTCTCGGAGATTTCAATGCACATAACACCTTGTGGGGAGACACGCGTTGTGATGGAAGAGGTCGCCTAATTGAAAACTTCCTTTTTTCCTCGGGAGCATGTTTACTTAATAAGAAAGAGCCAACGTACTACAGCGTGGCGCATAATTCATACTCCTCCATAGATTTGAGTATCGTGTCGAGTACACTAATTCCGTACCTGCAGTGGTCCGTTCTGAAGAACCCCTTTGGGAGCGACCACTTTCCAATTATACTAAGCTTAACAAAACAAGATGGTTGCTCGCCACATGTTCCCCGATGGAAGGTTAACTCTGCTAACTGGCAACTTTTTAAAGAAATAACATATTTAGGCCGGGATGACATTGCGTCTCTTAACATAGACGATGCTGTGGCGTATATAACACGTTTTATCACTGACGCTGCAGAAAGGTGCATACAACAAACTAATGGACTAGCTAATAAGCGTCGCCTGCCTTGGTGGAACGAGGAATGCCAAAAAGCACGTAAAAAGCAAAACAAGGCCTGGGGATTGTTTCGCAACTCCCCAACAGCCGAAAACTTGATTAATTTTAAACAAGCAAAATCGCAGGGCAGGAGAACGCGCAGACGTGCTAAAAGAGAGAGCTGGGAAAAGTACATCTCCAGCATAAACTCGTATACAGATGAAACGAAAGTCTGGAATAGGGTGAATAAATTAATAGGTCGGGAGTCACATCCCCTACCCTTAGTAAATAGCCAAGGTGATAGCCTGGAAGACCAGGCGGATACTCTAGGCAAACACTTCGAATATGTATCGAGTGAATCGCACTATACACAATCTTTCCTGAAGTTCAAAGAACGCGAAGAGCGGCAGCCCCTTAATCGCAAAGGTTCATCAAATGAGGCTTACAACCGACCATTCAGCTTAGCCGAACTTAAAGCATCTCTCGCTTGTTGCAACAACTCAGCGCCAGGTGGCGACCGTATCATCTACGAAATGATTAGGTACTTACACCCCGAAACACTGACAACACTCCTCTCTCTCTTTAATGCCATGTGGGCGGCTGGATATATTCCTTCCTTGTGGAAAGAAGCCATAGTCATCCCGATTCTTAAACAAGGCAAGGACCCGTCTTTAGCTAGCAGCTACAGGCCAATAGCGCTAACAAGCTGCCTGTGCAAGTTGTATGAAAAAATGATAAACCGGCGCCTAATCTGTTTCCTAGAAAATGACAAAATACTAGACCCCTTCCAGTGTGGCTTCCGAGAAGGTAGGTCAACAATAGACCACCTTGTTCGCATCGAGGCAAACATCAGAGATGCGTTTATACATAAACAGTTTTTACTTTCGGTCTTTCTAGATCTAGAGAAAGCGTACGACACGACATGGCGCTTCGGGATTCTGCGAGATCTTTCCGCGATGGGGGTCCGTGGAAATATGTTAAACACAGTCGAAAGCTACTTGTCTAACCGGACGTTTCGCGTAAGAGTGGGCAATGTTTTATCTAGAACATTCACCCAGGAGGCTGGCGTGCCACAAGGGGGTGTGCTTAGTTGCACGCTCTTTATTGTAAAAATGAACTCCCTGTATACAGTTATTCCACGCAGCATGTTTTATTCTGTGTATGTCGATGATGTACAGATAGGTTTCAAATCATGCAACATTGCTATCTGCGAACGGCAGGTACAGCTTGGATTAAACAAACTGTCTAAATGGGCTGATGTAAATGGATTTAAAATAAATGCAAAGAAAAGTACGTGCATACTTTTCTCAAACAAAAGAGGCATGACACCAGTGCCAAATCTCACGATTAATCAAGAGGAACTATCCGTGAGCAGTGAACATAAATTCCTGGGAATAATTCTAGACTCAAAGCTCACCTTTATCCCCCACCTTAAATATTTGAAGGCAAGGTGTCTGAAGACGATGAACCTTTTAAAAATTTTGTCGCGCGCAACATGGGGTAGTGACCGAAAATGCCTACTGAACTTGTACAACAGTCTTGTCCGATCACGCCTTGATTACGGGGCTATAATTTATAATTCCGCAACGCCAAGTGCATTAAAAATTCTAGACCCCGTTCACCATCTGGGCATCCGCCTCGCGACCGGTGCTTTCCGAACAAGTCCGATCCACAGCCTCTACGTAGAGTCGAATCAGTGGTCACTTCATCTGCAGCGTTCATACAATAGTTTTACATATTTTCTTAGAGTACACGCGAACATTGAACATCCCTCTTATTCAACCATAAACGACATGACCACTGCCACACTCTTTCAAAATCGACCGGCATCGAGAAAACCGTTCTCTTTGCGTGTGCGGAATCTTAGTGAGGAAATGGGTGTTCCGTTGCTTGAACACTGTCTTATGGCTCCAGCGAAACTGTTACCGCCGTGGCAGTGGCAGCTCATAGAGTGTGACACATCATTCGTGGAGGTCACTAAGCACGCACCAGAGGCACATATCAAAATGCATTTCCTTGAACTCCAGTCCAAGTACACATGCACAGAGTTTTATACAGACGCTTCTAAGTCACGTGACGGGGTGTCGTATGCAGCCGTCGGCCCATCCTTCTCGGAATCCGGTGTACTCCACCCGGAAGCAAGTATCTTTACGGCTGAGGCCTATGCTTTATTGTCAGCTGTGAGGCATATAAGGAAATCTAAACTTCAAAAATCAATCATATTTACAGACTCTCTAAGTGTCGTAAACGCTTTAAAGTCACCCTGTAAACAGAAAAATCCTACACTCATTGAGCTCTATTCCGTACTGTGTAGAGCATATGTATCTAACCAGCATATCATTATATGCTGGGTGCCTGGCCATAGAAGCATTGAGGGTAATGTGCTAGCTGACCGAATGGCTACGTCAATAACATCGCACGCTACTAATCCTTACAGCTGCTGTTTCTGCAACAGATTTGAAACATTTCTTCCGTAAGAAATTGCGAAGCCATTGGCAACGTCTGTGGGATGCACAAACAAATAATAAGCTTCACTTGATTAAGCCACAGTTAGGTTTCTGGCCCCCCGTAACGAAAACACGACGAACTGATGTCCTATTCTGTCGTCTCAGAATAGGTCATACATTTGGCACCCATAGTTTTTTGTTAACCGGGGATGAACCACCAACCTGTGGTAGATGTGGTAAGAGGCTAACCGTCCTCCACGTTCTCCTGGAGTGTCGGGATGCCGAAGCAGATAGAAAAAAACATTTCCCTTTAGCTTACCGCTATCATGTCCCTCTGCATCCCAGTATGTTTCTTGGTGAGGAACCACTGTTTAGCACTAAAGCAGTCCTCGCTTTCTTAAATGACGTGGTACTGCATAGTTGTAAGCCCAACAAATTCATAGCGCATCCTCTCTCCAGAGGATGCCGCTGTGATGGTAGTTTTGTATAAGCACATGCCTCCAGGCCCTTGTGATTCAAGGGCTCTGTTTAGGCAGTAGTGCTTCTTTCCAACTACTACATCTTAAATATTTTAAATATCGTGTCATTCTTTGTCAGTGCATTCTTCATTTCATAGTACACCTCATTAGTCATTGCCATGATTTTAGTGCATGTATATTTTACGCATTTTACAGCGATTATTTTTAGGCCCCTTTACAGCCACACTTCATCTACTTCTCAGAATTCATCGCTCCACTGCACACTCACAAACACTGGCATGGCGCTCTTTGGCCATAACTGGCCCTTGCGCCATAAAACACCACACATCATCATCATCATCATCAATAACTGGCCACAAGAAATGTTGGAAAATAATTTCTCCCTCATGTTCTACTGACCGCATCATGCTCTTGGATGATACTGGGGTTGCAGTCGCTCCTGATAATTGTCCTGCCATGTTCAATAATTACTTCACTTCAGTTTTCACGAAGGAAGAGTATGCCAGCATGTCCATACCAGCTACAGTTGATTATCGGTATATGAACTCCATATACATTACCCCTGCCGGTATCTCAGCACTAATTAATAAACTGTAGAGTTCAACATGCTCAGGTGTCGACGATATTGCTGCATCACGTTCGTCCTGTCCAAATCCTCCCTTGATGCTCCTCACGAATACGAACCTAATTGAAGTAGACGTAGCATTGGTTGATATTGGAGCCCAAGTGTTCATAATGAGCTCTAAGCTATGTCGTCGCCACAAAAAAGTTCTTACGCTCGCCATCACTCGAGCCGTACGCGTCGCCAATGACGCCACTGTTGCCGTCAGTGGTATGTGCACTGCTCGCATAGGAATTGCTGGCCGCCAAGTTCCAGTCCAGTTCATCGTGCTGACCAGCTGGCCTCATGACCTAATCTTCGGGCTCGACTTTCTGACGACGCATTCTGCCCTCACTGACTGTTCCACCGGTACGCTGTGCCTCTAGATTCCTCTTCTTTCAAACGTTCACCCCGAACAACCGAACACCCTCTGCACTACAGCGTTTGTAGTGCAGAGGGTGTAACAATATTCGCGTAGCAATATTAACTATAAAAATTTTAAAGCAGACTGTTGTTCCGTCTAGCCTCATTTTCTGCAATGGCCGCAAACTGGCGAGATTCCATAGGACTGAAATATTGCCAAAGTCATTCCTATCTTCAAGTACGGTGATAAATGCTTGCCTAGTAACTATCGTCCCATATTTCTTACAAGCATCCCATATAAGCTACTTTAGCACATTATTTCATCCCATATTGCATGTTGTTCTACTCCAGCGGCGGCTGCTGCTTACGGCGCGGCCGCGCGGGCGCCGTATGTTGACAGCGATCTGCGACGTGCACAAAGTGCGCGCCCGCGCGGGCCTCATCTTCTAAGCAATCTGCGATGTGGACAAAGTACGCCCAGTGCCGGTAGCTTCGTATGTGTTGTGCTTTCGACGTTTACTTAGCGTTCAAGCGAGAAGCAGCACGAAGGTCAATTCGCTCGTTGCTGCGGCCGCACTTCCTGACTGCAGCGTTTTGACAGCGAATGTCCGCAGTTCATGTTTACCTGTGCACGCGAGACATCGTGCTTGTTAATTTAATTTGTAAGCGAATGTTTGCAAGTTTATACGGCCGATGAAACTAATATTCTTACTTCGTATTGCTGTCTATTAATTTGCTATCGCAATGAATGCTTCTCCTTCCAGGTGAAACTGCGACTTTTTGCAGCGTGATATGATCTGATGGTGAGTGGATTTTGTGATAATCTATCGCAAAATCCACTCACCATCACATCATAACGCGCTGCAGCTAGACCACGATCGCGTACCTGGTGCTCAGCTTGGCTGATGACCTTAAATGTTGATAAGCGTAACCAAACGACTTTTACTCGAAAGCGATCAGTCTCTACGTTTGAATACATCCTTGATGGTAATCCTGTCCGTCCAACTTCATCTTATAAGTACTTAGGCCACCCACCTCACATCACGCTTTTCTTGGTCTACTCATATTAGATAGATAACAGCAGACGCGTCTCGTATAGTAGGTTAGCTAAAGCACAGCTTTCGCGACGCCCTCCCTTTCACACGGAAGCTTGCTTACCAAACATTTGTACGTCCTAAACTCGAATACGCATCGCCCATATGGTCACTCGAACAAGCCTATCTAATCCGATGTTTAGAATCAGTTCAAAACCGCGCCGCACGTTCCATCGTCAGTGACTACAGCAGACATTCCAGCGTGACTGGAGTAAAAAAAAAAATCACGCACCATTCCACTGCGGTGAAGGTGGATTACCAGCGAAGAAATTTTGCACATGACGTAGAGGTGACACAGAATTTAAATCAAAGGTGTGAGCAATTTTTATTTCTCTTGAGCGGCTGACGGCGGTCATCCAGAAGAAATACACACACGCACACACTTTTATTTTGACCGGCGCTCTTGGTCGGTGGTATACATTAGCGTGGAAGACTACCGCCACCTCGGGGAGCCGTAGGATATTAGGCACGCGCGTCGGGAGCGACACCCGACGGAAAGTATACACGCGCGACGGGACCGCCATGCCGGGAGAGCGGAAGGAAACAGCACGCAAGCGCTTGGAATGACGACAAGAGAGGGCGGTGCAAGCGCACACATGGCCGACGCGGGTCGCACAGCGGAAAATCTTTGAGAAACCCTTATTATCTACCGTGAGGGTCTACTGATTTTGAAAATGGGGCCTGTTGTTAACTAATCTACTGAAAATACATATCCAAGTGATGAGACCAAAAAGTTTTGCATATAATGAATCAATTTTGCATCATATTCGGGAGCTGAGTTTTTGCACGCATATCTTTTGACGGACACGAAATATGCGTAGAACCATAGCCACAAACAGCTTTGCTGTAAAAATCGCTATCACTTCCTTCTTTGAACTGACGCCGAAGCATTTCGCTTGCCTTTCTGCAGCACAAAATCAACAACAAGCATCCCTCTTCAATGCCGCTTCGTAGACTTTAATTATTGTGGTTCCCGCCGTTTGCACAACCACCTCAGTTTTCAACGTCTCTACGGTCACACTAACGTATTTAACTCATCTGAATTGACAAATGCCATGGCATTATGCGATAAACTTTCAGATAACATAGCCAACATTCAAGATGCCGGAAACCTTAAGAAACTGCTGCAGGCGCTGTTTCTTCAGCACTATAAATGTATTCTTGGCTAGGTACAACTGTTTATACAGATCCATAACCTTATGCGCCGTTTTTGACATTCTGTAACGTTTTATTTCCGTGTGCACTTTGTATTTCTTATAGCCAAGAGTTTGTCATTCTCAGATCCATAACCTTATTCGTCGTCCTTAACATTGTATAAATGTTTCATTTCAGTTGACATTTTGTATTTCTTACAACCAAAAGTTCATCAATCGTTTTTTTTTTCTATTTTCTATTATCTTGATCACTCTTTGTAGAAACAAAAATATGTACTTCCCCCTTACACAATGTTCCCACGTGGAACCTGTGAGGCACCTGCATAAATAAATAAATAAACCTGAACTTGGTTCAGCTGTTTCTCAGCGATGCCGCTAGGTGGCGAACATTTACTTGTAGTCCCTAATAGGAGCGTCCACGCTTCGTTTTTGCATTTATTCAAAGGTTTCGTGCTGAAAATTATTTTCAGCAACAATAGAAGCATCTTGCAAACCTATCAATGCCATTTAGCGAGATCTGACGTGGACTGCGCTCTCGGAAATTTCCGTTTTGGTCTTTTTCGCGCTGTGTCAGACAGGTCTTTGTATTGACCTTAGCATATTGAGCTGGAGTTTCGGGCAACCACTACTTTTAAATAATCGTTTGATGTTTTCGAAGTTCGCTTATTTTGTAGCGGCTTCTGACTGCCGACATTTTGTATTCTTCAATGTCACTGAGTGGGCGCTTTATTTTTGAATGACGGCAAAGCAACAAGGGATACACTTCGAAAAAATGAATTCATAACTCTTATGTTTGAATCTACTTTCACAAGAGAGACCAGGGGGCACCTTCGGTGTAGTCTCATGAACTTGAAAGCTCGTTGTTTGCTGTCATGTGTATCACAGCCTAACCGGAGGAGGAGACGATCACAGAGGCCTCGCTTAGTTAGGCTGTTTCCGAAGTAAGTCCTGTGGTTCTGCTGTCTCGGATTGCTTTTAAGGGCCACTTGAGCAGTTCATAAAAAAACCGTCGCAACTACTCCTATTCTGCAAGGCTACTCGACGCATCGTACTTGTTAGCACGACGTTCGCCGCCATGTTCAGCAGTCCACGACTTCATAAGAAAATGAGGATGGAAGTCCTCTTCGCAGACATAGTGCGTTCGTTCTTGGTTGAACTATGGCCATTTTCCCCAATTGCCGTCAGTTCTTTCCTTTTAAGGGCACAGAAAATTTTCACTTTTATCGCAGGAAGCGTAGCCGCTGTTACACTGTGGCAAAACACTTATTTCTCGTATTGATGCAAAGTCGTCGCCGACATAACATGTTTTCAGCCTGCGCGCTGTCTGCTTGTGCGGACGGCACAAGCTGCCGCCACGGTAGAAACGAACAAGAAATTGTACACTCGTAATACACGTTTTGTATAGAAGCTCGCAAATGATTATTGCGGAGACCAAAGCTCGTTACGTATATTACTCCAGCTCGTTATTGCCGCGCAAACTTCCGTTTCCCATTGAAACCCCCAGCAAAACCAACTAAGTGGCAGGCTACCAAGACAGGTGCTGCGTCTATCGGCGATGAGCATTTATGTGAATTCGCCTCCCGGTCGCGGCGGCGCGCCTCGGGAGCACCTACCTTTCGTGCACTGTATACGTGGTTTCCACTGCTCCCTGAAAGGCCTCTCTCGGTCGTCCGGGTCACCAATTGAGCATGGTGACCGTATGTGGCAGAAGAAAACGCGCTCGGCGCCCTGCTAAAAACGGTCGCGATATTTGGTTATTCAGCGGCCGCCGTCAATGCACCTGCGCCCGTGTCCAAGCCGATTCCCTCAATAAATGTGGCCGCTCGTTTCCTCTCGACCGCCACAACTCCAGCAATCCTATCTCACTTTCCGTCTGTGCCTGCGAGATAGGGAATTTTTAGTCGGTGGGAACTGCGGTCACCTCCGGACCACCTTTGTGGGGCTGAAATTAATTCAGTCTCCAGTGATTGCTAGATCAGAAAAGATTTCCCGTGAGGTGAATGTGCGGCTTGTGTTGCTCTTGCGGGACGTATCAGACCACAGTTGTTTTGCCACGCACAACGAGAAAAAGTCAGTGTGTCAAGGCGCGATAGCAGGCTTTGCGCTTCTAGGACGTCGTTTTCTTGATCTGGTCGGCTGCAGCGGCATTTTGCACTTAAGGCTTTTAGAAAAAGTGAGCAGATGTAATTTAGGACATCTTCAATAACAGAAATGTGTGACACGCAGTTTTCACAACTGCAATTGTAAAAAAAAAAAAGTCGTAGGCTCGGTTCGAGCGGTGAATTAAATTTTATGCGTAAGTATCAAATGACCCATTGAGCGAAATGCAGCTCCACTAACGTGAAACCTGGGGAAGTGCGAAGCATGCAGTGATGCACCGCTAATGGGGTCCTACTGCCTTAAGCAATGGCTCATAACCCCGTAAACGCGGCCTGCCCATTACGTGGACAAGAAGAGAAGTGACATTCTACGCTAGAATGATGAGCGGCAACGCAGCCAGCTGTGGAAGACAACGACGAACGCGGGAGCCGTGGCACGAGCGCGTGCCGAGCTACGACGACGACTACGACGACGACGAAAGGAGACGCCCACAGCCCCGGTGCATAAGGTGCTTCGCATCTAATTATGATTCAACATTAGTGACCTATTTTCAGAACAGAAAAGAGTCCGCAGCAATATTACATGCGCCCACCTTTCAACATCGTGCAGCGTTTCGCCTTGTCATTTTCTAAATTTATATTTTCGATGGGTGCTTCATTCTTCTTCGCAGCGCACGTGGGCATCTGCAGCAGTGCGGTGAAGTTAATGAACAAGGAACTATCCGCTCCCGCCCACTAAACTAAAACGTGCAACGCATAACTCGAGCGCTTGTAATACGCTGTGACACTTGAAATTTATTGGGTGTATACATCTAAGATGAATGTTGAATGTTTCAGAGTAGCATCACATTGAAGTACTCCGTGAAAACTATCATAAGAACACTAAAATTTTAATTCGGGAGGTCGTACTAGCTCCAAACTTGCACTGACCGCAACACTCACCGCCGACACTAAATGTTCATAAAGATAGCACGTGTGATCGAAAACGCATTCCACGTCAATTCACTGATCAAAAAAACAAATTCGATGCTCCCTGTCACATTGCTCAAATGTGTGCGGGTAATGCTGAGTTTTTACTGGCTAAAATACATTCGTTCTACTTTCTGTATCTTCGCCGCAAGCAGGTAGCAGTATGAATAGCGTACAAGAGGGCAAGGTGATAAACACGTGGCGTATAAGGAAAACCACAGCCCGCAGAAACCAGAAGTTCCAAAAGCTTCGATAAGAGTATATGTCTTCGTAAGATCCTGGGCCTTCCTTTATCAAAGCGTTGGCTCCAAACTGAGGCTTCGCCGGTTCACCCACTGGTTATCAATTTGTCTACATTTTTACGGGACCCATTTATCGTGTTAACACAACAGAGCAGCAGAGTAATACATGTTCGACGAACTGAAGAACACTGCGGAGGTATTTAGACGTAGTTGAGGATAACTCATAACCGAACTTTCCGCCCCCTGTGTCCTCAAGGGGTCGCCAGAGTGGCTTAAGTAAAATTAATTTTGGTGGACGTTTGTACAGCTTTCGTTGATTTGTCTGAAAGAACAAACTCCTTCACAACAATTAAAAAGGACACCGACCACGAAGGTTTATAAAAGTAAGACCTTACGGCTCCCGAATGAGAGCCTGTTTCGCGGGATTTTATTTGTTGTCATGTATGTTCCCGACCGGACGGGGTCCTGTGCAATTCTTGATTTCAACAAACTGGTTGTAGCACATGTACATATGATTTCACAACAACGCTTTGGTAAGCAGGTTGAGTTGCATAACCACCACATGAAGGCTGAGCAGCAGTCGCACGATGATATTCATAGTTGTAGTTAAAAATATTACATAGCGAGCATTCATTCGGTGGTGCTGCACTTCACCGTAAGAAACAGCACTTTAACTACACGCACATTTCATTCCATAACGGCTTTCTGCATTATCTACAAACACACAGACCTCGTAGAACGAACTTTATGAGCAGTGAACGTAAAACACTCTAACGGTACTATCTGCAAATCGTTGCAAGGGCATTTATAGATTCCTCTCCGGAAATGCTTATCTTTTAAATGCTTGTCCGACGGTTTCGGAACGAACACGCAAAGGCTCCATCGCGAACTTCGAGATTCGAGAGACTTTACTAATTTTCCATCTAAGACGTTCTATCAGCTCAGAAAGCACAGAAAGAAGCACGAAAAAGGTTGTTTTTGGTTGAAGCTTTATCTGTTTTGTTGCATCCGTTACAGCATTCTCAAATGCCATAAAATTTCCCTCCGTTTCAAACAGCTCGTTAAAAAAACGTTTCAAAGACACCCATACCTATCGCGAAAGCAAATCAAAAAGATGCAACTGCAATCCATCTCGCCACATTGTCTGACATCAATTGTGCCCACCAACGCAGCGTCACAAACTGAACAATTCCCACACCACGCACAGGTTTGCTAGTTGCGCGTCCTATTGCCTTTGTCTAACGACAAATGTCTTGGAGAACTCTCGTAGCGCAAGCACAAATGAGCGAACACATAAGGTACATGGTACAATGCACAACGCTTAATGCGAAGAACAGAGATATGACAGGTGTACACTTTACAACAGTGTGCACGCGTCCGATGACGTATAAGGGTTGTTTGTATATGTATGGCAGTGAAACTCGAAATGAATGTGTTGTTGGAGGTTAGCGCTGTATGTGGTCCCGTGTACAGTACGGTCTGTTTTTAAAGGGAACAGTTACTATAGTTAGCAGTTTATTACAGCTGAAATGTGGCATGAAGACACACAGGTTACTTTTATTGCTTACATATCAGCCCACTTTGTCCTCTAAGACAGTTTTTTTTTCTCGATAAATTAGAAGTGCTCGAGTGTTTTGACTTTGTTATTAGCTAATTCAGTATTAATGCACAGAGCACCAAAGCAAACAGGAAACACAGCAGGCCTAAAGCTTACTCACAAAGGTTATTGTGAAAATCAATTCTTATCATCATTAGCCTATTTTAATGTCCACTCCAGAACGAACGCTTCTCTCATCGATCTCCAATTACCTCACTCTTACGCTGCCTGGCTACATCCTATGCCTACAAATTTCTAATTTCATTACACCATCCGGTTCCCTGCCGTACTGCACTGCGTTTCCCTTGCCTTGGCACCCATTCAGTAGCTCTAATAGTCGACTGGTTATCTGCCTTACGCCTTGCATGGCCGGCGGCCCAACTCCATTTCATCATAATAATCTCAACTGGAATATCAGTTACCACCGCTCATTCAAGATGCTGTCTTCCTCTCTCTTAACGTTACGCCTATCATTTTTTCGTTTACTGCTCGTTGCACGGTTCTTAACTTTTTCCCAAGCTTCTTTTTTATAACCTCCCAGTTTTGTCAATATGTAAGTACCGGTAAAATAAAATGTTTGCACATTTTTCTTTTCAGGGATGGCGGTAAGGTAATGTAGACTTCAGAATAGATATCATCTGCTGCTTCTACTATATCATCAAAATTGCTCATGACATCGTACTGATTACCTCAACACTGCAATGATAGTTTCCTCATGTTAAGCTTACATTTTCTTGTTCCACGCGTTGCATTAAGGGTGATGCTGTTTAGATACCTGCCGGCGTGGTGTCTTCGACATACGTATATGTGGCATGATTTTTGGAAAGAACCTTTCAATTTTGAGAGAGCACTGGCTTTGTCGTTTAGATCTTGCTCTGATCATTTTTTCGCTGTTTGTACATTCGTCCTGAAAACAAAAAGCCAACTTTCCCAGACTGCTGTCCTATCTACAAGCTAGGTGTTTCCTTTAACAGAGGACCGTACCGTACCGTCCACATCCGTGTCCTTCTGCCTCCAAACATCCCATTTAGCCACTCTCGTTGACGAGGCAGCACGTTTCTGTCTTTCACATCGGGTCCGACACGGACCGGTCGTAGCGAATGCAGGGCCTCAGTCGCTTCTCGCTACCCTGGGCCTCGTTCGGCACGTTGTCCTCGGAAGACGTCCGGCTGGGAAGGCCAGAGACCTGCACGCTGGGCACCTCCAAGAGTGGTTCCATGAGCAGGTGCTTTCCCACCAGTGGCCGATAGGTGGTGTCGTAGGCACCGGAAATTCCCGATCCCGCGCTGTGAACCGACTGGGAGCTCGTGGTGCGAGACAAGTCCTGCGCACGCCAACGGCGAAGAGTGAAGAATCGCAGCTTAACGCCTTTAGTCACAGGTTATGCCTGACTGTCCTTAATGACCTCGAATGCATAAATGTATAGTTCTGAAATCATGGCACAAACATTGGAGAAAAAAATTTGAGAAAAAAAATTAGAGCCGCAAAGCCCGCCTTGCGCACACTCTACGCTTTTCTTGTCACGCTTTCGCCATACTCTCCTCCTCCGCTTTCCTCCTCGCGCTATCTTCGCTATCGTCGTATTTCGTTTCCCACTGCACTCCGCATTCGCTTTCATCTTTCCCTGCGCTCGTTCGCTCGGTTATGAGGTACAACGCCGACACTCGCCATAGGAACGGGCGCCTAAGAGCTGCACTCCAAAGCAGGTGGGAGTAATCGAAATTCTGCGTCTTCAATTTTGATAAGAATTACGTCTTTCCGGAAGTACGACTATCGGTACTATCGCCGACTATCGTCTGCTAATGCTCAGCCGTGCCCGCTCGCCTCGAACCTCGAACCAGACGAAACTTACGTCGGACCACACGTACGCCTGCCAGCGCGCGCTCACTCTTGGCCGCTCCTGGCTGCACGCCTCGGCAGGCTTTGCATCGTATCGAGCTATTCCACAAAATGCGCAATTTGGATGTGGCTACTATCCCATCGGTCAAGCTAGCGCAGGACAAAGGTGGTCGTCACCACGTAGTAACGGCCGACTGGAGCAAGTGAGCACGAGCGCACACTCTAGCACTCTCGTGCACATAGTTAGCCATTATATACAGTTGCATGTTAGCTGAATCTGCAGCGTACACAGCGTAGATACCGCGGCCGCGTCGGGGTGCCGCGACGGGCCCGTTCACTGAGCTCCCTGCGGCTCACTGAGGACAACAGCGTGCTCTGATGTGGGTGACGTGATTGAGTGACGTGATTGAGTGACGTGATTGAGTGACGTGATTGAGTGACGTGATTGGGTGACGTGATTGAGTGACGTGATTAGGTGACGTGAGTGATTGGGTGACGGTGTTCTGTCGGTGAGGTGATCTGTGGGTGACGTGGTCTCTGGGTGACGTGATTCAAGGCCCGAGTGCCAACTTCTGGAGAACAGGTCATCTACATTCCCGAGTTGCACACCCTCGCGGTATGTCGCCATCATGGTCGTAGCTCATTACGTTGGGAATCCTTTCAGCGGAAATTCCGGAGTCCGGCGTCAATAGCTTAGCCGATGTGCGCGCTGCCGACGTACTCGCACGAGCGAACGTCAGGATCAAGTTTGTTGGACCCTCGGAAATTGTGGGATTGTCGGGGAGATAAGTGCGGAAGGAAATGCTGCTGTTCATGTCACTCGGTGCGAGAATAGCCGCACGTAGCTATCTAGTACGCCGTAGCGCAACAAAGGTATTGGGCGCCGTGAACTCAACCGTAAGCTGAGTGATAGCCTGTGAGTTTGCCGCGTCGTAGGCGCCAAAAATCGGAAGTAGCGGGGTCTATATGTGAACATACAAACTCAAACTTGAACTGCGCGCCATGCTGACGTTTAGTAGGCAGAGCGTAGTGGACACCACCCCGTTTCGCCGTAGCCTTCGCAGTGCCAGGTAATAAAGAAGGAGCGGGAGCACTGTGAGGAGGTTCAAAGCCGATCTTCGATTGCCAATAACTCCGCTTCTGTTGAACGCATTGAAGTACTTTTTGTCGCGAAGTATTTATAAAGCTGTCGATTTTAACGTCAAATGCATTTCTCGAGTTCAATAAAAAACTTGTCGCAGTTTCACCCGAAAGGCGAAGCATCAATTGCGATAGCAACTTAGTAGAGAGCTATACGGAGTAAGGATAGTAGCTTTATCCGCTGTTCAAACTTGGACATGCAGCAGCACCGGCAACACACAGCACTGTTGTCGACGCCGTCGGCGTTTTGCCCGCGTTCGCACAAAATGCGTGCGGCGTTGGTGACTGTTGCCGGAGCCTCTGATATAAATAGGCACTTGGTGCCGCAGCTAAACGTCGCCTCCCTTCCCTGCCCAACGGCCTTTCGTGCGTCAGAAGAAGGCGCGTTTGCTCTACATATATGTTGATTGTAAAGGAGGAAAGAGACGCCTACTTCTGCAGCCCTTAAGGGAGCACGGCACAGAACGCGCGTTTGTTCTCCGCCGTGCGTTCACTCCCCGGTAAGTGGTTCTTGAGGGAAAGGGAAAGGTTGGCGCTATCTTCTGCAGGTCCCCGTGAAAGCGCGCGTCCCTCGCGCCCTTTCACTCGCACATACAGCGTTCGGCGGCGCGCGGCGAGGATTTCATCTCCATTGACGTCCTACGGAACCTCACGGCGACGGCGACGGCGACGCCGACGGCAGAAATCTGCTTTGGAGTATTCATATAATTGCTATCGCAATAAAAGGTGTTCAGGACCCCTTTAGGAACACACTTAATGAATACAATTGGACTTGTCAGTATATTTTTGAAAGCTGGGACAACATTAAGCATGTGAAAAGATAACGAACCAGAAACAAAATAGATATGACCAATAATTGCGTTTACTGGTGCATTATACATTGCACACTTCATACATTTCAAACTTTATACATTTCACACCTCACCAATCACCAAACATCATCACAGAGACACAGCTTTTGAATATAAAAGCTGCCAGCCAAATAACTCAGGCTCCTTCAAACATTTTGCAAGATGGTTATTTTCTTTACGGCTGAGTACCAGTGAAGGCGCGCTAAAGTTCAGCTATATAATATATAATAGTTTGAATGCAGTCGTTTGAATTTTTTTTCCACCAGATGCCACCCCATAACTTCACTCGGTGTACTTACATGTGGTCCCACTTGAGCACGCTTTCTGATGTAGGCCACTAAGGCGAAGATGAGTACAACCACCGTGATTCCAGCGGCGACGGTCACGGCCACTGCCAGGGTCTTTGACACTGCGGTACAAGTACGTAGAGGCACGTAGAGTCGAAATATGCAACACCCTGTGGAATCTTCGCAACACGTACATTTCTATATTTGGCGAGAAAAAGAGAAGTTGCATTTGAACAGCGCTATTTCGTGCAATACTTTTTTTTTTTTTTTGACGGGGCTTAAAGGAGCGAACAGGTGCGATAAAAAGGTCACCCAAGAGGAACTGCTTAAAGTTGTCGTGGTACGGACAGACTAGCCTTCACACTGCAAACATTTCATTAACTTCAAGTTATGCAGGCCCGTCATGGAGCTTCTTGCGAAGAAGGCCTCTACGCATCTGTCCAGGTATAATAACATGGCGTGCGGGAACCAATACGCGGGAACAAAAAGGGACATGCATACAACTAGTGGACACACAAGGCATATTAAGCCACCTGCATGCTCGAGCACACCTTTGCAATACAATAAAACCAATGTACGCCAGTTTAATACTAAATTACGGAGCATTTCTTAGTGAAGAGTTAAGATTAGCTACTCACTTGACTGTGCCACAGTTAATGATGATCTTGGATCGCGTCGAGGACAATTACTCGAGTATTATTCCCGCCTTTGCCATCCTGTTAACGATTTTTCAATTCGGTTGTGGCGAGGCACTTTCCAAGGACAACTCACTGCAATTCTCGTCACTCAGGTCACCGCAGTTGTTCTCGTTGTTGCACGTCAGTTCGCGCCAGATGCAGAACTTGTTGCCACACTGGTATTCGCCCTTGTAGCAACCGTCGAAGTGCAGGCCTGCGCATGCGTACAAAAGGAACTGGTATCAGTATGCTATTTGAACTAACGTATCAATTCTGAGCTTCTGCAATAAAATTAGTACAAATACCGTACTTGTATGGTTGACTTTGATATCTCCTGGGTATCTGCGAGTGTGATAACGTTGTTCGTACTAGACTTCTACATTGCTAATTATTGTTAGTGGCGCAACATTTGAAAGCGCTCGAATGTACATGTACATTTATGTGTACCTGTGCTCCTTTAAAATTACATCTTTCATCGCTGTTGCCCGCTGTATTCCGTGCAGTGTCAACTTGTCTAACCGTGTCGCGGCTCACTCATGTAAACGGTAGTCTTGCCACGAAACTTAAATCTTTATTGCCACGTACCGAAATTCTAAATGAATAAATTGCACTTTGTAGCGGACGAATAAAAACTGCGTCACAACTTTGATAACTCTTGTTGAAGTTGTAGGAAACAAGTTGCGTTGCGATTTCGCTTTTCAGCGAGAACTCGGTGAGAAGACAGCTTCCCACCACATTCGGACTACTTCTTCAACATTACATCACATACGCACAGCCGATTTCGAATGTGCATCTGCGTTTTCAACTTGGAAAAAAAGAAGAAATGTGGAATGGCAAAAGATCTTCGTTCGAAATTACATTGCGCTTACATTATCATCATTGTTCGGTACAGCTAGTCGTTTGAAGACGTCTGGTTGTGAGGTTGTGGCTGATGGGTAATTGTTCTGATAGATTGATTTCGTGATATATGGATAACGTCAAACAAGAATAACGTCAAACAAGGGTAATAGAACATTGCCAGGAGAAGCATTCGTTCCTACAGTAAACATAACAGAGGCTCATAGCATGACAATATTAATTATTTTGGTGTGCTCGTCGACTCACCGTTTCTGCAAGTCATTTAAACCTTACCATTAGTGTTCTCATGCTGGAGACCAGCTTCCCGAAAACGTAATCGGTTTCGACAACGCCCACTCTTGTGGAAAGCAATGGCTTATCGATAAAAGAACAATATAGACTAGACCCTTTCCGCTGTGTTGTGGCGGCAGTGTTTTCATTACCCGAGAAAACGTCCGGTCATGAATGTTCGACAATTAGGTTAGCCAAGTAAAAAGTATTTATTCACATAATCTACTATGGTCTCATGTTCTTGATGCGTTCAGATATAGTGAATGCGCCCCGTGTGTGGAGTTAACGTATGCAGCTTTCTTGTTGTACTTAGCGTGTGAATTCACTTGTCAAACATTTTAACTCTGCAGCAACACTGGTGCCAGCTGGCGAGTTCTATGTGTTTATAGGCTGTTATAAATTGTATTGTTCAGACGGCTTAGCCGAAAGCCTTTTGGTAGCGCTGTTCGTAAACCTAGAAAGGGTCTATGGGGTATTCTGATTAAATAATATTCTGCAACCTATGGAAGCAGTCACACTTCTACACGTCCCTGAAAAATAGTATGCATTTACAATTACTTCATTACAAAAACGTAATTGATTACGGTTAATAATTACCGCCTCACGAAAGTCATTCAAGAATGGTTTAAAAGCAATCTATTACTTCAACTTTACTTTCCTCCGAACATTTAGTAATATTGCACAAATACAGCACCTCTAGTGAGTTGGCCTGGCACTTTCCCTGCGCCCTGCGTATGCTCTTCAGAAATTGTTTATATTCAATAACAATTGCTTTTCAATACTTTTCTTAGGTCATCTTCCCGCGTTTTTTTTTTTTCGTTCTTTTTTTGTGTGAATGCATTATCACCGACCCTGAAGACTTGTTTTATGTTCGCTCTAGAGGTAAGGAAGGTGTAGTAGTGTACTACCGCGCTCAGTATGAGCTACAACGGGCAACCGCGTGGCAAAGCCATCGCGCGTTGCAGCCCATACCGATCGCGATCGTACTAACATCATGCGCACAAGATTCTGGTTTCTCAATTCCTCGATGCTCACGGTTTGGGTCCTATACAAAGCGCAGCGCTTCATTACTGCTGGAGCTCAGTGATCGAAGGTGGTAGGGCCAGTGAGAAGCTGAAAAAAAAACTCCTCCTGCTGCGAATTCCTTGCATTAACGTTCGAAGTGGTCATCGCTGTCGAGACGTAACAGTGACGGTTCAATTCATCGGCTAACATCTGCTGGAGTGCTACAGGATGAGGAGTCAAATACTCAGTCCCCGGGTTTGCTTGTCTGAACATGTTCATCCACGGAGATGCTGGGTGGCACGAGCGCTCTTATATCTCTGAAGCTCTTACACTCCTAAAGAAAATTAGCGTAAAATAAACCAGACGGAAAGAATACAAGTACAATGTACGGGCGCTACGTACTTGTCTTTTTGTCTTTTCCATCTTCCGCAATTTGTTTTACATATGTTGCACCGACTCACCCACATCAAGCACCTGCTGATCTTACATCAGTACGCTTTTACATGTTCTGCAAGCTTGTATCGCTATCAAAGTATCTGGGTACATGCATTTGATTACAGAAAAAACGCATTTGATTTACAGTGAGCGTTAGTGAGAAAAAGCTGTAATCCAATAATTACAAAACTACCAAGAAATGTAATTGATTGCAAGTAATTAATTACGTGCAATTTTTTACGTACACGTCTGGACGCCTAGTAAGTTTTTTTTTTCTCCACGGAAACGGTTCTGGTTGTGAAAAAAGTTCAAAATTTGTGACGTCACCATGACCTGTCGGCGTTGAGCATGCACAATTTTCTCCGATAGTAATGAACATTTCTCCACCGGACAAATAAAAATACTCCTTTGAAAAACTAGCTTCATCAGTTCAAACTTATTTAGAGTTCAGCATTACTGTCTCCTAAAGATCAGTTAGACTACAAGAAGTTGGTTAAAAGGTGACCACCCCTATGGAGTGTGTGTGGGAAATTCAAAAAATTTTATGTTCATCTTATGCAGTAACAAAAAAAAATATATTTTCTCTACGTCTGCTTTATTTTCTGTATCACATTTTACTTGTTACGAAGCTACCCAGCCGTAAAGCGCAACCCCGAAGCTGATAAGTGCATTCGCCGGCATAATGCGACGACCGATTCGCTTTGCCATCGCGCCACAGTGACGGATCTCGGAGGACTCACGTACTCTGCCGGTACGAGGTGAGCACGATCTCGAAGGCCTTGCGTTCGTAGTTCCAGTCGTGGCGCGAGGTGACCAGCTGGACCAGCAGCTGCGGCGCCGTCACCCAGTGGGCCTCCTTGCCGCGTGGGTCGTCCACGTTTCGGCAGAAGCGCTGCGCGTCCCGCCGGTCCGCCCACAACTGCACTGGACACAAGGCCCCGAAGCGGCCCCTTATGTGCGCAATGGTTGCCCAGGCACAAGGGCAGAGCGCGAGAGTGGCGGAAATTTAATAAAAGTGTGCAGTTGTACGTACCAATACCACCATGTGATTATGAGGCACGCCGTAGTGGGGGACGCCGGAATAATTTGGCCCCACCTGGGGTTCTTTAACGCGCACCTAAATCTAAGTACGTGGGTGTTTTCTGCATTTCGCTCCCGTGAAAATGCGGCCGCCGTGACCGGGATTCGATCCAGCAACCTCTTGATCAGCAGCCCAACACTGTAACCACTGAGCAGCCACGGCGGGTTGACGGAAATTTACAATGCAGCCATATAGGTGGCAGTAAGAGATGGATATATAGATAGACAGATTTAGATAGACAGATATATTTAGATACATAGATTTAGATAGATACTTGCAAGGCGTTCTTTGAAAATGATAAAAAAGAAAGAAAATTAGCAAAGACAGACACCACCCGCTTCTATTGGCGGTGCGGCTACAGTTCTTCCTTTGCCCTAAAAGGATTTACTACGAAGAGCAGTTTTTACCTACAGCTTCCTTCATCCGTGTGATGAAAAATAAACGTTATTATTATTATTATTATTACTTATTGCTAGTAAAGAAACTGCTTTTGCTACTTAGCGATGATCCACCGGTCTGAAGAATCACACCAGCGTTGACCCAGGTTTTCCGCGGAATAGCGTGCGATATGGTGCTCGTGATTGCAGCAAGGTATATCTTGGCCCGCCATGGTGGCGTAGTGGCTATGGTGTTGTGCTACTAAGCCCGAGGATGCGGGATCGAATCGCAGGCACGGCGGCCGCATTTCGATGGCGGTGAAATGCAATAACACCCCCGTATAATACACCGTGCATTGAGGGAGCGTTAAAGAACCCCAGGTGGTCAAAATTTATACGGTGTCCCTCACTACGGTGTGCTTCATAATCAAATCGTCGCCTTGGCTCGTAAAAAAAAACACTATTTAGTTTCAATTTAAGGGATTTTATTCCCTGCCTTATTAGACCTCAATGCAACTCCTTAAATCCCCTGAACGTAGACTTATCCGCAGTGGCGGCTCTGCGACATTGTTTTGCGACTGAGCTCTTGCGCATAGATTTAGGCGGAGGTTTAGCAATCGCAGACGGACGCAAATAATCCGTAGCCCTCCACTAGGGCGTCTCAGATACTCTATCGTTTGCTTGTGACGTCAAACCATCAATCATAGAAGGAGAGGTGTACGCGGGTACCTCCAGGTAGGAAAGACAGGTCATAGGCAGATCCAGGAACGAGATGCTGTACAGCAGGCTCCGGTCCACCCTCGTGGTCACGTTCACCGTGCAGTTGAAATCGTGGTCGATGTGGTGCTTGGTGGCACGCAGCACCACCGCCGACTCGAGGCCCGCCACTCCCACCGTGATGGAAGCCGTGTGCGACGACCCGCATAGGTCATCCATGTAGTCTGCGTCACAATTGAAGTGAACCGCGTTATTTTATTAAAAGCGACATTTCTCTCACTTCTCTACCCCACTTTGGAAGTGTCTTTGTGGCCTCGATTGCAACGACCGTGTAGGAAGAAAAGTGTTGATGAAATTTAGTTCCTACGAAGAATCAAACCTGGACCTCCGGCATGGCAAGCAAGTATCTATCCTCGGCGTCACATCAATACCGTTGAGAAGAGGCAGGAGTGCGTGCAACAATAGACAACGCCTCCTAGATAGAACAAGGCCTTCGCATTACAGTCCATGATGTAATGTTTCCGGGCCCGACTGCCAAAAGTGTACTGCATAGTCATATATGGCGACGGTCGCCGATCCGCACAACCTACAGTGCTTCACAACTACGCCCCAGAGACGATGGCGGACACGACCAGCGTTCCAGATCACAACGCACTTTGAATATCGCCTATTAATGGCTCTTGTAAGTAGTTCTTAAATCAAGAAAAATTCTAAAGTTATGTTAGGTGCAAAAACAGCTGAAATTTCAAACGCGTATGTTCTAATTAAGGCTCGAAAATAATGACGGTGAGAAATGTACTGCCACACAATCCTTCCAAAACAACAAAGCACTTTCATGCAAAACTTTAACTCCAAAGACGGACGTTACGAATGTGCTTAAAGCGGTTACATTCGTCAAAGGAGTGCAATATCTCTTTCACGATTGATCAAGTGCCAGAGTATTGCGATAAATGTAAAGTGGTAAAACGATGCAATACGGTAAAATAATCATATCAAAAGTAACAAAATAGTGCAATAGCCAAAGCAGTAACAGTCAGACTGTATAACAAATGTTCTCAATATAAGTATTTTTCTTTTGTGAAATCAACCTTTTTTTCTGTAGAAACAAAAATAATTGGTATTTTTCGAAAAACAAATCTAAACAAAGAAAAGGAATTAGAACCTTTTTACATGTTTGCTAAGGTCATTAAGTGCTACTATTCCGAACTTCTCAGTTGACACCGAATGCCTTGAATCAGTGCAAAGCGCCCGCGTGTGCTCGAAGACCCGACCTACACAATCTTAAAAAAAAGTTTGCACCCTTTCGGGCTTGTCTTGTCCCACTACAGTAATCGTGACGTCAGTAATCGCCTTGCACGTCATTCCTTTCTTTAACGATGCGGTCCCGGCACTTCCAGGCAATGAAAGACTTGCACGTCATCAGCGGGACATGACATTCTTGATAGGAAAGCAGCGGGCACTGAGTTTTCAAGGAAGAAAACGCAAGCAAGGCAGATGACGATCATCGTTGTGGGACAAGATAAGCCTCAAAGGGTGCAAGCTTTTTTAAGAGTGTAGGTGAACAAGCCCGTGCCGGCTCTGGGCCCCCAGCTTCAAGCCTGGCCCAGGCCCGAAAGCATCAGGCCTGGGCCTGCCAAAAATTTATTTATCCAGCTCGGCCCGGGCAGGCCCTAGCCCGTGCAGTGCTCAAGTCGGAGCCACCGTCCATGACTTGGACAGTGCATGGATTAAGCCAACCTTCAACTCATCTGTCTGCTACACCCACATGCATGCGAGGGCAGTTCAAAGCACCAGTCTGCTATCGCCATGAGCAGGTCAGTAGCGTTGAGGTGCGACTCGTGAGCAGGCAGTAGCAGTAGCTTCTATCACAGAATACTGGTGTTACGTCGAAGGAAACGCCCTGCACAGAGTACATGTAGTTACAGATGTTCCAGAGAGGAGAGAAATAAAGGCAAGCGGTAAAGACAAGGAGATTAACCAGATGATATCTCTGGTTTGCTACCCTGTACTGGGGAAAGTGGCAAGCGGGCGAAAGAAAGAAAACAATGAGAAAAGAAAGCAAATGAAGGTATTCAAGTATGAACAATGTAGAACTCTCTGTGTGGGCGCCGTCACACAGTCTGTAAAGGTGCCAAGTAGCCATAATCAAAGTCAATGTCCCACTAAGATATAGAACCACACACATTGCGCACTGTCGCACAGGCCGACAATTTTTCCCCTAATCCGGCATTTTTTAGGCAACGCAGCGGCGCCTTTCTAGCGGCTCGCACTGATCTCCGCGTAAGCTAGGTGTACAAGAATTTCCCAGACAAAATAAGCGACACCGTTCGTCTGCACGAGATGACGAACTGGATTCCACCCTTAGCGGCACCAGCACTGTCCTTCTCTCCACTCCGCTGTTTTTTAATGCTGAATCACCGTTTCATGCCATTTATTACGATGCCATGAGCAAGCGCACTTTATCTCCCATATTTCAGTGCCATCAGCATATTTCTCACATTTTTTATCGCTCCTTTGACATACTCAAACACGTGCCGCTCGCTGCTCGGTAAACAGCGAGAATCGAGTGACGTAAAGGCCGAGGCGTCACTCGAGGGAAACGGCACAGAGGAATGGTGTGAGGGACGGGTTGGGGTGAAGGGCATTTGCTTACGAAGAAAGTATGCACCGTGACTGCGGAAACAACTATAGCGCGTGACTTTTGAGGACGTGTACGTTTTCTACTGACCAGCTTAACAGAGCGACCTAGTTCGCTTGCACCTTGCATTATAAATATTAAACATATACTATATTTGCACCCTATTGAGTCTTGTTGAAAACTTATCCCGTTTCTCCAGCCTAACAAACGTACAATCTTCAA
This sequence comes from Dermacentor silvarum, assembly GCF_013339745.2. Lineage (NCBI taxonomy): Eukaryota > Metazoa > Arthropoda > Arachnida > Ixodida > Ixodidae > Dermacentor > Dermacentor silvarum. The sequence continues at coordinate 68,102,900 of NC_051156.1, forward strand.
TGTTCAACAATGTTCAATGTTTGTACGTAAACGTAGAAACGTTCAGCACTATCTACTTCGGGCTGAAATCAGGCATTCCCATAAACATTATTCGCGTTCTTTTTTCGCTTTTGCCGCCATTAACAAAGTTGCCTAAGATGTCGGTGTCAATGAAAAATATTTTTTCCTTCATTTCCGATGCCAGGTAGCGGCATAGTTTGCCTATCACCAGCATGACTGAATATATAAGCACTACGAGAAGCTGTCCGAATCTACATTCATGAAGATGAATGTATATTCATCAGATTCATCAACAGACGTGTGCTAAAGCGGAAGCATGAATTATTCAAAAACTCGGAAAAAGAAAGATTGGCTATAGTAATGTTGCTGATAATTTTCCTAGAATGGACCTGCATCTCTGACGAAAAAATAACCACCGTGCCTTAAGTGTTGCCTGCTGTACACGCGGCAATCCGAAAGTAACGAAACAAACCTAAACTAAGAGCTCAAAGTACAAACGGTAGGTTTCGAAGTGTAATTCGTCCTTACATCCGACGATAAGTATAAGCCGCTTCTTTTTGACGTAATGAAAGCTTTGGACGTACTTTGCTTTCTATGGCAACTATATGTCAGTGTTTAAATGCAGTGTAACAGTATGCCACGCCCAGGCCGTTCGATCTTGACACCCAAGATCGAACGACGAGAGGTGTCCGGAAAAAACACTCAAACCAACCGGAAGCCGAAATCGCGGAGACCTGTCAACTTGCAACGATTGCGTGCGCGCGAGTTGGCATTAGCGCAGGCGGGCAAAAAACAAAACTAGGTCAGCAGTGCGACGGACAGTTCGTCAATACGAAACGACCAAAACTGCGTAGTTATACTCACAGACTTTTGACTTTGTTGGTCGGTCCGCGTCTACTACGCGAAGTAGAAAAGTCGCCAGAAAAAGTGCAAGGAAGCAGCAGCAGCGGTAACAGACGTCGGCGCAACAAGAGGACGGCGCCATCTTCCTTTTTATCGTCTGCTTATGTGCCCGTATGCCTTCTGGACAGCGTCACACAGCACCCCCGGCGAACGACGCCGTACTATCTTGCCCTCGAACTCGGTGAAGGCCCCCCCTTACCCCTAGCCTCGCCTCCCCCCCCCCCCCGTCTCTTCGCGATAACGCAGATGACGGTAACTCCCGTTCGCGCCATCACGTAGACCCTCTCTCTCCAGTATGCGTGGCATTGTCTGTTTGAAAAGTGCTTGCCTCTTTGATATAAAGTGACGTCGCCGAGAGAGGCGAATGGTGGCGTACGGCTTGGAAAGAGAGACGCTGTTTGGCACCTCGTGTTTCTTTTGTCATTCGCTGTCCCCGTAGAGGGCTTATGAAAGTAAACACATTTTCCGCGTGGCGGCAGAACTGTTGCCTTAAAGCCGTTGCTCACATATTCGTGATCATGAAACCCGGGACATTATTCTCGAGGCGAACACCACTTTCGGGGATGGGATCATCTTTCGGCGAGATTTCCCGTGACTCGGCACCATGAATTGGCACCATGAATTGGCACCATGAATTGGCACCATGAATTGGCATCATCAATTGGCACCATCAATTGGCAGCATGAATTGGCAGCATGAATTGGCAGCATGAATTGGCACCATGAATTGGCACCATGAATTGGCACCATGAATTGGCACCATGAATTGGCACCATGAATTGGCACCATGAATTGGCACCATGAATTGGCACCATGAATTGGCACCATGAATTGGCACCATGAATCGGCACCACGACTCGGCCCCACGACTCAGCACCTGGCCTCGGAACCGTGTACTTCAACGTGTCCAGGTGCCTAGTCAAAAGAAACCTCGCGACAGTTGATCGGACCCCCGAAAGTGGTCGCTTGAGAATAGCGCCCCTGATCTGTTAGCTTAATGAAAATAAGATATTTGACTAGATGGTGCGATGAGACACGTGAACTTTGAAGGCGTATGATGCATTCAGCTGATGCAGTAGAGGGGTACCTCGAAGTTCTTTGGGGGCATACCTTCGTTCTGCAGTGAACCTATATTGGATGATCATAATGATCACTAATACGATCACGTGCTTGCACAGAAGCGTCCAAAACCGCTTGGATCAAAAAACGGCTTCATTCGTGAGTCAGAAACATCGTCGTGTTTACATCTTCACCATATGAAGTCACCCTTATGCCCAAAATGCATTTTGCTATCTTTTTGGGGGAAAACAACACTTTTGCTATAGCAATCGGCTGTTACTTCATGCCACGCCTGCAGATTCCTGTGTACTGATCTCCTTAAACGTATTTGCGTTTACAACAAGCTCAGGCCGCTGGAGACTGCCTCTGTGGCCTGCGCCTTTCTGCCAATGCATTCGGTAGTGGCATGTATTTGGTAGTATTTCTCAGTGGTGGTAGCCGTAGAATGTGGTAGCCCAGCCCCGGTTAGGTGAATGCTGGGGTCTTGGATATATGTCTTGGATAACGTTCACTCAGACTTCTACACTGTCAGTTGTCATGGAATTTGAGATTTAGTACAGCTGGGGTCATTCCACTGTAACAGTGGAAGCCTGTAATCAGCAACAGCTTCAAGAGTGACACAAAACGCTGTTGAAGTTGTCCCCCCCTCCCCCCCTAAGAAAAAAAGATCTACCGAGGCCGCAAGTAAACGCGAAAGCCAGTGAAAACCGGGGCAGACCGAGATATAAACTTCGTCTTGATACTCTCCTCCCACTGCCACGAATTCTCTCCTTGGCATCAGGTGCCATCAGGAACGAGGCCTTGGCCTGCTATATACAAAATGTTGGCAACATTGGTGGCCACGACGCGGCCTCTGTAAACAGTTTGTTGCCGTTGTGGTTGCTGGGCCACTAAAGAAGTGGCACATACCCAGCAGGAGAATGAACCACGTAGAACTGAGAATCTAAAACGTTTAATCTAAGGACTTGTCTTTACAAAGAGAAGATAACTGAAACGGGTCAGGACAAACAAGTAGCAAGCAAATTCCAATGAGTAACAAAAAACATGTGAAGCGAAGCTTGTGTAAACCGGGTTATAAAATGCTAAACCCGGGTTACAAACCGGGTTATAAAGTGCCTGTTGTGGTGAGTGCAATTGTCTTTATTGTCATCCTACACACTTCTAATCCAATCTAGAGTGCTTATGTATGTGCAACACATATACAACACAAAGGTCATAACTTTGATGTCACCCGCAGGGGTGGCTCAGTCAGCTAAGGCGTTTCGCTGCTGAGCACGAGGTCGCGGGATCGAATCCCGGCCCCGGCGGCCGCATTTCGATGGAGACGAAATGCAAAAACGTCCGTGTGCTTGCGTTGTAGTGCACGTTAAAGAACCCCAGGTGGTCAAAATTAATGCTGAGCCCTCCACTACGGCGTTCCTCATAATCATAACTGGTTTTGGCACGTAAAACCCCAGAAAGAATAACTTTGATGTCATGGAATTTGATATCGTGCACTACACCATCCCAAGCTTCTATGAAATGTAAACACCAAATCTCGCGGATGCACACCATGACACGTCGACGAAGCCATATCACGTGGACGAAGGCGATGTGTGACGCTTGTATAAGAAAGAGATGTGATGAGAATAAGTGTATGCACAGAGAATTGTGACACATATCTCGCCGTACAGCTAACGAATCTGTACCTCTTGCACGTTTAGCCCAATCTTTCTCAGTTTGCAGTGTACGAGTACACCGTGAACAAAAAAACATAAAACGTTTGTTGTTGTTGTCGTCGTGACACAGTGGCCTATACGGCTATACTTAATCTGGAGAGGATTAGCGATGAATGGGAATAAACCCAGTGGGCAATTGCCCAGAGTGGGGTAGCCTAAGTTTAAAATATTTAGGCTAATCAAAGATACCATTGAATACCTTGCACTATTTATTCCCTTAAACGATCTGCGTGCTTTATTGTTACCTGTTAGCCAGCATTATGTGTATAGGTTTTATGTCGTGACCTACTGCTTGATTAAGCAGAACAATTCAGGGACGCTCACTGGTACAATTTTGTCGGTTGACATGTAACGCTATCAAGCCGGTTTGCGATAGCAGGGCTCGCGTGCATATCAGGCGGTAAACCGACGACTGACAGCAGCCTACTGAGGAGTCCACGCCGGACCACTGAAAATGAGGCAAACAAAGCATCGGCTCTAAAAGACAGAAATGGCCTCTTTACGCCTATCTACCCCCCCCCCCCTCAGCGGTCCATCTAAAATAAACTAAAACGCGCCATACGTCCTTTGTCCGCAAGAACAGCAGCATACTAAATTTTCATTCTGCCACTCATTGCAGTCTTCTCGGCATTCTTTCAAGCTCACCTGTGTGACGCAGTGTCCGCGGAACTGCGATACATGGAATAGCCATATAACTTACGCAAAATATACCTATATATATGAAGTGACTCTGTCGTGTCTTAGCGGGCAATCTTCTATAATTCTACGTGGCTCCTACTGCAGAACGTTTTTTTTTCTGCAACCATATTTCTTTGATAAGAATATTGGTGGTGAGGTGTCTGGAAAGAAAATCTAACGTTCCAGAATAATACGTTCCGCAGTGATTTCTTGGTTATGGCGTTCTCCTGCAGCTATGGAGGAGGACGCCGGTTCCCCCGCAGGGGCGTCTGCGTAAGCAGGCGTTTGGTGTGTTGCGACACCACGTACCCGAGCACATGAGGCTTGGACCCTCCCGCGTGTAGCCGTGCGCGGCTTAGCCGTGTCTGGGGAAAGGGGGATCCTGGGGGTTGAGCCGATCCCGGGTGTTCGGACCTCTAAGGCCCCCCGGCGGAGGCAACACACCTCTTCGGCCTCTGCTTCACATAGACGGCACCTCCAGACTGACCCACCTGGAGGAAATCGGCAGTCGCCTTTTCCTGTCCCCCTCTCACCACTTTTTCTTTCTCTTTCACTGTCTCTTCTTTCCTGTCTTCTATATCTTCTCCTCACTTCCAAATTTTCTGGGCGGCAAGGGTTAACCTTGTGTGGCTAGCCAGTCTTGGCTATGCTGTATTTGGTTATAGCAGTGATGTACAACTGGCGTTGGCAGGATTCCCATTACAGGAACTCCTGTCACGTCCCCGCGTTGGGCTCCTTGGTGGGTGGTTGGCATCGCTGCCGAAAATCCCAGCTATACTCTATGGACAGCGCGTTCCCCTAACTCCCTGATCGCCCTCAGAAACGAGGGCGCACCGAAGATGTATTTCAATTTTTTGGCAACAGAACACAAAACTTTCCACGATTCACGTCATCCACTCCGATAAACCTGAAAAGACAGTAAAAATGATCTCACCCTTCCTTGTCTCGAAGTCTCTGACTGAAGTTCTTGGCCGAGGCTACAAAGCATCGAAAATGGCAAGCGGGTGATCTGCTTCTGGAGCTCCGCGATCAGATACAATACGAAAAGCTGCCGAAATTAGTGTCATTTGGGGACATCCCAATAACACGACCCCACACCGTACTATGAACACCACTCGCGGCGTTGTTTCAGATGATGATTTAATGGAGCTAACCGAGGCTGAACTCTTGGAGGGCTTCAGTGAGCAGAATGTGATAAACGTTTAAAAGAATTAAGATGAGGCGCGACGGCAAAGAAATCAAGACTAAGCACCTGGTGCTCACTTTCGGCTCAAGTGTCCTGCCCGAATCCATCGAGGCCGGATACATCAAACTTCGTGGTCAGGGCATACGTTCCAAATCCTCTCAGATGCTTTAAATGCCAGCGATTCGGCCACAGCTCTCAGAACTGTCGAGGCCGCCAAACGTGTGCGAAATGCAGTGCTCATGAAACACTCATCTGACTCTTGTGAAAACTCGCTACATGTGTTGAACTGTGATGGGGAGCACGCCGCATACTCGCGGTCGTGCCCCCACCTGGAAAAAAGAAAAGGAAATTGTACTAATTAAAGTAAAGGAAAATCTAACGTTCAAGGAGGCACGCAG
>NC_051156.1:68108940-68144836 GCF_013339745.2 Dermacentor silvarum
CGATATGTGTGCGTCGCGTAGACTTCACCTCGAGCGACGAAGTCTTTGTCCCCACCGGGCCGGAGGTCGAAAGGACCCCTGTGGCCTCTGCGGTGCCCTGGCTGCTGCCGGAGCTTGTAGAGGCCACTGGTGTGGACATTTTGAGAGATGGCAGGGCAGCGTTGGCTGCTCCCACCTTAGGGGCGGGTGGCGTTAGCCTCGGCACGCTAGGCGTGGTCCGGGCTACCGCCAGAGGCCGTTGTGGTGCCGCCCCCCGTTGCACCACTTCGGCGAAAGATGTTTTGAGCAAGAACAAGGAGGAGATACGTTGACGTGCTTCGCGGAATGTGATGTTCTCCTTCACTTTTACAGTAATTATTTCTTTTTCTTTCTTCCAGGCTGGACAAGCTCTGGAGTATGCCGGGTGACTGCCGTCGCAGTTCGCACAATGTACCTCGTCATTATTGCAATCGTCAGAAGAGTGACCAGTTGTGCCGCACTTTGCGCACATAAGCTGCCCTCGGCAGCTTTGGGATGCGTGACCAAATCTTTGACATTTGAAGCAACGTCGCGGGTTCGGAATATAAGGTCGAACATGAAGTTTTACATAGCCGGTTTCAAGAGTCTCGGGTAATGTGGTTGAACTGAAAGTGAGTATTAAATGCTTTGTTGGGATTTCGTTGTCATTCCTTCTGATTGTGATGCGCTGCACATGGATTACGCCTTGGTCCTTCCATCCATCCAGGAGTTCTTCTTCATTCAATGTCATTAAGTCTTCATCTGATACTACGCCTTTGACTGTGTTCATAGTTCGATGCGCGCTTACAGAAACAGGGATATTACCAAAGGCTACGAGGTGTGCTAGTCTGTTGTATTGTTCCTTGTCTTTTAGTTCCAGGAGCAAATCTCCACTTGCCATCTTTGTTACCTTATAACCAGTTCCAATGGTCTCTCTTAGGCACTTTGCCACAAGAAATGGTGAAATTGTTCTAGCTTTTGTAGATGATTGTTCGCAGTGGAGGACGTGGAATTTCGGGAAACGTTCGTTGTTTTTGGGCAAGAATAGTGATGTTGCATCGGTGCGTACCCTTTTCGAGGCACGATCGGTTGAGAAAGGGTTCGGGGATCCCATGGGAAGAAACTACTTGTTCGGCAACGGCGTCTGCCACCCACCGCGGAGCCCAACAAGGGGACGTGGCAGAACATAGAGACAACTCTGCACAGCGCCAGCAGTATGCCGTTGCTATAACCCAATATGGTAACCCAAGGTAGGACAGCCACACCAGGTTAACCCTTGCCGCCAGGAAAAGTCGAAGTGAAAGGAAAAGATGAGAGGACAGGACAGATTAAAAGTGGAAGGGAAAGACGAAGATGATGCTAGAGAGAGATAGGAAAAGACGACTACCGGTTTCCCCCGGGCGGGTCAGTCCGGGGGTGCCGTCTACGTGAAGCAGAGGCCAAAGGGGTGTGTTGTCTCCGCCGAGGGGCCTTAAAGGTCCGAACACCCGGCTTCGGCTCAACCCCCAGGATCCTCTTTTCCCCGGACACGGCTAAGCCGCGCACGGCTACACGCGGGAGGGTCCAACCCTCGTGTGCTCGGGTACGTGGTGGCGCAACTCACCAAACGCCTGCTTGCGCAGACGCCCCTGCGGGGGTCGAAAGTAAGTATTAGGTGTTTGGTCTGAATTTCTTTTCCATCTCGCCTCATCTTAATTCTTTTGACACTGATGACGTTCTGATCACTCCAGCCCTCCAGGAGTTCAGCCTCAGATAGCTCCAACAAATCACCATCGGATACGACGCCGCGGGTGGTATTCATGGTACGGTGTGGGGTTGTTGTTACTGGAACATCCCCAAAGGACACTAGATTTGGCAGTTTTTCATATTGTTTCTGATCACGGAGCTCGAGTAGCAGTTTACCACTGGCCATTTTCGATGCTTTGTAACCCGGACCGAAAACTTCGGTTAGAGATTTCGAGACGACGAAGGGTGAGATAATTCTCACCGTCTTTTCAAGTTTATTAGAGTGGATGACGTGAAAGCGTGGAAAGTTCTTTGTTCGGTTGCCATAAAATTGAAAAATGTCTTCGGTGCGCCCTCGTTTGTGAGAGCGATCAGGGAGTCGGGGGAATGACGATAAAGCCATAAGGTAATAATGATTTCGGTAACTATGCCAGCCGCCCACCACCGAGCCCAACAAGGGGACGCTACGAGACCCGAAGGAGACGCAGACGCCAGCTGTACATAGCCACTATAACCTAATATAATAGACCCAAGGTTGGATAGATTACACCAGGTTAACCCTTGCTGCCTGGAAAATTGGAAGTAAAACGAAGCGAAGAGAAGACAGGAGAGATGGAAAGTGAAAGAGAAAGACGAAGGTTGGAGGGAGAGAGACAGGAAAAGGCAACTACCGATTTCCCCCAGGTGGGTCAGCCCGGGGGTGCCGTCTACGTGAAGCCGAGGCCAAAGGGGTGTGTTGCCTCTGCCGAGGGGCCATAAAGGTCCAAGCACTCAGCATTGGCTCAACCCCCAGGATCCCCTTTTCCCCGGACACGGCTAAGCCACGCACGGTTAAGCGTGGGAGGGTCCGACCCCCATGTGCTCGGGTCCGTGGTGTCGCAGCCCACCAAACGCCTGCTTACGCAGGCGCCCCTGCGGGGAGTTCCTGAGGAAAATCAAGCCGTGTGTTAAGATACATTTGTGTACGTTTACCAAAATATTCTTGGTATTTGTTCTTTTTTGCCATTTCCAGCTGTCTGCAGTGTGGCTCTGCATGGGAATACATTGCTCTTTAAATATTTCTTTCAGGATCCCCATGCGTGTCATGTAAATACCTCCGTAAAGCTCTGCAGACGAGGAAATCGCGACTGAAGAGAAAAGCAGCAAAGACAGCCTGTGACAGGGTCAACAAGCTCCAAAGCGTTACAAAGAGAGTCAGGAGACTGACTTCAAAGGTACAAGATTTGAGTGACACCATTTCCAAAATGAATGATGCCACAGCAGCAACAGCTGAGGACATTTTACAGCAGAAGCAGCAGCTAGCCGTCAGACAGTGTTTTGAAGCTGCAAAACGAAAAAGTACACGGGGCATGAAGTACAACAAGGAATGGATGCTGGAATGCATACTTCTTAAAATGCGCAGCCCCAAACTGTATGACTACATGCGGAGACAGAATATCTTAGTGATTCCAGGAAAAACGACTATCAGAAAGTATATTGCAAGCTACATGGCTAATTTTGGTTTTAATGAAAACATGCTTCAAACGCTAAAAGAGAAGACTTCCACAATGGACCCTTTCAAGTGCCAGGGAGGTATAGTGATAGACGAAATTAAACTCTCTGAGCACTTGTCTGTCGACACAGCTGGCAGGGTCAGTGGTTTCGTCGACTTGGGTGCCTACACACCTAAAGAAGAAAAGCAACTGCCTTGTGACCACGGTCTTGTGGTAATGTTTGTGCCCCTCACTGGTAGCTGGAGCCAAATACTGGGAACATTTGCTACACGCACAAACATCAAGGGGGAGTTACTTGCAAAGATAGTGCTGGAAGCCACAATTCTGGCAGAGAAAGCAGGGCTTTTCGTCAACTATGTCACGTGCGATGCCGCGACATGGAACAGAAAAATGTGGCGGATTATGGGTGTGAAGGCAAATTCAAAAGAAGTTATTGCTAAAAGGGTGCATCCTTCTGACGACAAGAGGTCCCTCTACTTCCTATCGGATTTTCCACACCTTGTGAAGAACATCCGCAACAGACTTCTTCAAACAAGCTTCCACACGCCAGATGGAAAGGTGAGTATGTTATTCTTTTAGAAGGCTGTAAATTTACTTCAGACACCCCTCACATGTCACCTGCACCTTGACGGCTTTCTAAAAACGGTGTCCAGCATGCAGTATGGAAGAGCTACAGAACTGTTGCCTAAAATTTTGGCAACCAATGCTTAAATGTATTAAGGTAATAGCAGTTATAGTTCAAGGCAAAGTAAATGTCAGTTACCGAATGTCAATTTTATGCTACATTTTTCATGCATCTGCCAGTGGGTAATTGCAGTGCATGTCACATTTTTTTTTCTATTACTCCAGGTCTCTATGGGGCCACTGCGAGAAGCTTTGAAGATTGATGAGAACAACCTCACCTTGAAAGCCATGCCTCGGCTTACGAAGACCCACATAGAGCCAAATAATTTTGAAAAGATGCGTGTGTCCCTCGCCTTCCAGATTTTCGGCTCTGATTCTTTGAGAGGCCTTCAGCTTTACAAATCACAGCTTGAGAAATGTGGAAACATTGAGCCAACGCAGAAGTTTTTCAGGTCAGTGTTTTTTAAAACTCATTTTACCTACTCAATCATGCCTTTTACTGTGGCGAAGCTGTGAAGATGGTGCATAAAAATTTGCCGACCATTTTCACAGCAAATTCTTGCAGCAGTTATTCAATGGATATTTAAATTGAAGTACACATAGCATGATGCAGTGTGTAATGCATTGACATTAACTCATAACACAAACACAATACTTCCAGTTCATCTATTGCTGAGTATTGTGAACTGTTTCTTTTAAATTTCGGACAAGTCTTGAGCATTATGGCATGCATAATTCAGAGAATGCACCAAGACCATTAGAAAATTTTACTGTGTAACTGTTTAGCGGTTGTGGTTAATTCCTTAGTCATGCATTTGCAGGAGGATGAAGTCTCTCATCACAGTGATGACAGCACGTTTTCCAGGGGAAGCTTTGAGGCCCAACTCTCCGGCAGTACGAGACCTCGAAGAATTCTTGGAATTCCTCTCAAGATGGGAACAGACTGCTGATAAAAAGAACTTCTTGAGTGAATGTACGACGGAAGGACTGAGGGTCACTATAAATAGTACCTTGGGTCTTCTTAGCTATCTACATGCAGAGCTTGGCTATTCCTACCTTATGACAAGCCGCTTAAGCCAGGATAAGATTGAAAACCTATTTGGTATTGTAAGGCTGTCATCTGGATGTAATGCTCATCCCACTCCGCAACAATTTCTGACTACCATTAATTGTCTGAGCTATTACAATCTTGCCAAGAGTGTTACTGGATCAAATGTTGCAGAGGGGGTTGTAAGCTCACTTTTGACTGTTGCAGACAAGCCTGCTAATTTGTATAAGCAGCAGCAACTGGTTGATATGTTACTTGATGCTGGAGACTTCGAAAGTGCTGAAGGTTCGCTTAATAGCAGTTCTTTGTCTGCACCAGACCACCCATACGTTGTTCAGCACAGCGACTCGAGGCTTACGTACTATGTGGCAGGCTATGTTGCTAGAAAATGTGTGCTCCAAACAAAGTGCAGTGCATGCATGAATGAGCTTCTGCTGCCTGCATCAGATGGCCAGTCCCTAAATGCTGCTGTTTTCACGAAATCTTGTGATTTCGGTGGTCTTTTGTACCCTTCTCTGAAACTTTTTGTCTTTATTAGTGAACTTGAAGAAATTTTCACTGGTTGTTTTAGCAAGAGTGACTTGCACAAAGATAGTATCTTGGATGTCCTGGCAGTAATCAACAGGAGAAGCATTGGAGGTGTTGGTTGCAGCGAACATTGCAAGCCATTAACTGCTAAGCTGATCAGCTTTTACGTGGTCACACGTATGCATTTTATATAAAGGGTCTGAACAAGTCGCGGGATGAAAAACGAAGAAGCGCACAGCAGCACCTGAAATTGAGTAGGCTATAAATTGCTGCATTGGCATAAAAAGGATGTCAGTTTTTGAGCATATTTTATTACTCTTAATTTTTTTAAGGGTCACCAAGAAGAGAGATGATTTTTCTGAGAATAGGTTTGTAAGCAAGAGAACGTGCAAACTCTGACGCAAAATCTGAAAATAAAATTTCATCTTGAATCTTTTTGTATTATTAAACCTGTGATGGTTAATTTAGCAGCTTTAGGGTTCTCGGAGCACAATTACTCGAACTAAGCTGATTCATTGTTCCACTTTAGAGTCGGTTTAAACAATTTTGCAACCATAATAACATTTTTATTTATTTAAATGCATTTTACAAAGACAACCTAAGCTCTGCTATTCTGTTTTGTTTTATGTTATATTGTGTATCCTGGCTCTATAATTTTATTCTTTTTATCATTTTTAATTGCAAATGTATTGTTTGTATAAGTATGCGATTGTTAATAGGACTTTGCAGTGGTGTTGCCTTTAAACTCTCGAAATCTTGCACTGCTATGTTTCACTGAAGGCGTTTTTCTGCAGCATTACGTATGTGCATTTTTGTGGGTCCTACAACAATAAACGCATTCCCATATTTTAATATGATAGGGTGCTCTGGAAAAACTCTGCTGTTCTTCAGACAGTGACATTGTCAATAAAGCTTGCTTTTGTTGTGAGTGAACGCAACCACAAGCAACGCGCCCTTTATTTGATTCCAACATTGGTGTTTTACGTGGAACTGGCGGAGTTCTTCGTCTTATATGCAACACATTGCTTTTTTCTTTTTTTCAAGGGGAGGGGGGGGGGATGAGGGAGGCTTCCGATGTGTGCCGGCTAGCTGGTACACTGTAAAAAAAAATGTCACAGTTTCGCCCTAAGGGCGAAGCAATGAATGCGATAGCAACACAGCAATGTCATACGAAGTAAGGTGAGCGGCCTTGGTAGCAATATGAATTGTAGTAAACATGAGCTGATTAAGTAAGCAGGTGTGCTGCGGCGTAAGTAGACCGACATGAAGAGAGACTCGATGACCACGAGAAGGCGCGTGTGAAACGGTGGTGTTGATGAGAAGCGCTTCCCGTGGGCAGCGCGTGCGAAGGGACACACCTGTAGTGCTGCACTGCCGATCTGGGCAGCATTGCATGTGTAGCGTGCGTTGGAAAATGTGGCCCGACTATTACTAACTGAATGAACAAGCGTGGTGTGAGCGCGCACAAACAAACATGAATAGATCACACTGAATGACTGCAGCCAACGACTGTCAAAACGCTGGCAGCGCAACGTACCTTCGCCCGCGCAGCGGGCGAAGGACGTGCGCTCTACCAACGGAAACTGAGCGGCATAAAGGTCGGAGCCGTGTGGAGATAAGAGACGGTGCGGTCGAACGAACGACGAGCGCGGTTGTTGGAAGCGTAGAAGTGCGCCCCCCCCCCCCCCCCATGCTCCCTCCGGCGCTGGCTTCCCGCTTCCTGGCTTGCGCGTGGGAGAGATAAGAGACTGTGCGGAGCGACGAGCGCGGTTGTTGGCAGAGAAGTGCCCCCCCCCCCCCCCCTGCTCCCTCCGGCGCTGGCTTTCCGCTTCCTTGCTTGCGCGTGGGAGATTGAGTGTGTTCGCTCTCCGTGATAGCGCGCGTCCCCCCACGCTTCCGCTGGGGCATACGGCGAGCGGCGAAGATTTTATCTATACGGAACGTCACGGCGACGGCGACGCCGACGGCAGAAATCCGGTTGAAGTGTCCATATAATTGCTATCGCAATAAAAAGGGGGGGGGGAAGCGCTCGTTATGCGGTACGATGTGCTACGCTACTTCAAGCTGCAACACAGTCGGCGGCAACTTCAGTAACAATAATGTCAAATAATATTTATTTGCATTAACATTTTTGGAAAAGGGGGTATAACAAAGAATGAAAAAGATCATCCTAGGCTCGACGGAGAGGTACGAACACGTACGCGGAACGCCTGCCAGCCATCCGCGCTGGTAGATTGGTCGACGCCAGCGCCACCGCATCATTCCACGCTGAAACGGCCGCGCTCAGGCAGGCGCTCGCGCCACTCAAAAGCTTCTAGTACACTCTAGGGTTGCTGCAATTGTTACCAACACCTCAATACTAGATTATTCCATATACAGCCGATAATGTAGCACTACATATAGTACCTTGTCGGTTTGCATAAAGGTATGCAGATTTTAACTTAATATGTTTTCCTGTAACCTTTTATTATATATAAATTTGCAGAAGCAAATGTATGGAGAATTATTTTTTTGTGTGTGACTGTATTGTTGGTCAGGCAACACTGTTTTGGGCGGAGCCACAACTGAATGGCACCGCGATGAAATACCGCGCCGTGTGTCTCCAATCGACGGAGCGGCAAGCCGGAGCATCCGAAAAACCGGATCGCCGCACGTCGGATCAGACGCCGCGTCGTACCGTGTGTACGGTGCATTTCGGTAAATGAGAAAGGCTACTATCATCATCATCATTGACAGAAGCTGACCCCCCTCAGAAAAAACCTGGATCCGCCCCTGGTCCCAACTGATGCTCGTTGATGTGAATGGCAGGTCATTCATCAGAATTCGCTCTTGCTTATTTTGCTCTTGTCTAAAAATTAAAAACTCGTCGCAAAGGTTGCAATTAAGATTGTTGTTGAGTTGTAAAATTTGCAAATGAACTTGATAGGATGAGGGTGCTCGACTCTTTCTGGAAAAAACTTCCAGCAGGCGCGGATCCAGGGGGGATGTCCGGATGTCCTGACCCCCCCCTCAGATTTCTGCATCGCCCCCTCGCTGACAAGGGGATGGTCCTGTCGCAAAAAATATGGCCACCAGCATTCTTAAAAATTATTTTTCGCGAGTACCAGTGGTAACAGCCATGTAGAAATAAAGCTAGCTCGCTCACAAGCTTAGTTGTATTCCGTACGGGTGTGGTGTCGCGAGGTTGCCGTAGTTATTTTTTCTGATGCACACCTTGGACCTCCTGGCGCCGGCCGTGCCTTACTCGTCCCGTCGGTGGCATCGAATGAACGAGGGGACGTCCCTTTTGCCAAGCATGCCGATGTCCGCGCGAGCGCCTTCGCGCCTGATCAACTTAGTTCCCCCTCGGGGTGTCATCGGTTGCCTCATTGGCTGTCATCGGTTCCGCGACCAACCTGCTTAATGAAAGAGATCTCTCGCTGAAGTGTTCATATATAAATAATAACAACTAACAGCTAAACTAAGGACTATGCATAGGCGACTTTTTTTTAACTGTAGCACCAATTGTGATCACAGTTACACGTTGACAATATCCAGTACGAGCACAGTACCGTTCGTATGCTACAAGCTTTTCATTGTAATTTCGCAGTTGTATTGTCGTACATTAATAATAGGAGGCTCAAAGCCGCCGGATCCGTTTATCTGAGTGGCCGTGCTCGCGGAGCGGGGCGAAACCTCGAGCAGCGGCTGCGAAATGGGGGAGCGTGACGTCAGCGGCCAACGCCAGCGCGCGGGCATAGGATGGCGTCGCGTGATTAGAGAAACGGGAGCAGATGCGCGCCTTGTGTAAAAGGATGACGTCGCGTGGGAAACAAAACATGAAGACGCTGGCTGGCGCTCTCGGCTACTACACCACATCGTTCTTCTTGTAGGTGGCGTCGTGAGTCTTCATACGCGGTGATTCGCATATCGTAAACAACCAGCGTAGTGGTTGCCGCGTTGGAGCTCCAAAGCAAACGAAGGTGTCTCAGCCGAACACCAAGAATCTCCTTAAGGAAAACAAGGTGTCCCAATAGAACTCCGAAGATGGACCCGTGCTTACACGTTAATAACGAACCTGCGACAGATCATGCCAAATTTTATTTTAAGAAACAATACAGGCTAGATATACCGGGTGTTCAAAAATAAGCTTTATGGTTTTCTTAAAATGAGGCACTGGGAGGCACGTGAAAACCACCTGCACAAATAAGTTATGTGGCCAGGGGGACACAAAGTGAGATGATAATTATCGCTAGTCAGCAGCCGGATTGACTAAAATTGAATAATTAACTTTTTTATTGACTGCAGTAAGTGTGTATGTTTGTATTCAAAAGTTAGAGGCAGTCCTGTTTCTACACAGTTTCACTTCGAAGAATCCTTCTTTACTCGCGGACAACTTTCTGTGGCAATGAAGGGAAAGCTACGGAGGCAAAGCGCTCACAAGTGAGGGTGCTTCTGAAAAGAGTCCCGCGTTTTAATCCACGTTAGTTTATGTTGGCGAAGAGTAAACATAAACAGCTTATTAGCAACAGTTAAATAAGACAGAACACACCACTGAGTGTAAAAGTTTACTAATTTTGCGGCTTTTCCCTTCCGCGTCTGGGCAAACGCGAAATCGTCGCACGTGGAAGTTGCGTCGATTCAGCGTCTGTTCCGAGCAACCAAAAGCACTGTCAAACGCTGCCGGACTACTTGGCGCAGTAACACATGTGCAGCATCCACGCGCCCGTAGCTTGCCCTTCATTGCCACAGAAAGTTGTCCGCGAGTATAGCGTGTCTATGCTCCGAGATATCCAACTACAAATTTTAATTGTCGTTTGCATGATTACGCATGCAAGAGAGTGAGGATCGGCGCAAAGCTCCTCCCTGATGTCCCGCGGCTGTTGGGTACGGCGCTTAGTCTGACAACGCGGCGGAGGCATTGGCAAAGATAATAACTGTCCCCCTTCCCCTCACGGCTGGCAAAAAAAAATCGAAGAACCCGTAACCGCTGTCGTAACACGCGACCGAGCAGCCTGTAAAAATGGCGGCAGCTGCCATGCCGAGATATTGCGCGCGCAGAGAAGCCGGAGGGCAGTGCGCGTGCGTAATGGTGACTAGACGACCGGGCATGGTCCTTCCCTGGGCTACGCAATGTGACTGCTGATTTCCAAGTATTGTAAGTTTTATTTAAATCAAAAGCAACAACGGTACCATCAACAGCAGAAACCTTTTTAGCTATGCTAACGAATATTTAATACTGCCGCTTTAAATTTGGTGTTGTCATGCACAAATTTCATGACAACAATTCACCCATCAAGATGTCAATGCCCTAAAAATGTTCAAAATGCCTCCCTTCCACAGAGCAAAGCATAAACCGCTCTCGCGTCGACTCGATAACTCTGCGCAGTACAATTGAAATTTGGAGTCGGACATCTCGGAGCACGAACACGCTAGAATAATTCTCCCGACTGATGCTGTGTAGACACACGACTGCCTCTAAGTTTTCAATACAAACAACCACTTACTGCAGTCGACAAAAATTCTTGTTCAATTTTAGTTAATTGGGCTGCTCACAGCGATAATTATCTCACTTTGTGCCCCCCCCCCCCCCCCCGGCCAAATAACTTATTTGCACAGGTGGTCTTCGCGTGCCTCCCAGTGCCTAATTTTAAGAAAAGCATCAAGCTTAGTTTTGAACACCCTGTATTATCAGGCACAGCCGCCAAGCACATGGCTGTATTGGGTAATGTCATTTTCCTATAACATCGGAGAAACCGATACCTGGCTTCGCTATAGGCCTTCTTCATCTTTCTGGGGTTTTACGTGCCAAAACCAGTTCTGATTATGAGGCACGCCGTAATGGAAGGATCCGGATTAATTTTGACCACCTGGGGTTCTATAACGTACCCTACAACGTAAGCACACGGGCGTTATTGCATTTCGCCTCCATCGAAATGCGGCCGCCGCGGCCGCGATTCGATCCCGCGATCTCGTGCTCAGCTGCGCAACGCCTGAGCTGACTGAGCCACCACGGCGGGCTACAGGTGTTGCTCTAGCCATATAAAACGCGGGTTTATCGTGACCAGAAACGGTGAATTTCGGTAAATGAGAAGCTACTATCATCATCATCATCATCATTACCACCGACAAAAGCTGACCCCCCCCTCAGAAAAAACCTGGATCCGCCCCTGTCCAGCATATATTTGCAAAGTAGCAGGAACATTCGGAGCACCCTATTGCTCTGCAAGATAACTATTTTGAAGGTGACAGCATTTGAATGCACATCAAGAAATTACTTCCTTCAAAACGGAGCCAGTCTTGAAACATTTTGATTCCACCTTATATGTGTATTTTTGACCTCATAGCTCAGTCATGTTTCCATTATGTAGTGTTTAGTTTCTATGTGTTGCTAATTCAAATAATTTACAGGAGTCATGAGTTCTCGGCCTGCGTAACAAGTTCAAAAATATGCGCAAGAAGGTCGAGAACTGCCCACCAGAGATGATAGAGAAGCGGGCACAGTGCCTACACAAAAGACCACGGCAGCCTTCATCACAGGCTCCAGACAAGAAGTTGTGCCGCCTCTTCGTGAGTATTATGTTTTTATGTGACACTGCATACCTAAGGATAACTTGTTCGTTTTACAGAATGATTCATATAGTATTACAACTAATAGTCATCATTACTGGCAGTTCTTTGTGCTTCTATTCACACTATAAGAAGAGGCTGCTTATTATAAAACTATTGTTTTGTTCATTTTCCTTCCCTCTCACTTTGTTTCTTTCATACCTCATCATTTCTCCTGGAGGCACACGCCTGGCTTGTCACTAGGCTAACCTCTCCAGGCACCACTTAGTTTTTTCTGTCACTATGAAATACAGTGGTTCTTGTGTTGACCTATTGTTCTGGTATAGCACAGCGCATTGTTCATCGCTGGAGTAGGGTTGATCGCTCGAAAACAAAGTCATTGTGCTTCTTAAATCGGCTCCGCCATCCATTGCATGCTCCAAAATGGGTTTGCTTATCGGAAAATTGGCACTCTGCGCACCCTTAAACTACAGAAAAAAAACTTTTTCCCGTTCTTCATATGCCGTTGTCCGCACTCTCATTTGCTTTGAAGTGAACGTTCCATTCTTGATTGCGCTTTGGATGGTTGCATTGTTCTTCAAAATTCATGACAGTGTCGACTTCGGGATGTTGAACTTTTTTGCAACCTCTTTCTTGAACAGGCTACTTTGATCTAGCTGCTGAAGAAATTGCAGCTTCTTTTCAAGCAACATGATTTATGTGGCCATTTCATCACGCTCTCCATTCGGCCGAAACACCCATTGCTCATAGGTCTAAAACAGAGCAGCACAAACCAATACACGAATGATTGGGAATCCCGTTGGATCCCATACATGGCTACTCTATTGGCATGTCCTGACTGTGGAGTTGACTATGAAGATTTATTTCAATCCTGACCCCCCGCGGTGGCTCAGTCAGCTAAGGTGTTGCGCTGCTCAGCACGAGATCGCGGGATCGAATCGCGGCCGCATTTCGATGAAGGCGAAATGCAAAAACGCCCGTGTGCTTGCATTGTAGAGTATGTTAAAGAATCCCAGGTGGTAAAAATTAATCCGTGTGCCTCATAATCAGAACTGGTTTTGGCACGTAAAACCCTAGAAAGAAGAATTATTTCATTCCTAGTGTTTAGCTTTTGTGCCATGTAACCAAAGGTACAAAATAAGTCTTTCAATCAACTGAAGAATTTTACTGCACCGGACATAGGAATCCAGCCAAATAATCCTATTTAATTCTGTGTATCAGTAATTTTTGTTTAATAGGTGTCCGCTGGGTTTGATTCGTTATTAAACATTTTCAATTATTCCCATACCCCAGCACGTTATACTGCTTTCCTGGCATTTGAGGATGTGCAATTTATTCAAAGTACATGTGCACTTCATGAAAAAGCAAAGTGCCTGGTGGGGCCCATCTTTCTGCAAACTGTATAGGATTTGACAGTCAGCAGCAGTGCCACTTTGGAACAAAGTGAACATTGTCTGATGAGAGCTTTATATGAACACTTTCTAACTTGACAAATTTCTGCGCAATATCCTACATGTTAAACATTATATTGAGAACCACACAAAGAATATTTCTATCATTAGGCTTGAATGGCTCCATGTCTAAAGCTTCAGCTCAGCGACCTTTTTTTATACATTGCAGGATTGCAGCCATCTGGTTGTTTATGGCGAAACAGCGGAGTCGGTGATGCGGCACAACAATGGCTAAATGAAAATGCTGCAATAGCAGCAACTGATGCCTTAAGGCCGCGCCTTCTGGCCACTGCCCAGGAGCGGCATGAGGGCCTCCGAAGCCTCACCATTTCGGAGGCGTTGGTGCTGTTTCTGTTCCTAGCATTGGAGGCTTCGGTATGCTCTCATTGTCTGGTTTTCGGGCAACTTGTGGTAATCCTCTTACTTTTTACTTTCAGTTGCTGTTGGAATTCGACATCGTCTTCCAAAAGAATATTGGAGATGATTTTGCTAAGGGGTGTGAGCAGTTGTGGTGACATCGTGCTCAAGCATGCCGATGAGATAGAAGTCACAGTGTTTTCGAATGTGGCAACAGGTAAACACACAGGTGCCATTTATTATGCATGTGTATGCTGGTAAAGGCATTAAGCACTTTTGCACGTTTAAGTCGATAACATTTTGTCTGAAGCGAAAACAGGGGGTGAACCGAGGGGCTCGATTTTTGTTGGTCGTGATTATGTGATGTGACAGGCTTGTGAAGCATGAAAAAGTGTAGGGGAAGTTATTGTTATGTTTAATTGAAATCTAGACATAATTTGTAAAGGGAGATAAAAGTGAACAAATACACATGCCCCAGTTGAGATGAAACTTGCATTTCAGCACTGTGCATACGGTGCTCTACTGATTAAGCTACTGCGGCATTATCCCTCTGCCCAGTTTCTTTGTGGTTTGTGTACAAGATTAGCCCTGAAATTGTTAGCCAGCATCGGTCGTGTCGGTAGGTGAGCATAGGAGCAGGCACCTGGTGCCAGTGGCGTAGCCAGGAGGTAGCGCACCGGACACGTGCCTCTCCCGAAATTTCTTTGTTAGTATGCGGCCTGCCCAGCGCTGCTCCCCCGTCCCCAGTCAAGTGTGTGGCCCTCCCCCAAAGGAAGGAAAAATATTGCTGGCTACGCCACTGGCTGGCTCATAACACCTCGTATACCACTTCATGGCATCACGACTTAAAACAATGAGGTGGTTTCATGAGGTTTCATTTTCCTTCACATTATGTCTGTATCAATTAAACATAACTATTCATTTTCCTTATGCTCTCTCTGCTATCATTCTCTGTCACTTCACATGTTTATGAAAAATTGAAGGCTAAGTACACCAAGAACTTGTAGTACTTGCAGCTGATGCATTCAGTGTCTTTTGCATGCCTTACATGTGAACATTACTGCTGCATGTTGCATCGTCATTGTGCCTTTCCTCTCTTACCTTTGTAATCCATGAAACAGCATGGCTTACCAACCATGCCGACTTCTAATTTTGTTTCTTGACATTAGTTCTATTATGTGTAGGTCGTTAGTTAAAAGCTACTTGTAGAAAAAGCATTTGTTATTGTAGCTAAAATTGAACAGAGAAAAAGAAAAATAGTTAAGGGGTCCTGGCACACTTTTTGAACATAGTTGTCACTGAAAGCAATTGGCCCACCTATGCTATTGGCTGATTTCCTTTTTGTGAGAACATTCTCAGTAATACATAATTGTTTATTTTTGATTTAAATAAATTAAAAGTATACGTCTACGATTTTGAAAAGACAGAAAAATCATTGCATCTTTGCAATGCTCGTAGCTGCGTCTGCTGTGCGGGGCCTCCGAGATGCCAGCAGTATGCTGTGTAGCGTAGTCTACCGTGACCCCCATGGGATAGCACGAGGAGCCTTTTTGCCACTGCGACCTTCAACTTTTGGCCAGAGCTTTGCTTTCTTGCCTTCTACGACGTGTGGGTTCCAACGTGCTTGCGGATACAAAGAGAGAGAAAGCCGGGTATCGGTGTGCTAACTTATAGTTAAAGGATTCTGAAAATTTTTACCGCATGAGGTTCGTGTGACGACATACTTTCATAGCAAGGCCATTCTACGATTAGTTAGGAAAGTGTGTTGGGGCCCCTTTAACAATATCTAGAGGTTCAAGAACTGAAGTCCACTTCTTACTGTTTGCAGGAAACCCCATACTGGCCACATTCGAGTTTGTGGCGGCTCGCTGCAAGGAATCACTCAGTGTTGTTTTGTCAGAGGTGAGTACTTTGGAATTAAGCACATTCAAACATGTCAGTGTTACTTGCACTAATGATCTGACCCTGCATATACATTAGAACCTTGTCTATAAGTTTTTTTGTTTTTGTTTGGGGGGGGCGGGGGGATGTACTAACCAGAAAAAACGTACGACCCTACTCACTAAAACAATTTGTCTGACTCAACTGCAGTTGACATCAACATAATGCGAAGCGTAGCGCCAAGTTGGCCGGGCCTGAGCAGCCCGAGACGCACATTGCCTTTTTTGCAACTTCAGCAAGCTTACGTTTGCGCTCCTTGGATTCGACCTGGGTCAGCAGCTTTACTTCAGGCAGGCCATTTGGCTTAAAGTTTTGACATGGCCACTCAGCGAGAATTATTGTGGCAAGAAACGTTTACATGCGTCGAGCCAGTGGGGCCCGACTGGACTGAGATGCATTCTGTTGTTTTAAGATGGCGACGGAAAACCCAAACGAAATCGAGCTCGTGTGTCACTTCTGTGTACGATTCTGCCAGAGTGAAACATTACGTTCAATTGGCACTGCATGCAGCAGGGAACAGTGGCGCATTTGGGTTATTGACCATTAAAAGCATGCAGTATGTTTCCAATCACGCCTCAGTCAGATACTAAGTACATGTGCTTATCCTGGTAGAATGCAATGTGCAACAACCATCCATGAAGGAAGAAAATGGTGTTGACCCCTGAGGAAATATGTCGGTACCAGAAGAGAAAACTGTTGTCCCAAGGTTTTCATGTGACACTGGCAAGCGGGTGCTGCGGGGAAGCTGCTGTGGTAGGCGGCTACTGCTCTCGGTTGTACATGCCTCGCACCTTTTCTTGTTCACATGGGATCTAGTGGCTCGAAAATATATATATTATTATTGAAGTTTGGCAATGTACTGAACATTGGTATCAAATAAATGTTTTCCGAGAATGCACTAGCAGGTAAAAAAAAGCCTAACTGTATTGGGCTATTTCTCCTGTTACCAATCGCAAATATTGGCACCGGGAAATTGTACAGAACTGAATCGTATTAACAAGTTTCTACAGTACACTTAACTTTCCAGTGTTGGATTCTACGTGACCAAACATATTTGTACATTTTACATTAATTACTGTTGTCAGTCATAGCCTGAGCATCACAAGATTTTGCAGTTTCAATGATGTGACCCTGTTCTGTCATTCAGCAGGGCAATGTCCTGGCTCAAAGATCACTTGTTCGTTGATTGGGCATGTTGGAAAATAATATTATGCCTCTAGCCAAGTACTGTAATCTCAATTAGTGCTTTTACTCGTTTTTCTACAGAAGGATGTGCCACTGACTCCTTGCCTACTCAGAGAAGCGGACGGGGACCTGTCCCTCTACATAGACAGGGGTCATCCGGTCATCCTGCGACATCCCTCTTTGGCGGCATGGCATGCCTTTTTGCTTCTTTCTTGGTTTTTAATGTTGAGTACCCCAAAAAGGCACATCGACTATTAACATTTTTTGAACACGCCTTTTTGCGTCTGTGCCACACGAATCCACGTGTCAAGGCATTGGAACTGATTAACTTTTTCAGGGGACACGTGGCTCCTGTGGCACAGGGTTTGTAGTGTGCAATTATATGTAGGGTTGTTCACTTTCGGGTTTTATATTTTTTTAACTTCTGAGGGTAAAAATCAGGTACTATTTTTGAAGCTGGGGAGAAATTGGGTTTTTTGTGGAACCATTCTGGAATTCAGGTTTTTTTTTTCAGGTTAAATTTAAAAATGTACAAACTAATACATTACATTCTTTTTTTTATCAGGTTGTATCACGAGCTCCATAATGCTGACGCGTTAAAACTAGGCATCTGTTTCAAGCTGGTAACCCTGGCGACATCAGGGTTTTCTAGCAAATACTCCGAAATTCAGCGTTTGTTTGGAAATTAATAACTAATAATGACAGTAAACAACATTCATAACTTCTAGAAAATGAAACATTTTTCACGAACAATTGGGATAGCCGATACTTTAGTTGATGATAAGCAGAAGAAATGGAGCTGGGCAGGCCATGTAATGCCTAAGATGGATAACCGGTGGACCATTAGAGTTACAGAATGGATACGAAGAGAAGGAAAGCGCAGTCGAGGATGGCAGAAAACTAGGTGGGGTGATGAAGTTAGGAAAATTGCAGGCGCAAGTTGAATCGGGTAGCACAAGACAGGGGTAATTGGAGATCGCAGGGAGATGCCTTCGTCCTGCAGTGGACATAAATTGGCTGATGATGATTCACGAAAAGCTGGTCATCAATTTTTTTACACATTCTTGTAACATACGTTATCATCTACACGCGCAACATGTCGACCCAACAGGTGCGCTCGTTGGGCGATTGGTTGAGAACCGTGAAGCGTCCGCAATGCTGCACGCAGCTTGTGAAATGAACTATAGGCAGGGATGGAAGTGCTGTGCCATCTTGTGCCACACCACCGAGCTGCGCAAACGTGCGCCAATACACTAACTTCGAATGAAGTCACTAAATTTTGTGGCATGTTCGTGTTCAGTGACAACCACACAGCCACGTGTTGGCTAGCATTTAGCCCTAAAACCCAAGCTAAAGCAATCTGTTTCAGCATCAGCGTCTTTTTAGTATGGGTGTTTTGTCACTCATTGTATATAACTTGGCCACAGGAAAACTAAACTCCTTTGTACTATACAATGCATTATGGGTGTTTTATATGTCTTAAGTGTTTGTGTAATGTTCAGACCGCAGAACCTATCCGACATAACCTAACAGTGTTCGACAAAGTCAAAGAACATCTAGATTTTTTTTATTTCACTCATATTGAGCCATACCTAACATGCCACAAAACGAACAATACCTGCTCCAATGTGCCATATTTACTGCTCCCAGAGCCGCTTCAAAACTCCCATGGCCACATCCATCCCTATATTGACCCTTTTCGGGGAGCAGTTTATTTTAGAGAAACGAGATGGCGCTCACGGCGGCGCGCCATACGTCTCCTCAACGACCGCGCACGAATACGAAACCATTACCGCTTCTACCTTGCTTCTGTGCGATCAGCTGTCGGAAATGCAACGGAGTTTTCGCTAACACACTGTGCTCCAATCATGCTAGATTGAATCATGTGGATTGAAGACGTGTGCAGTAGTTGGCTGCAAACAACATAGTGACTGGCATGTTAAGGAATAGAATGAATCTGTGTGGCCAAGTTTGCGGACCGCTGCTGCAACTGTCCGAACATGTTATCGGCACTTCGTGATGTACGGCTTTTCTCGAGGATACAGAAATTTGCTCATCCGCCAGCCTTGTATCGCTAACCTTCAAAGAAAGGGCTTCGTCCCTAGAACGTCGGCAAGAGTGAGTACCACTCGTTAAACAATGACAAAGTGAGTAGCGCCGCTTCCTGTCATAGTAAGTTTTGCGCACGTTATCCATACACGTCTTTCCCAAATGGAAGGAAAACTTACGCCCACTCTATCGCCGACGTATCAAAAATAAATGAATGGGTGGACACTTGAATATATGCGCACTGTATACGTACAATAAATGACGGACTACACCTATGGCGCACGAATGGTCGAAGCTGAATGTTCCGTGGCGGTCCACAAGAGTAAGCGAGTTACTAGCTGTAATATATATTTGCTACAAAGTACCCAATGTACAAAACAGCTACGTTTCAAGCCTTGTGCACAGCAAGAACAAATCTATCGGAACTGAGCACACCCGCGAGCGATTAGGCATAAAATAATCGGATAGTGGCCGCATCGAAGATCTTCACTAAGTCAAACTGACAAGCCACTGCTTCAAAATATTTGCCGAATAAAGAACAAAGAGCAAAACACACTTATCCTGAATGAATTCATAATTGGAAAGCTTGGAATACATATTTAGCCCCGCTTTTAGAAAAAACAACATATACGCTGCTTGCGCCGTTTGCACATAGCTTAATCAGCTCCGAAATCGCTTTTGCATGTTCTCTGAAGCTGTGGTCAAAGCTTCGTGTCGTCCACCTGGTCAACATCTACGATATCTCTGAAAACAGAGGTTTTCTAAGCCGCGCCGGCGTCATACACTTCCATTGTAAACAAGGAGGCAGTTGAGGCAAGCAATGGACGCGTCACCATGTGATCAAACATGGCAGCGCCCATGGGATCGCCGCGAAAAGGGTTAATAGGTCACTCAGTAGCGCACCCAGGATCTCTGCCAGGGGGGGTTGACAGTTTGCCAATACCATCTGAACAGCACTAATTTCGATTTATTCACGGGAAATTGTAAAAAAAATGCGCTTTTTGCAAGTGTGCAGACGATTTCGCGTCTTACATCTTAGTTGCAGCACTCAAATGCGTAAGGAAAGAAAAGGGGTTAAACAAAAGGGGGGGTTAAGTCGGCCTCAGGGGGGGGTTACAACCCCCGAATCCCCCCCCCGTCGGTGCGCCACTGAGGTCACTGGAGCTTACTTAAGCCAATGTGATCTAACTTTGTTGTCCCAAGGCAGGGTAGCTAACACGTGTGCACCGCAAACTCTATGCAGTGTGAAAAAACAATAGGTTGGCATTTTGTTTTCGAATTCGGGGAGAAATCGGGTTTTACCTGAAAACGAACAACCCTACTTATATTTGTGATGATGATGTATGGTGTTTTAATGGCGCAAGGGCCAAGTATGGCCAAAGAGTGCCATGCCATTGTTTGTGAGTTTGCAGTGGAGCGATGAATTCTGAGTAGTAGATGAGGCGTGGCTGTAAAGGGGCCTAAAAATAATCGCTGTAAAGTGCGTAAAATATATATCTACTAAAATCATGGCAATGACTACTGAGGCGTACTATGAAATGAAGAATGCATTGGGAAAGAGTGACACGATATTTAAAATATTTAAAACTGCCTATACAGAGCCCTTGAACCACAAGGGACTGGAGGCATGTGCTACAAAAAACTATCACAGCGGCATCCTCTAGAGAGAGGATGCGCTACGAACTTATTGGGCTAATAACATGTAGCACAACATCGTTCAAAAATCCGAGGATTGCTTTGGCGTTAAAAAGTGGTTCTTCACCAATAAACATCATGAGATGAAGAGGGATATGATAACGGTATGCTGCAGGAAAATGTTTTCTTCTTTCCGTTTCGGCTTCCCGACACTCCAGCAGGACATGGAGGACGGTCAGCCTCTCACCACATCTACCACAGGTTGGTGGTTCATCACCAGTAAGCAAAAAATTGTGGGTGCCATACGTGTGTCCTATTCTGAGACGACAGAATAGGACATCAATTGGTCGTGTTTTCGTAGCTGAGGGCCAGAAACCTAAATGTGGTTTAATCATGCGAAGTTTATTATTTGTTTCAGCGTCCCACAAGTGCTGCCAGTGGACTCGCAGTTTCCTTCGCAAAAAAGGCTTCAGATCTGTGGGAGGAATAGCAGCGGCAGGATTATTAGTTTGCGGTGTAGTTGATGTGGCTAACTGGTCTGCAAGCTCATTACCCTCAATGCCTCTATGGCCAGGCACCCAGCATATAATCACATGCTCTGCATAAAATGGAATAGAGCTCAGTAAGAACAGGGTTTCTGTATTTACACAGCGACTTCAATGCTTTCACAACACTTTGGGAGTCTGTAAATATAATAGTCTTTTGAAGTTTTGATTTCATTATAAACTTCACTGCCAATACTAGTGCGTAGGCCTCAGCCGTAAAGATGCTTGTCTCCGGGTGCAGTACACCGGATTCCGAAAATGATGGACCGATGGCTGCATAAGATACCCCGGCATGTGACTTGGAAGCGTCTGTATAAAACTCTGTACATGAGTATTTAGATTGGAGTTCTAGGAAATGCATTTTAATGTGTGCCGCTGGCGCATGTTTCGCGACTTCTATAAATGATGTGTCACAATCTATGAGCTGCCACTGCCACGGCGGTAACAACTTTGCTCGAGGCATGAGACGTTGTTCAAGGAGTGGTACACCTAGTTCTTTGCTGAGGCTCTGCACACGCAACGAGAAAGGTTCTCTCGCTGCAGGTCGATTGTGAAAGAGTGTGGTATTAGTCGTGTCATTTATGGTCGGATATGCCGGATGTTCAGAATTGGCGTTTACCTTGAGAAAATATGTGAAGCTGGAATATGTCCTTTGTAGGTGGAGTGACCACTCATTTGCCTCTACGTAGAGGCTTGCCACAGGACTTGTCCTAAAAGCACCTGTGGCCAAGCGGATGCCTAGATGGTGCACGGGATCCAACATCTTTAGCGCGCTCGGCGTAGCTGACTGGTACACTATAGCCCCGTAGTCTAATCGTGTATGTATAAGGCTCTTATATAGGTTCATGAGGCATTTCCTATCACTACCCCACGTTGTATGCGACAAAAGTTTAAGAATGTTCATTGTCTTTAGGCATTTGTTCTTAAGATACTTTATGTGTGGGATGAATGTAAGCTTAGTGTCTAGTATTATGCCCAGAAATTTGTATTCGGTACTTACAGGTATCCGCTGTCCATACAGCTCTACATCAGGATCAACGTTCAATCTTCTGTTTCTTGTAAAAAGAACACAAGAGCTTTTATTCGGGTTGAGCTTAAAGCCATTTTCATCAGCCCATTTGGAGACTTTGTTGAGACCGAGCTGAACCTGTCGCTCACAGATTGCCAGGTTGCACGACCGAAATACTATCTGTACGTCATCTACATATACCGAATAAAACATACTGCGTGGAATGACTGAATGCAAGGAATTCATCTTTACAATGAAGATCGTACAACTAAGTACTCCACCCTGTGGAACCCCGGTTTCCTGAATAAAAGGTCTGGACAGAGTACTGCCAATTCTAACTCGAAAAGTACGGTTAGACAGGTAGCTTTCTATAACACTAAGCATGCTTCCCCAAATACCCATCTCAGACATATCCCACAATATTCCAAAGCGCCACGTTGTGTCGTAGGCCCTTTCCATGTCGAGGAATACGGACAAGAAAAACTGCTTATGGACAAAAGCGTTTCGGATATTTGCCTCGATACGTACTAGATTGTCGGTTGTTGACCGGCCTTCTCTAAAGCCACACTGATATGGATCGAGCAGTTTGTTTGATTCGAGGAAATGCAGGAGACGGCAGTTAATCATTTTTTCGAATAGCTTACACAGGCAACTTGTGAGCGCTATTGGGCGATAGCTTGTCACTAAAGAAGGGTCCTTCCCCTGCTTCAGAACCGGAACGACAATTGCTTCTTTCCATGTAGAAGGAATGTAGCCAGCTGCCCATATTTTATTAAAAAGTGTGAGTAGAGTCATTTGGGTGTCTGTGTGGAGGTATTTGACCATATCATAGACTACTTTGTCAGGACCCGGAGCAGAGCTCTGACATTTCTTTAAGGAGGCTCTTAACTCGGCAATGGAAAAAGGGCTATTGTAGGGTTCGAACCGTCTGCACTTCCGATCTAATGGCATGCGTTCTATTTGTTCCTTGTGTTTAAGGAATGACTGTGTATAGTTGATTGAGCTAGACACGTACTCGAAGTGCTCCCCGAGAGCGTTAGCCTGGTCTTCCAAGCTATTTCCATAGTCATTTACCAGAGGCAAAGAGTGGGTTGATTGCCCCTTAAGCTTTCTGAGTCCATTCCACACTTTTGTTTCCTGTGTATAGGAATTAATTCCTGAGACAAACTTCTCCCAGCTGGCCCTCTTTGCTTGTCGCCGGGTCCTTCGCCCCTGTGATTTAATCTGTTTAAATTCGATTAGGTTCTCCCCAGTTGGGCATTTGCGTAGTTTGCCCCAGGCATTATTTTGTCTCTTTCGTGCCTGTCTGCAATTATCATTCCACCAGGGAACCCGTCTTTTGGATGTAGTCCCATTTGTCTGATGAATGAACTTCTCAGCTGCGTCAATGATAAAAGCAGTAAAATATGATACGGCATCATCTATACTAAAGTTTCTTATAAAATCCTGTGATAGGTAGGTGGATTCCTTAAAACATTTCCAATCAGCTGAGGCTAGTTTCCAGCGAGAGACATCTGGAGGGGAGTCACGTTGCGTTACCAAGTT
Source organism: Dermacentor silvarum (assembly GCF_013339745.2). Taxonomy (NCBI): domain Eukaryota; kingdom Metazoa; phylum Arthropoda; class Arachnida; order Ixodida; family Ixodidae; genus Dermacentor; species Dermacentor silvarum. The sequence continues at coordinate 68,132,622 of NC_051156.1, forward strand.
TAGACTTACTGGGAAGTGGTCACTTCCATATGGATTTTTGATCACATGCCATTCTAAATCAGAGAAAAGGGAGGCAGAGCCAATCGACAGGTCTATTGATGAGTATGTATTGTGATGGAGATTATAATAGGTTGGCTCCTTCTTATTGAAGAGGGATGCACCGGAGCTTAAAAGGAAGTTTTCTCTGAGTCGACCTCGCGCGTCGCATCGCGAGTCGCCCCACATCGTGTTGTGGGCGTTAAAATCACCCACGAGCATGAAAGGCTCGGGAAGCTGATCAATAAGGTTATGAAGGTCTGTTTTTTTCAAGTTTTTGGTTCGGGGGTATATAAATGGAACATACCGTGACCAATTTGTTAAATAGAATAGCCCGAACAGACACTGCCTCAAGGGGCGTCCGAAGGGCGACGTGTCGACAAGCTACGGACTTGTTGGCAACTATTGCTACACCGCCGGAGGCGTTAGCCTCGTTACGGTCTTTTCGGAAGATGGTGTATTGACGAAAGAAGATTGTGTTTGTAGGTTTCAGATGTGTCTCTTGAACACACAGCAACTTTGGATTATGTTTGTGTAGGAGTTCTGTAATGTCGTCGAGGTTGTGAAGAAGTCCTCTGACATTCCACCGTAGTATTTGTGTCTCCATAATGACAAATGTGTTTGTGCTGTGTGTTTAAGAGGTGAGGATTAGCTCACGGGGCCCTTTGCAGGCGCCGTGATACGAGATTTTTCTTTTCTGGAGCGGCCGAGAGATTCTCTTGCGAGGCGCTGGACACGCGCTCTTGTGAGCGGTTAGTTGGACGTGAAGGCCTCGTCTCGAGAGACGAGACCTTGGAGGCCACCAGCCCTGAGGTCGATGGCCCCGTGTTCTGAGATGGCGGAGCAGCCTGAGCTGCAGCCGCCGAGGGGGCGGATGGCGTCGCTGGCGGCTCACTGCGTGCGAGCCGGACAGCCGCCGGAAACCGTTGTGTCGGTGCCCCCTGACGCGCCACATCAGCAAAGGTGTTTTTGGGCAGGTATGATAGCCGCCTACGAGCCTCCTTGAATGATATGTTCTCCTTTACTTTGATTGTTACTATTTCTTTTTCTCTTTTCCAGGTAGGCACGACCGCGAGTATGCGGCGTGCTCCCCATCACAGTTTACACAGTGGAGAGAGTTTTCACATGATTCAGAGAGGTGTTCGTTCGCACTGCATTTCGCACAAGTCTGACGGCCTCGGCAGTTCTGTGAACTGTGGCCAAATCTTTGGCATTTGAAGCAACGGAGAGGGTTGGGGATGTACGGCCTTACTCTGATTTTAATGTAACCTGCCTCGATGGTTTCTGGCAGCACACTGGAACCGAATGTGAGTATTAGATGCTTAGTGTCAATTTCTTTACCATCACGCCTCATTCTGATTCGTTTTACGTTGATAACATTTTGTTCTTTCCATTCTTCCAGAAGTTCAGTCTCGGTCAGCTACATGAGATCATCATCGGAAATCACACCGCGGATGGTGTTCATGGTGCGGTGTGGGGTCACTGAAACTGGTATGTCCCCAAGAGACACTAGATTACAAAGTTTTTCATATTGCTTTTTGTCATGTAGCTCCAAGAGAAGGTCGCCACTCGCAAGTCTGGTTGCCTTATAGCCTCGGCCAATTGTTTGAGTTAGACTTTTGGAAACGAGGAAGGGCGAGATCATTCTCATTGTCTTTCCTGGTTTCTCACAGTGTATTACCTGACAGCGGGGGAAATTCTCAGTGTTGCGACCAAAAAATTTTAATATTTCTTCGGTGCGCCCTCGTTTCTGAGGGCGATCAGAGAGCTTGGGAAAGAAGCTATCCATGGAAAATTGTCAGTTTTCGGTAGTAACGCCAGCCGCCCACCGTGGAGCCCAACAAGGGGACGCCACAGGTCTTATAAAAACAAGTCCTGCGGACGCCAGCTGTACGTTACCACTATAACCGAATATGAAATAACCTAGGTCGGCTACTCACACAGGGTTAACCCTCGCTGCCAAGAAGGTCGGAAGTAATATAGAAGAGAGTAGACGACAGGAAAGATGAAAAGGCGAGAGAGAAAGACGAAGATTGGAGAGAGAGACAGGAAAAGGCAACTACCGATTTCCCCCGGGTGGGTCAGTCCGGGGGTGCCGTCTACGTGAAGCCGAGGCCAAAGGGGTGTGTTGCCTCCGCCGAGGGGCCGTAAAGGTCCGAACACCCGGCATTGGCTCAACCCCCAGGATCCCCTTTTCCCCGGACACGGCTAAGCCGCGCACGGTTAGACGCGGGAGGTTCCAAACCTCGTGTGCTCGGGTACGTGGTGGCGCAACTCACCAAACGCCTGCTTGCGCAGACGCCCCTGCGGGGCCCTACTTATATTTACCTTTTATTTAATTATATGTGCAACATAACTTATTGTTTCCTTATTGTTCGTTAGGTTAGTGCCATGACAAGAACATTTTCAGGGAATGCGTGGCTCCTCCTACTACTACTCTACTAGTGAACTTTTTGTATTTCATTGCCCAAATGTACCTTTTATTTACTTATTTGTGCAATATTACTTATTGTTTACTTATATGTGCAAGGCTTTCACATAATAAACATTTTCAGGGGATGCGTGGTTCCTACTACTAGTCAACTTTTTGTGTTTCATTGCTTAAATGTACCTTTTATTTACTTATTTGTGCAATATCAAACAATAAATTTATTTTCTACACTTTGCTTACTTTTGTTTGCATCTTCCAGCTTGGAAACCAATGTATTGCATTTAGCTGATGCATGGAACAGATACTCCCATATCTTCCTGCAGAACCTCCCCGATCAATGTAAAGAAATACTCTCATGGTACCCTGCAAAACCTCCCTCATGAATGCAAAAAAATATTCCCATAATTCCCTGCAAAAGCTTCTCGATGCATGTGAACAGATACTCCCACCTTTTGCAAAAGCTCCCCAATCAATGCAAAAAGATACTCCAATGGTACCCTGCAAAGCCTCCTCGATGGATGTAAACATATATTCCCATAATTCCCTGCAAAACCTCCTCGAAGGATGTAAACATATGCTCCCATAGTTCCCTGCAAGATGGATGTAAACATATATGCCCATAATTTCCTGCAAAACCTCCTCGAAGGATCTAAACATATGCTCCCATAGTTCCCTGCAAAACCACCTCGATGGATGTAAACATATATTCCCATAATTCCCTGCAAAACCTCCTCGAAGGATGTAAACATATGCTCCCATAGTTCCCTGCAAAACCACCTCGATGGATGTAAACATATATTCCCATAATTCCCTGCAAAAACCTCCGCGATGGGTGTAAACATATACTCCCATCATTCCACCCAAACCCTCCGTTCAGCTCAGCAGGGGAGTAAACATATACTCCCATCATTCCACCCAAAACCTCCGTTCAGCAGGGGAGTAAACTTTTTACTCCGCCTGACAAGAGTATATCGCACTCCCATCGGGGAATGCGCTAGAGGACAAGTCATTTACTCCCATCTCGGATTTTTGCTTACAGTGTACAGAATGCATGTGAAATCCAAACTTCAGTAATATGCCTTTGAGCATCAATGCCTTCCAACTATAAAGCTAAGAGAATGTTTCTAGCAGTAACTTACGATTTGGATTGTTTGCAAAGTTCAGCTAGAATTGAATCAGATTTTCCCACAAGACTTATATTTGAAAGCACCATTTCAAACAATGCATGCATCAATTGCATGATGTTTTCGTGAACAGACTAAAGTTTTCTAAGCACCTCATTTACAGTGCGGCATGTTTTAAAGTATGCGAGAAAATTCAAAATGTTACACAAGGAGACTAATTAGAATGCAGTGCAGCTAAGACGCGCTTATTTCCGGAGGCTTACAGGTATGCTTGGCACTGTTTTTCAGGAAGTGAACTTCCGCCATGCTCTTTCGGGCCAAGGAACTGCCACAAAAAGAATTACTGCAGCGAGCAGCAACTGACAACTGTGCGTCTTTTGACCGACATAAATCGGCGTCTTCTTGCGCTGCGCTCAAAAAGAAGCCTGGGTGACGATGCAACGATTTGCAAGCACCACAAGCAACCTTACCTTCACCGATACACTTCTAAATCTCTTCGAAGTTGTGCTCGAACCCATTTTTCAGACATGCGAAACACTGCCGTGGTTCGACAGTCATCACACTGGCGGTTGTTGATGCCCGCCCTTCTCTTGCGCTAGTTCCAGGAAATCGAGTTTGTCAAGCTTGCAAGCGGCAGTTATATAGTAGTGCTCAAAAGACTCAAACTTTGGTACTGCCGGAACAAGGTCTTGATGCTCTATCCGGAGGTAGTGTAAGTGAGCCTGAAGGTGGGGGTATTGGAACAGAAAAGGAGGCCTTAGAGGAGGTGTTGGCCGCAGCGCTAAAAGGAAACATCTGCAGCGCGGGCCGCAGTTGTACGCAAAAAAGAAAATGGAAACATTACAAGAAAACGCGAAGGGAATAACGGCTACCTCTCCGGAACTGTGCCAACCATCTACTTGTGACAAACACGAGGGCGCTAAACTCCTCCTGAATGATTAGGTCTGCTTGATCCAAGACCTGCAAGAAAAGTTTTCCAAAAAAGAAGGCAGAGCAAAAAAATGCAGTACCTAACTTTAGCCCCGAAATCTTGGTCTCGTGAAAAAATTATGGAGTTTTTTGTTGCATCGGAATGACAAGTTCGCGAGACAGTGAAAGTCAAGGCTCACAGTGGGATTCTAGGCACGCGGGAAAGGAGTGGTCGCCCAGTTAATGATGAAGTGAAGCCATCGGTCAGAGCATTCTTTGAGGATGACTCAGTGTCTTATTGCCTACCAGGCAAGAAGGACACTTTGAAAGCCCGCCAAAAGTGCCTATTGTTGATGAACCTAAAGGAAATGCATTAAGAATGGAAGAACACTTACAATTTAAAGTGTGGCTTCTCCACTTTCGCCTCATCTGTTTGCGAGTGTATACCTGATAAAAACTTCTGCCAACTCTCTCTTCTGGCCTGTCGGCACGTTCTCCAGCCTTGTGACTTTATCTTCTTAAAATTGGTAAGATTCTCCGGAGTAAGAGAATCGCGTAGCAACCCCCACGCTTTGTTCTGTTTCCTACGAACGTTCCACCATGGGACACGGCATTTGCATGCCGCACCACTTATTTCGGATATGCATTTAGAAGCGGCATCAACTATGAAGGAAGTAAAATATTCCACAGCAGCATCAATTCCTAACGAAGACATGTTGGCCCAGGAGACACTACTATTAAGTGTTCGAAATTTCTCCCAATCGGCTGTATCAATCTTCCATCGAGGGGCTTGTGGTGAAGACTCATTTTCTTTGGTTGTTCGCAGTAGTACTGGAAAGTGATCGCTCCCGTAAGGATTTTTGGTAACTTCCCATTTAAGTTCAGATAATAGAGACGGGGAAGCTATGCTAAGATCAATAGAAGAAAAGGTTCTGTTTGCGAGACAGTAAAATGTAGGTTCCTTCTTGTTCAGGAGACACGCGCCAGAGGATAAAAGAAATTGTTCAACAAGACGACCTCGCGCATCGATACAAGAGTCGCCCCACAGACTGCTGTGCGCATTGAAATCGCCAAGAACAAGATAGGGTTCTGGCAATTCGTCTATAAAGGACTGAAATTCATGTTTATGTAAGTGGTAATGTGGGGGTATGTAAAGTGAGCAGATGGTGATGACTTTGTTTAGAAGAACAAGTCGAACTGCCACTGCTTCAAGGGGCATTTGTAGCTGCAAATGTTGACATGCCATGCTTTTGTGGATTACAATGGCAACACCGCCTGATGATGTGAGAGCATCAACGCGATCTTTACAAAACGTAGCATACTGTCGGAGAAAGTTTGTATGTTTCGATTTTAAGTGCGTTTCCTGTACACACAGCACTTTTGGATTGTGTTGGTAAAGAAGTTCTTGGACATCGTCGAGGTGATTTGGGTATCCATAATGAAAGTAAATTGGTGCTGTGTGTACTAAAAAAGGAAATATTGCTTTAGATTACAGAGCCCTTTCCAGGCCCCGTAACTCGAGATTTGTCCTTTCTGAAGCGGTCGAGGGAGCCTCTCCGCTCCCTAGGCGCTTGGTCCGCCGTCGGGATGGATGTAGTGCCCATTGCCTCTTGTGAGGCGCCGGACACGCGCTCTTGCGAGCGAGAAGTTTCACGAGTAAGTCTCGCCGCGAAGGACGAGACATTTGCGCCCACTAGCCCGGAGGTCGATGGGGCTGCCTTTTGGCCTGAGCTGCGCCGGCTGTTGCCAGCGCTAGCAGGGGCCGGTGAGGGTGAGGCAGTCTCGACTGCACCCACCATGGGAGCTGCTGGCGGGCCTGCAGGTTCGCTACGCGTAGCGCAGGCTGCCACCGAGGACTGTTGTGGTGCCGGCAACCCTAGGGTAACTGGGCCTGTTGGCTGGTTGGGTGGAGTAGACTTAGCTCCTTCCACCCTGGGGGCAGGAGCCACAAGCAACAGCTCGCTGCGTGCGGGCTAGGCAGGTGGCAGTAGCCGCTGCGACGCTGCCACTTGACGCGCCGCACCAGCATAAGTGGTTGTGTGGAATGGTAAGCACCTTTTACGTGCTTCCCTGAACGATATGTTTTCATGGACTTTCCAGTGTCACAATTTCTTTTTCTTTTTTCCAGCTTGGACAAGACCGGGAGTACGCTGGATGGTCACCATCGCAAATAACACAGTGAGGTGTGGCCTCGCAATTGTCTGAGGCATGGCCTTGTACTCCACACTTGGCACATATGAGTCGACCACGGCAGCTCTGCGAGCCATGGCCGAATCTTTGGCATTGGTAGCATCGCCTAGGATTGGTATGTATGGTCTTATGGCTATCTTTGTGTAGCCTGTTTCAATGGTTTGTGGCAATTCGCTTAATTCAAAGGTAAGCATCAGATGTTTTGTGGGGATTTCTTTGTTGTCCCGTCTCATAACAATGCGCTGCACATTTGTGACGTTTTGCTCCTTCCATCCTTCCAACAGTTCGATTTCAGATAGGTCGATGAGGTCTGCTTCTGATACTACCCCCCGTACTGTGTTCATGGACCGATGCGGTGAAACGGTAACTGGGACATCACCAAAAGTAACAAGTTTGCTGAGTCTATTGTATTGTTCTTTATCATGTAGTTCAAGGAGGGTCCTCGCTTGGCATTTTGGTGACCTTGAGCCAGGGCCTAGCGCGTTGGTCAAGCTCTTTGCAACTACAAATGGGGATATGGTTCTTGCTAGTTTTTCGGTTCTTTCACTGTGGACTACTTGAAATCTCATCAGTTATAATCTCATCGGTGCGTCCCCTCTTCTGAGGGAGATGATCAAGAAGCCCAGGAAAAGCAGGTGTTCCCATAGCATTTTGATTTAGTTCAGGCAGCAATGGCAGCCACCCACCACGGAGGTCCAACAAGGGATGCTGCAGCACTTAGCGTGTAAGGCTGCAGGCGCCAGCTGTACATTGCTGCTATAGCCTTATATATAACCCAAGAGAGGGCACCTACACAAGGTTAACCTAAGCCACCTATGAAAAGTGAGGAAGTAACTGAAGAGAAGAGGTGACAGGACAGTGAGGACAGAAAAACAGAGAAGAAAAGATCAGAGAGGGGGACAGGAAAAGGGCAACTACCGATTTCCCCCGGGTGGGTCAGTCCGGGGTGCCGTCTATGTGAAGCAGAGGCCAAAGAGGTGTGTTGCCTCCGCCAGGGGGCCTTAAAGGTCCAAACAACCGGCTTCGGCTCAACCCCCAGGATCCCCTTTTCCCCGACATGGCTAAGCCGCGCACGGTTACACGCGGGAGGGTCCAACCCTCGTGTGCTCGGGTACGTGGTGTCGCAACACATCAAACGTCTGCTGACGCAGACACCCCTGCGGGGGGCGTTTCGGGAGTGCTCTATAGACATCTCTAGTTTTTATTGTGAATGTATGCGCGCTTATACTTTTATAGCTTGTTGCTTAATTATTAAGAGTGGGGACACTTATTTTCCTAGGGGGAGGTGTCGCGCAGCTGTTCGTCTTTACGTTTCTTCATCGCCTGTGTTGTGCAGGAGTGTTCTTTTCTTTCTTATCGTTTTGTTTCTCTCAAAGTGTCTTTTCGCCTCGAGTGTGTAGGACAGCTGGGGGAATCTCAGGCGGGGCACCACCCGTTTTGCCTTAGGGTCCGGCTGGGTGACCCGCGTTGTCAGCCGTCTTTGTACTTGGCGTCAAATGCCCCGTCTTCCGATTCCTCAAGCTGTTCGGTAAATGCTTCCCGACTCTTTTGTGCACTTGCTCTTTCCAGACACTGACAGTTGTTCTTCGCTCTAGCTCTTCAAAAGCCCAACGGCTGGTCTCTGTAGTTTTCTGTGTGTTGGTACTTTGCTTCGAGTCATAATTCTTCAGGCCAACTGCTGTCACCAAGCTTAACCCGGCAAAACCCGCCCACGATTGGCTGTTCGTATTTGAATCTGTGGCCTGATTGGTTCCGGTCAGCGAGGCATTCTGATTGGTGTTTTGTTTGCTCTCTGGCGGGGTGTTGGGACGCTACGGAGGCCCCCCAGCGAGGGTTCGCGCCGGAGACACCAAGGGAGTAGGTCGCAGCAAGAGCTACTCAGATTTCATAGTGTGTGTAATGTGCAAGTATCTAAAAGTGTAATTCAAGTAACGAAAGTTCAAATAAACCAAACCAGGAAAATGTCATGGATCACCGGTGTGATCGCCTCATCTCTCCGGTGCGAACAAGTAGCGACAACGTTCTACGCTACAGTATGTTATGATCGCGGCACAGTTTGTAACATGTGATCGGCAAATACTCTAGTAATAATTCTGATTGCTTGATTTGGACATGTTGTAAGGAAGAAAGATGGGAGTCATAGGTTTGTCCCCAGGAAGTAATGCAATAGTTAAGATGGCTATGAATGAATGCACAATATAGAGTAACTAGAGTATGTATATCAAAATCACATCTAGTGAACAAAGGAAAGGGAATCAACCAACTGGCTTCTTTTGTTAACACAGTCGTGTGAAGCCACTTTTATTTGTCTTTGCCTCGTATTATTACACTTCAGTAAAAACCTGCTATGCTTCCTTGGCTTCGTTGCCTGTCTGTACCACAGAAAGCAGTAAAACCTATACTTTTGTTTGGCCACTTCTGTTTTCAGTTATGTTACGAGCCGCTCTAGTAGCAAGTTGAAAGCTGGAAATGGTTCACGGTGGATTCTAATGATATTCCCTGCATGTCCAGGTTGGGGCGGGCTTTTAGTCATGCTGTGGCAGTGTGCTTCGCCATTGATTTCTGGACGCAAGTCAATACTAGCAGTGCTGCTCCAACTGACTTGCTATGCCAGTGGGTGAAGCCTCGCCTGAAAAAGGTGGGAAAACATGTTAATTCACCACATATTCAGAGAATGTGCCATATATTTTGATATTAAGTATGCAAACGACTTCATTCATTTTGCTGTGTTATGATGCAGTCAGTTTCGACCTTAAGCACAATTGAATGGTACTCTTCAGATCCAGCCAAAGTTCTCAAAAGATATTTCGTACAAGAGGCACCATTACATTGCATTGCCAACAGTGCCATAAAAGCAGAAAGCTAATGAGCCACGTGACAAACCAGAGGTGGACAGCTTCATACAGAAACTGCGAGAGGTGAATACTTGATACTGCCGGCCTTCTAGAGTGCCAAGCAAAGGTTTTCCTGCAGTTCAAACACTATAACTTGGCAACTTTCATTACAGGTTGCTCCTGTGCGAGGCTCTTTCCATTGACTACATGCAGGCCCAGGGAGGAGGAAACAGCCGAAGTGCCACCAGATGGAAGTATTCCTGAAAATATTTTACAGGGGTTCTGGCAATCACTGCAGATTGTCCACTATCTGCAGTTACCTCAACATTTTGTTCCACAAGGGATTCTAGAATAAAAGTGTCGACGAGCTCGCACAGATGGTAATCGAAAAGGTCTCAATAACAGAGGATGATGCCAGGGCTATAGAAATAGACACACGGAACCAAAGAGATAGCCCAATGTGGTTTCTACACCGTAAGGGAAGGGTGACTGCATCAATGTTAAGGATGTGTGCCGCTCAAAGAAAGTGCGCTGCAGCACCATACTAAACAGAATTTTTAGTCCTCGGCTAATTATTGTGCCTGCAGTGCAATATGGCATCGTTAATTAGCCTATTGCAAAAGAGAGGCTGCTTGCACATTTGCGGCAGCAGCCTGTGAACGCACGTATAGAGGACTGCGGGCTTATGATAAAACCCGAAGTACCCAATTCTGGGTGCAGTCCCGATGAAATTTTCAAGTGCGATTGTCATGAACCTGCACTGGTTGAGGTGAAGTGTTGTACAGCCTCAGACACTGCAGTCCCAAAGATTTAGTCGCAGAGGGAGAACAAAAAAAGCAATTTTGCCTTGATCCTGCTGGACAAATAAAACAGAATCATGCCTACTATTACCAGGTGCAGGCCCAATTACACCTTAACCTCGACAACATAACGACAAGCTACTTTTATGTCATGTTGAGAGCGGTGGACACCTGGTAACAGTAGAAAGTGAAGAAAATTTTATGGATGCTCACATTGAGAGTTTATATGTTTATATGAGCATTTGAGGGGCCATAAGATCCTTGTACTTCCCAGCCGTGTGCCTCCAAAAGTACATGAAGCTATGCGACTACACCTTTTTCTTATTGAGTATATAAATTAATACAGTAGAACCCCGCTGTTACGTTTTTCACGGGACCGTAAAAAAAACAAAAAAAACGTAAGAGCCGGAAACGCAAGAGCCAGGAAACAGGAAAAATGAGAGAAATGGGAGTAGTGTTGAACTGCACACAATATTATATTAATTTTTACGTGCAAAGTAGTTTCGCCCGACAGCCGAAGTATCGATTGCGGTGAGCTATACAAAGTAAGAATAGTAGTTTTATCGTCTGTATAAACTTGTAAACATTCGGTTATTAACTAATTAACAACATAGTGTCAGCGCCCACAGGCAAACATGAACACATCACACTCGATGAAGCGCGGACACGCGCAGTTAAGCGCCGCTGCAGAAGCGAGCGAAGTGACCTTCGTGCTGTTGTCTATCGCTTCAACCCAAACTGAGCGCCGAACACGCAGGCACACCACAAAGCACGAGCCGCCGACGCACCTACACTGCGTAAAATCTGCCCCCACGCAGATCGCTTTCAAGATAGGGCCCGCGGGTCCGCGCGGCGCGCCGCCGCGCAGTATGATGCCAGAGTACAACGCTGCCCGCTACCCCCCCTCGCTCCCTCTCTGGTGCCTCGAGCGCAACGGAAGGAGGCGCGCTTCCTCCCTGCTTTCTTTCGCGCGCGAGACGCGGTCGTCGGCTCCCCTCGCACGCTTTCACTCGCACATTCAGCATACGGCCGCACGGCTTCCCTCGCACGCTTTCACTCGCACATACAGCATACGGCGCGCGGCGACGTATGCTGTATGTGCGGGTGTGAAAGCGTGCGAGGGGAGCCGACGACTGCGTCTCGCGCGCGAAAGAAAGCATACGGGCGCGCGGCGACGGCGTTAGCGCCCTGGACTTTATACGGCACATCTATGAGCCAAAACCAATTTTAGGGCCGCAACGCGCATAGACATCATCGACATCTTTAGATAGCAAAAGCGGATATCAAAAGCCATACTTTTGCTGGCGGAAACCGAAAAATAGTAATAAATGTCGCCCCCAGCACTTTGGGCGGCCAATGCCATCGTCAAGCAACCAAGCCAAGCGACATGAAAAGTCAAAATGGCCGCTCGGGCCGGCGCGGTGTGGCAGTTCGCAACGTATGATGCGGGAACGGTCCCACAGTTTGCGACGTAACAGCGGGGTTACCAATGCATTGTGTTCTATGGGAGCTGTGCCGGGACCGGCCGAAAAAGACGTAACAGCCGGGAAAACGCAGCACCGGGAACGTAACAGCGGGGTTCTACTGTAATTCCTATCTTATATTTGCAGGCTTTCAAGGCATGTTATGGTTTTAGCCGTAATCTTCTTGAGTGTGTGAACGAGAAAGGTCAGCGCAATGGACTAAATGAATAGGCATGGCAGGCTAGTTACAGATGAGATTAAACTTTCCATGCACTTGGACCTCAAATTTCTATGGCTTCGTAAACCGGGGGCAGTTCACCAGAGCACAAGACAAACAACAAAAGCTGATCATGGCCTAGTTATGTTTCAGCCTTTCTTGAGAAAAAGGACACAGGTTATACGTAATTAGAACTCATCAAAGCACTAAT
>NC_051156.1:68144936-68226246 GCF_013339745.2 Dermacentor silvarum
TCCCTTTAACTCATTCACCTAAACCTTTGAGTTCATACACATAAATTAACATTCTCAATTCCCACTATGGCTTTTTTATTGTGCACTGGAATTGTAGAGGCCTGATCATAACTTATGACATTAAGACATACAAATAAGTTCTCGCCAGTCGCATTTTGCCTACAGGAAACGAATTTAGGCCCTACAAATAGTCAATTGCTCAAAGGTTTCACCATCGTCCGAAAGGACCGCGAACAGTCTAGTCGTTGTCAGGAGGAGTTGCTATAGTCGTGCAAGGTGGCACTCCTACCCGAAACGTTCCATTAAATACCTCTCTCGAGGCTGTAGCCATCACTGTTCTCTCATATAAAACTATTACCATTTGTTCAACTTATATTCCACCTCATGCCCACGTTACGATTAGAGAGATGGAAGACCTAATACAACAGCTGCCTGAGCCTTTTCTTTTAGTTGGAGATTTTAATGCACATTCTGCTCTTTGGGGCAGCGATAAAACTGACCAAGAGGGCAGCTTATTGAAGATTTCATTTATATCAAATAATGTTTGTCTTTTAAACTCAGGTGCACCAACCTATTTCTCGCCTACCTCACGTAACTTTAGTTGTCTTGATTTAGCCTTCTGCTCACCATGTGTTTTAATGATTTTACGTGGCAAGTCCTGGACACTTCATATGGAAGTGATCATTTGCCAGCAGTCATCAAACTTTCATCCCCATTACCTATCATAAGCTCTAAACCACGTCGCTGGAAGTTACAACACGCAGACTGGCCTCTATTTACGGAGACTGCAAAACTTGAAGACGTCCTTTTAACGGAACTAAACATAGATGAAATGAATGAAATCACAGCAGTCCTGATAGCAGCAGCAGAAAAGTCAAACATCAAACATTGTGAAAAGTCAATCATCAAACATTGTGCGAAAGAAGCTAAACCCCTGGTGGACCCCAAGTGCACACAAGCAAAGAAACAGCAAAATAGGCTTGGGTATCCTGAGAAGGTACCCCACTTATAACAACCTGATAAACTTCAGACAGGCTAAAGCCAAAGCGCGATACGTCCGGAGGCAAGCAGAAAAATCATCATGGCAACTATATGTGACCTCAATAAATTTCAATCACATCCAAAAAGTTGTGGGATCAGCTCAAGAAATTCAGGGGAGACTATTCGTCATATACGGTACCTTTACTGACAACTCCAGGCATACAGACAACACTACACGAACAAGCTGACATACTAGGTGAACACTTTTATAATGTTTCCAGCTCAGCGAACTACTCCGATACATTTCTAAAATACAAACAGTCTGCAGAGAAACAGAAACTGCCTATTACACGGACATCAAACGAACCCTACAATGCTCCCCTAACACTTCAGGAATTAACAGGGTACTCTCTGCTGGCAAGAAAACAGCAGTTGGCCATGACTGCATTCATTATTCAATGCTTTCCCACCTTTCACTTGCATCCGTAAAAGCTCTACTAGAATTCTTCACAAAATATGGGATACAGGCATAATACCAAAATCCTGGAAAAACGCAATCATAGTACCTTTCCTGAAGCCGGAAACCGCCTACATCTCCAGCAGCTACCGACCCATTGCTCTGACAAGCTGCTTAGCAAAATCCTACGAAAGGCTGACATTCATTCTTGAAACACAAACATGCTAGACATTCACCAGTGCGGGTATAAAAAGAACTGCTCAACAACCGATCACCTTGTCCGACTAGAACAGGAAATACGGAATGCTTTTCTGCATAAACAGCACTGCCTTACAGTTTTCTTTGACCTGGAAAAGGCATACGACACCATTGGAGATTTGCATACTAAGAGATCTGGCGGATTTAGGGATCCATGGAAAAATGCTCAAGTGTCTAGCCGACTTTTTGTGTCACCGAACATTTCAAGTCCGTCTAGGAACGGCATTGTCACGCATATTCTCCAGGAAAATGGTGTACCCCAGGATGTATACTAATTACAACTCTGTTCGGTGGGAAAATGAACTCTGAAAATAGAATAAATTCCATCTTCTCTCATGCCCCCCAGGGGCGTCTGCGCAAGCAGGCGTTTGGTGAGTTGCGCCACCACGTACCTGAGCACACGGGGGTTGGACCCTCCCACGCGTAGCCGTGCGTGGCTTTGCCGTGTCTGGGGAAAGGGGGATCCTGGAGGTTGAGCCGATGCCGGGTGTTTGGACCTTTAAGGCCCCCCGGCAGAGGCAACACACCTCTTCGGCCTCTGCTTCACATAGACGGCACCTCCAGACTGACCCACCTGGAGGAAATCGGCAGTCGCCTTTTCCTGTCCCCCTCTTCAATCTTTTGTCTTTCTCTCTCACTTTTCCATCTGTCCTGTCTTCTAGTCACTTCTTCTCACTTCCGAATTTCTGGGCGGCAAGGGTTAACCTGGTGTAGCTATCCAACCTTGGGTATTTTATATTAGGTTATAGCGGCGATGCATGGCTGGCGTCTGCAAGCATTCCATCCTTGTAGCGTCCCCTTGTTGGGCTCGGTGGTGGGTGGCTACCATCGCCGCCGAATTTAGCAATTTCATATGGCAAATCCTTTTCCCCCACTTCCTGATCGCTCCCTGAAAAGGGGGCGCACCGATGAAAGTTTTAATTTCTTTTTGAAACCACAGCAGTCTTTCCCGAAGTATCACGTCATACACAGGCCAGCATGAAACTAGGACAGTCCGAATGATCTCGCCATTTGTTGTAGCCAAATGTCTCAAGGAAGCAATCGGCCCAGGCTATAAAGTAACGAAGATGGGAAGCGGCGATCTTCTTCTAGAAGTTCGCGACAAAGCACAGTACGACAAGCTTTCGAAACTTGTGGCGTTTGGAGACATCCCCGTGTCTGTGGGCCCCCACAGGTCAATGAACACAGTGCGCGGTGTCGTCTCGGAGGACGATCTCCTTGAACTAAGTGAAAGCGAACTACTTGAAGGATGGCAAGACCAGAACGTAGTCAAGGTGCAGAGGATAACATTAAGGCGAGATGACAAGCAAATACCTACCAAGCACATTATCATTACTTTCGGAACTAGCAATCTACCAGAATCAATTGAAACCGGCTACTGCAAGCTTCGTGTCAGGCCATACATCCCAAATCCGCGTCGATGCTTCAAGTGTCAGCGTTTTGGGCATGGGTCGCAAAACTGCCGAGGGCGCGCTACTTGTGCTAAGTGTGGTTCAAATGAACACGCTTCTGACATCTGCACTTCAGCAACCCGCTGTGCCAACTGTGAAGGAGATCACCCCGCCTACTCGCGATCGTGCCCCTCGTGGAAAAAAGAGAAACAAATTATAGAACTGAAAGTCAAACTGAACCTATCTTTCCCAGAGGCACGTAGGCGTTTCTATCTCCATAACCAGTCCAGTCCTTCATACTCCGATGTGGCGCGCCGGGGGGCAGCGCCACATCTTTCGGCGGCTGCCCAAGTCACACGGAGTGTGACGGCGGTCACGCCATCAGCCCCCCGGCTGGAGCAGCCAGCGCTGTTCCGCCCCCTGCCAAGGAGGGCCAGCAGACCCGCGGGCCTGCTGGACCCAGGGCCACTGCCCGTGCAGTTCGGCCTGAAACCCCCGCGAACATCCCCGCTGAGCGGGCACTGTCCACCGCCTCAGACGAGGTGATGGACACAAGCAGACCACCGGCGTCTCAGACGCCCAAAGAACGGTGCAGCTCCCTGGAGCGCACCGGGAAGAAAGGAAAACCACGCATCACGGGGCCTGGAAAGGTCTCGTGAACTAACTTCTTTCTTTCTGTACACACATCACTAACTTCTTTTCCATTATGGATACCCAAGTATTACAATGGAACGTGAGAGGACTTCTACGTAATCCTTGACGATGTTAAAGAACTCCTCCGCAAATTCAGTCCAAAGGTGATGTGTGTACAAGAAACACACCTAAAATTAACACAGACGAACTTTTTAAAGCAATATGTCACTTTCCGCAAAGACCGCGACGACGCTCTCGCCTCGTCAGGGGGTGTGGCCGTAATGGTCGATAAGGGCGTTGCATGTCAGCAATTAAGCCTCCGAACGTCCCTTGAGGCAGTTGCTGTCCGAGCAGTGTTGTTTGGTAAACTAGTCACAATTAGCTCCATCTACATTCCCCCTTCCCATCAGCTTTCCAGAACAGAATTTCAGAGCTTCATCGATGAACTTCCTCCGCCATACATAGTCGCTGGTGACCTTAACGCTCATAGCCCCCTGTGGGGCGACTCTCGTTGCGATGCGCGAGGGCGCCTTATAGAAAATTTTCTGTTTTCTTCAGGTGAATGTGTATTGAACAAGAAAGAACCTACGTACTACAGTATTACACATAACACATACTCGTCCATAGACTTAAGCATAGTGTCGAGCACTCTAATGCCATACCTGGAGTGGTCCGTCCTCAAGAACCCCTATGGAAGCGACCACTTCCCAATTATGTTGAACTCAACGAAACGAGATGGATGCTTGTCACCACCTCCTCGATGGAATATGGACTCGGCGAACTGGGAACTGTTCCGAGAGCTAACACACTTAGGCCGTGATGACATTGTTGCTCTTAACGTGGACGACGCCGTAGCATATCTAACTGGTTTTATTATTGACGCTGCTACAAAATGTATTAAACAAACTAGTGGACTGGCTCAGAAGCGCCGCATTCCTTGGTGGAACGAAGAATGTCGTAAAGCCCGCAAAAATCAAAACAAAGCTTGGGGATTGCTTCGCGATTCTCCTACTGCCGAAAATCTTATTAATTTCAAACAGGTTAAATCGCAAGGCAGAAGGACACGTCGACGTGCCAAGAGAGAGAGTTGGGAGAGGTACATTTCTGGAATAAATTCCTACACAGACGAGGCAAAAGTATGGAACAGGGTGAATAAATTAAAGGGCCGTGAGACGAACCCGCTGCCCTTAGTGAGTACCCAAGGAGATGGCCTGGAGAATCAGGCAAACTGTCTGGGCGAACACTTTGAATATGTCTCCAGTGCATCTCATTATACACAAACATTCCTGAGGTTCAAAGAACGCGCAGAGCGACAGCCCCTCGATCGGAAATGTGCCCGAAATGAACATTACAACTGCCCGTTCAGTTTAGCTGAACTTAAAGCTTCTCTTGCTTGTTGCAACGGTTCGGCACCAGGTGCTGACCGTATCATGTATGAAATGATCAAGCACCTACACCCTGAAACACAAGACACTTCTCTCTCTTTTTAATGTCATGTGGGCTGCTGGTTCCATTCCATCTTCTTGGAAAGAGGCTATAGTAATCCCCATACTTAAACAGGGCAAGGACCCGTCCTTACCTAGTAGCTACAGACCCATTGCTTTGACAAGCTGTCTGTGCAAGCTCTTCGAAAAGATGATTAACCGGCGCCTAATCTGTGTCCTAGAAAGCAACGGAATACTAGATCCTTACCAATGTGGCTTCCGGGAAGGTAGGTCGACTACAGACCACCTTGTCCGCATCGAGGCAATCATAAGGGATGCCTTTATACACAAACAGTTTTTTCTCTCCGTATTTCTTGATTTAGAGAAGGCATATGACACCACATGGCGCTTCGGTATTATCCGAGACCTTTCCGCTATGGGTGTCCGCGGCAACATGTTGAGTACTCTGCAAAGCTACCTTTCTAACCGTACCTTTCGTGTAAGGGTGGGCCAGGCCTTGTCTAGGTCTTTCACCCAGGAAACTGGTGTCCCGCAGGGCGGTGTGCTTAGCTGTACACTGTTTATTGTGAAAATGAATTCTCTACGCGCGGCTATTCCACGAACGATGTTCTACTCTGTATATGTAGATGATGTCCAGATTGGTTTTAAATCGTGCAACTTTGCTGTCTGCGAACGACATGTCCAGCATGGCTTAAATAAAGTGGCTAAATGGGCTGATGAAAACGGTTTTAGGTTGAGCCCACAGAAAAGCACATGCGTCCTTTTCACTAATAAGAGAGGCAATAGTACCAGACCCTGCTATTGAGCTGTCTGGTACCACATTACCTGTAAGCAAAGAGCACAAGTTTCTAGGCATCATATTGGACTCAAAACTCACATTCGTTCCGCACATCAAATATTTGAAGGCTAAGTGCCTGAAAACAATGAACTTATTGAAGCTGCTGTCGCGTACAACATGGGGCAGTGACAGGAAATGCATTTTGAACTTGTACAGGTGCCTTGTCGGCTCACGACTTGACTACGGGGCGATAGTTTACCAGTCTGCTGCACCCAGCGCCTTAAAAATGTTGGACCCTGTTCACCATTTAGGAATCCGCCTCGCGACTGGGGCCTTCAGGACAAGCCCCGTACAAAGCCTTTATGTGGAAGCGAACGTGTGGTCGCTCCACCTTCAGAGGACTTATGCCAGCTTTACATATTTCCTTAAAATAAATTCAAACCGTACACATCCTACCTATTTTACCATAAACGATACCACATCTGCCACACTATTTAATAATCGACCAACAGCGAAGCAGCCCTTCTCGCTACGCGTGAGAAAGCTCAGTGAAGAAATGGGTGCTGCACTACTTGAACATTGCCTAATGCCTCCAGCGAAGCTGCTACCGCCTTGGCAGTGGCAGCTGGTTGAATGTGACACATCGTTTATTGAAGTCACAAAACACGCGCCAGATGCACACATTCAAATGCACTTTTTAGAACTAAAGTCAAAATACTCTTGCCCTGAATTTTACACAGACGCATCAAAGTCACATGCTGGCGTTTCCTATGCGGCAGTCGGTCCGTCCTTCTTGGAATCCGATGTACTTTATCCCCACACAAGCATCTTTACGGCAGAGGCCTATGCAGTACTATCGGCGGTGAAACACATTGATAGATTGAAACTCCAAAAGGCTGTAATATTTACCGACTCTTTAAGCGTTGTTAAAGCGTTAATGATGCCGCAAAAACATAAACACCCTGTAATTATGAACCTCTACTCACTGATCTGCTCTGTTTATGCATCTAAACAACAAATCATAATATGCTGGGTGCCTGGGCATAGAGACATCGAGGGTAATGTTCTTGCCGATCAAATGGCCACATCAATAACATCGCACGCTATTAATCCTACCGCTGCTGTCCCTGTAACAGATTTGAAACCTTTCTTGCGGAAGAAACTGCGAAGCTACTGGCAACGTTTGTGGGATGCGCAAACAAATAATAAGCTTCACTTGATTAAGCCACAGTTAGGTTTCTGGCCCTCTGTATCAAAAACACGGCGAACTGATGTCCTATTCTGTCGCCTCAGAATAGGACACACATATGGTACCCACAATTTTCTATTGAGTGGTAATGATCCTCCAACCTGTGGTAGATGTGGCGAGAGGCTCACCGTTCTTCACGTCCTCCTGGAATGTAGGGAAGCCGAGAGAGAGAGGAAGAAACATTTTCCTCTGGCATACCGCTGTTCTATCCCTCTTCATCCTGCTATGTTTCTTGGCAAAGAACCGCTTTTCACTACCAAAGCAGTCCTCGCTTTTTTGAATGATGTTGTCTTGCATGTTATCAGCCCAAGAAATACGTAATGCATCCTCTCTCAAGAGGATGCCACTGTGATAATAGTTCAGTTTAGCCTCTGACATATCTTAGTATATCATCAATCTTTCACAATGCATCCCTCGTATCCATAGCACACTTCATTAGTCATTGCCATATTCTTAGTACCTATAGATTTTACGCATTTTACAGCGACTATTTTAGGCCTCTTTACAGCCATGCCACATCTGTTTTATCCACACCTTCTAATTCACCATTCATGTACCACTGACACGTCATTATCATCGCCTTGGCGCTCTTTGGCCGCATCTGGCCCTTGCGCCAAAAAACTCCAACAATCAATCAATCAAATCTTCTCTCATGCATTCATTATACGTTGACGATCTCCAAATTGCGTGCCGAGGATCAAACATGGCAACCTGTGAACGACAAGTTCAAATCACACTAAATAAACTAACACAATGGGCAACCGAAAACGGTTTTCGTTTCTCCACTGAAAAAAACTGTCGCTGTGGTCTTCTCCCAAAAAAGGGGCTTATATCCAGACCCTGTCCTGAAGATGCACCAATCTGTTCTACCAGTTAAAAAAGAACACAAGTTTCTAGGCGTTATGTTTGATAAGAAGCTAAACTTTATAGCACACATAAACAGTTTGAAAATAAAAGCCAACAGTGCACTGAACATACTTAAAGTCTTATCACACAAACGCTGGGGCTCTGACCGGAAATGCCTCCTGCATATATACCGATCTTTGGTACGCAGTAAAATAGACTACGGTTGTGTAGTCTATGGGTCAGCCAGACAGTCTTACCTCGCGCGACTAGATCCAGTACACAATCTAGGGCTACGCTTAGCAACTGGTGCCTACAGAACCTCCCCTGTTTCTAGTCTGTATGCAGAAACTAACGAGCCATCGCTGGAACAAAGAAGAACACAACTCATGCTAACTTACGTTCTCAGAGTTCGATCATCACCAGAACATATATGCTATGACATTGTCACATACTGTACCACACGAATACACTACACTAACAAACCACATGCCATCAAACCTCTCATACTTCGATTTGAAGAAAAGTGTCACGAGTGCAGTATCCCAAAAGAGGCACTTTATGTTGCAGAGAAGCCATCCAGATTAGCCCCCTGGTGCGACTTTACACGTTTTCTAGATTTTTCACTAACACACCTTAGGAAACAGGATACCCCACAGGAGCATATGATACAAGAGTTCCGCACAATACAAGAAACATACAGTACTTACGACGAGTTTTACACAGACGGTTCAAAAACACGTGATTATGTTGGAAGCAGTGTCATATCAGGAACATGGGAACAGATTGTTAGACTCCCGCTATTCGTCTCTGTTTTCACAGCCGAATGTTATGCTCTGTGGATGGCAGTGCAAGAAGTTGTAAATGGAAAGCACAAGAAAGCAGTCATTTACACAGACTCCCTAAGTACTCTTAGAGCCCTTAACTTAAATTCGGAGCAAAAACCTCTCATCGGCGACATCCTACACACACTGTCACGCGTAAATCAAAACCACTCAATTCGTTTCTGCTGGGTCCCAAGTCACGTTGGGATCCAAGGAAATGAAAAGGCAGACATGTGCGCTGCTAATGCGAAACACAAAACTATAACTAAAATAAAGCTCCCCCGCAGGGGCGTCTGCGTCAGCAGGCGTTTGGTGTGTTGCGACACCACGGACCCGAGCACACGAGGGCTGGACCCTCCCGCGTCCAACCGTGCGCGGCTTAGCCGTGTCCGGGGAAAGGGGGATCCTGGGGGTTGAGCCAACGCTGAGTGTTTGGACCTCTAAGGCCCCTCGGCGGAGGCAACACACCCCTTTGGCCTCGGCTTCACGTAGACGGCACCCCCGGACTGACCCACCCGGGGGAAATCGGTAGTTGCCTTTTCCTGTCTCTCTCTCCCTCCAACCTTCGTCTTTCTCCCCCACTTTCTATCTCTCCTGTCTCCTCTTCGCTTCGTTTTACTTCCAATTTTCCAGGCAGCAAGGGTTAACCTGGTGTAATCTATCCAACCTTGGGTCTATTATATTAGGTTATAGTGGCTATGTACAGCTGGCGTCTGCGTCTCCTTCGGGTCTCGTAGCGTCCCCTTGTTGGGCTCGGTGGTGGGTGGCTGGCATAGCCTCCGAAAATAACTAATTATCTATGGATGTTTTGTCCTTCCCTCGTCTGTCTGATCGCCCTCTTAGCAAAAGAGGGCGCACCGAAGAAACTCTGAACTTTTTTGGCCAACGCAAAGACACCTTCCCACGATTTCACGTGATTCACAGTGAAAACCCCGAAAAGACCACAAGAATGATTTCTCCCTTCATTGTTGCCAAATGCATAACTGATGCACTAGGGCCCGGCTACAAGGTAACGAAAATGGCCAGCGGCGACCTCCTCCTTGAGGTTCGCGACCCGCACCAGCACGGAAATCTCTGCAATCTAGTAACACTCGGTAATGTAAAAATCACGGTGACTCCGCACCGATCTATGAACACATGCAAAGGAGTAGTGTCTGACGGAGACCTCCTGAACTTGACCGAAGAAGAGCTCCTCGAGGGCTGGAAAGAACAAAACGTGACACAAGTACAGCGAATAAAGATTAAACGAGACAACATTGAAATTCCCACGAAGCATCTCATCCTTACATTTGGCTCCAGTACTCTCCCAGATACCCTTGAAACAGGATACACGAAAATCCGAGTAAGACCATATATTCCGAACCCACGCAGATGTTTCAAATGCCAAAGATTTGGCCATGGCTCTCAAAACTGCCGAGGCCGATCGACATGCGCAAAATGTGCCGATCATGAACATACATCTGACAACTGTACTCGCGCCCTGCACTGTCCAAATTGCGATGGTGACCATGCAGCATATTCTCGATCCTGCCCTACGTGGAAAAAAGAAAAAGACATCATCACACTCAAAGTAAAAGAAAACATCTCTTTCCAAGAAGCACGAAAGCGTGTTTCTTTTCTTCATTCTGCAGGGTATGCTGGTGCGGCGCGTAGGGGGGCAACGCCGCAGCAGACTCCGGCATCAGCCCGGTCCACGAAGAGTGTGGCTGCGGCCGTGCCACCAGCTCCCCAGGCGACAGCAGCCAGTGCTGCTGTGCCGTCTCTCAAGGAGGGTCCATCGACCTCTGGGTTGGTGGCCTCCAAGGCCCTGCTTTTCGAGGCAAGGCCCACCCCGAAAACACCCCGCTCGCTTGAGCGGAAGTCCAGCGGCTCCTTGGAGTCGATGGACACAACCCCAAGCCAGGCGGCGCATCCAGCGCCTCCGGAGCGACGCGATTCCTCGCGACCGCTCCAAGAAAGACAAACCCCGGATTACGGGGCCTGGAAAGGCTCCGTAAGCCAACTAGACTAGTCTCTTGACACACAGCCGAAAAACACAAACAAAATGGATACACAAATATTACACTGGAACGTGAGAGGCCTAATGCACAACCTCGATGACATTAAAGAACTTTTACACAAATACAATCCAAAGGTGCTGTGTGTTCAGGAGACACATCTTAAACCTACACAGACAAACTTTCTTCAGCAATACGCCATTTTCCGGAAAGACCGGGAAGATGCTGCTACATCGTCAGGCGGTGTAGCTATAATTGCCGACAGAGGCGTTGCATGTCGGAAACTGCAACTCCAAACTCCTCTTGAAGCAGTTGCTATCGAAGCAGTGCTATTCAATAAACTGGTCAACATCGCGTCTATATACATCCCCCCAAGTTATCAACTCTCTAGAACAACATTTCAAAGCTTTATTGATGAACTCCATCACCCTTACATAGTCGTTGGTGATCTAAACGCACATAGTACACTGTGGGGCGACTCTCGCTGTGATGCGAGAGGACGACTAATAGAAAACTTTCTACTCTCTTCAAGTGCCTGCCTGCTTAACAAAAAAGAGCCAACATTCTACAGCCCTACACATAAAACATTTTCTTCCATAGACTTAAGCATAGCGTCCAGTACAATTGTGCCATATCTGAAGTGGGATGTGATTAACAACCCTTACGGAAGTGATCACTTCCCCATCGTACTAAACCTTACAAAACAATCTGAGTGCTCTACACACGTTCCTCGATGGAAAGTCGACTCAGCTGACTGGACGCGGTTTCGTGAAAAAACACATTTGCCCTGGGACGATGTCCGTTCACTTGATATTGACGCTGCAGTAGCATACTTTACAGCGTTTATTATTGATGCTGCATCAGTATGTATACCCCAAACAAATGGGTCGCCTTCGAAACGACGCATTCCATGGTGGAATGAGGAGTGTAGGGAAGCCCGGAAAAAGCAAAACAAGGCCTGGAATCTCCTTCGTAACTCCCCGACCGCAGAAAACCTAATTAACTTCAAGGCGATTAAGTCACAAGGTAGAAGAACACGCCGCCGCGCTAAACGGGAAAGTTGGGAAAAATACATATCCAGCATCAACTCTTATACAGACGAACGCAAAGCCTGGAACAGGGTAAACAAAATAAAAGGCCGCGAAACCCATCCTCTACCTTTAGTAAACACACAAGGAGACACTCTTGAGGACCAGGCTGATTGTCTAGGAGCACATTTTGAGCATATTTCCAGTACCTCTCATTACACACATACATTTCTAAGATATCAGCAACAAGCAGAGCGACAACCTCTGGGTCAGAAAGACACAGCCAATGCAGCATACAATTGTCCATTTAGCATGGCGGAGTTTCAGGCTTCACTGAATTGTTGTAACGCGTCTGCTCCAGGAAGTGACAGAATACTATATGAAATGATAAAACACTTACACCCTGAAACCCACAAAACACTACTGTCACTCTTTAACACCATGTTCTCTGCCGGCTACATTCCGATTGCATGGAAAGAAGCAATCGTAATTCCTATTCTCAAAGATGGCAAGGAACCTTCTTCGGCCAGTAGCTATAGGCCTATAGCTCTGACAAGTTGTATATGCAAACTCTTCGAGAAAATGATTAACCGGCGCCTCATCCATTTTCTTGAAAGCAACAAAATACTCGATCCCTTACAGTGCGGTTTCAGAGAAGGTATGTCCACAACAGACCACCTTGTTCGCCTTGAATCTTATATTAGAGATGCTTTTATACATAAGCAGTTTTGCCTCTCAGTATTTCTGGACCTAGAAAAGGCTTACGACACGACATGGCGCTACGGCATTCTCCGAGATCTCTCGGCGATGGGTGTCCGTGGCAACATGTTAAATACCATCGAAAGTTACCTATCTAATCGCACATTCCGCGTAAGAGTGGGCAACGCTTTGTCCAAGTCATTCACCCAAGAGACCGGTGTGCCACAGGGAGGCGTGCTTAGTTGCACACTATTTATAGTAAAAATGAATTCCCTGCACACAGTCATTCCACGCACAATGTTTTATTCTGTTTATGTCGACGATGTGCAAATAGCCTTCAAGTCATGCAATGTTGCCATCTGCGAACGACAAGTGCAGCTTGGAATAAACAAATTGTCCAAATGGGCAGATGAAAATGGTTTCAAAGTTAATTCACAGAAGAGCACTTGCGTACTCTTCACAAACAAGAGAGGCGTAACGCCAGTCCCAACTATTGAAATCAAAGGAGTTGCGCTCTCTGTGAGCAGCGAGCACAAGTTTTTGGGAATCATTTTAGATTCTAAGCTCACGTTTATTCCTCATATTAAGCGTCTGAGGACAAAGTGCCTGAGGACAATGAACCTCCTAAAGCTTCTATCGCGCACAACATGGGGCAGTGATCGAAAGTGTCTCTTAAACTTGTACAACAGTCTTGTCCTCTCGCGCCTTGATTACGGGTCTATAATTTATAATTCAGCAACGCCAAGTGCACTAAAAATCCTAGACCCCGTCCACCATCTGGGTATCCGCCTCGCGACTGGTGCTTTCAGGACAAGTCCAATCCAGAGCCTCTACGTAGAGTCGAATCAGTGGTCACTTCATCTGCAGCGGTCATACAGCAGTTTTAAATATTTTCTGAAAGTCAAAGCAAATGTTGAACATCCTTCTTACTCAACAATAAACGATGTGACCGCTGCCACACTCTTCCATAACCGACCTGCAGCAAGAAAGCCATTCTCATTGCGTGTGAGGAACCTCTGTGACGAAATGGGTATTCCACTTCTTGAACAATTTCCTATGGCTCCAGCAAAATTGTTACCGCCGTGGCAGTGGCAGCTTATAGATTGTGATACATCGTTTGTAGAGGTCACTAAGCACGCACCAGAGGCACATATCAAAATGCATTTCCTTGAACTCCAGGCCAAGTACTCATGCACAGAGTTTTACACAGACGCTTCTAAATCACATGACGGGGTATCTTATGCAGCTGTAGGGCCTTCCTTCTCGGAATCTGGTGTACTGCACTCGGAAACAAGTATCTTTACGGCTGAGGCTCATGCACTATTGTCGGCTGTAAAGCACATAAGGAAATCAAAACTTCAAAAGGCTATTATATTTACGGACTCCCTAAGCGTTGTAAACGCCCTAATGTCATTCTGCAAACACAAAAATCCTATACTCTGTGAGCTGTATTCCCTTCTGTGTACAGCATATATATCTAACCAGCATGTTATTATATGCTGGGTGCCTGGCCATAGAGGCATCGAGGGCAATGTACTAGCAGACCAAATGGCCACAACAATTACATCGCAAGCTACCCCTACTGCTGCTGTTCCTGCCACAGACCTCAAGCCTTTCTTACGAAAGAAACTGCGAAGCCACTGGCAAGGCTTGTGGGACGCAGAAACAAATAACAAGCTTCATGTGATTAAGCCACAAATAGGTTTCTGGCCCTTCATATCGAAAACGCGACGAATTGATGTCTTGTTCTGCCGACTGCGTATAGGGCACACATTTGGTACCCATAATTACCTACTCACTGGCAACGAACCTCCACTATGTGGAAGATGTGGTGAAATTCTCACTGTCCTCCACGTACTCGTCGAGTGTAAGAAAGCAGAAACCGAACGGAAAAAGCATTTTGCACAAGCCTTTCGTTACCATATCCCACTACATCCAACATTGTTTCTGGGCTCAGAACCATTCTTTAATGTGAGAACAGTTCTCTTCTTCTTCTTTCTGGGGTTTTACGTGCCAAAACCAGTTCTGATTATGAGGCACGCCGTAGTGGAGGGCTCCGGAATAATTTCGACCACCTGGGGTTCTTTAACGTGCACTACAACGCAAGCACACGGGCGTTTTTGCATTTCGCCTCCATCGAAATGCGGCCGCCGCGGCCGGGATTCGATCCCGCGATCTCGAGCTCAGCAGCGCAACGCCTTAGCTGACTGAGCTACCCCGGCGGGTTGTGAGAACAGTTCTCAACTACCTAAATGATGTAGTGCTACATGTTATTAGCCCAGCAATTTCGTAGCGCACCCTCTGACGAGAGGGTGCTCCTGCGATAGTTGTTTTTGTAGAGCACGCGCCTCAGTACCCTTGCGTTTAAGGGCC
The DNA here is from genome assembly GCF_013339745.2 of Dermacentor silvarum. Classification (NCBI taxonomy): domain Eukaryota; kingdom Metazoa; phylum Arthropoda; class Arachnida; order Ixodida; family Ixodidae; genus Dermacentor; species Dermacentor silvarum. The sequence goes on from NC_051156.1 coordinate 68,159,893, forward strand.
TCGTGAGGCGGTAGTGCTAGTTCCGCACTCGTAAATTTGATTATGATGGCGCTAAACTTATCTTTTATAGTCACAGCACACCTCACTGTCATGTTCAATATTTTAATACCTATGTATTTTACGCACTTTTACAGCGACAGATTTTTAGGCCCTTTTACAGCCATGTAACATCTACCTATTGGAATCCATCTGCCCATTGCATTGACATAACATCGTCACATCACCACTTGCATGGCGCTCTTTGGCCATATCTGGCCCTTGCGCCACTAAACACAACACATCATCAAAATAAAGCTACCTTTGAAGGATGGGCTTCGAGCTATTTGCAGAGCACTAAATAACAAATGGCAATGTCATTGGAACATGAACACTAATAACAAATTGCACATTATCAAACCAGTGCTAGGTGAATGGAAAACCTGCTATCACCAAGAACGCTTCATGGAGGTAATTTTAACCAGACTCCGAATAGGGCACACACACCTCACGCACAATTATCTACTCACAAAGGAAGCACAACCGGTATGTGATAAATGTCAAGAACCACTTACGGTACTACACATTCTAATTACATGCCCACATATTGAAAGACAAAGACAAAAGCATTTCCACGATCTATACGATTCACATATACCACTACACCCCATTCTCATTCTGGGAGACGATCCCCTTGTCCCTTTTACAGATGTAGTGAATTTTTTGGACGAAGTAGGCTCTTTGAACAGACTTTAAATAACGCATGTTTTACTCTTTTCTATCACTGACTATCACTAACACCCTGTGACGGGCGCAGCAAAGCCTAAGTCGCTTTTGCGCCAATAAACCCAATCTAACTAACTAACTAACTAAAACCCACATTCAACATGGATACACAAATATTACAGTGGAATGTCCGAGGACTCCTCCACAACCTCGATGACATCAAAGAACTCCTACATAAATATAATCCAAAGGTGCTGTGTGTTCAAGAAACACACCTGAAACACACGCAAACAAACTTCCTCCGAGAATATGCTATTTATCGTAAAGACCGCGATGACACGGTCGTGTCATCCGGTGGTGTGGCTATCCTAGTGGACAGAGTTGTTGCCTGCCGAGAACTAAAGCTCCGTACGTCCTTAGAGGTAGTTGCTGTTCGCGCGGTGTTGTTCAATAAATTAATTACTATTAGCTGTATATACATCCCTCCGAATTATCAACTCCAGAAAACAGAATTTCAAAACTACATTGATGAACTTCCGGCGCCATACATAGTTGTCGGGGATTTAAACGCCCATAACACTTCGTGGGGAGACAGCCGTTGCGACGGAAGAGGGCGTTTAATAGAAAATTTTCTTTTTTCCTCGGATGCATGTCTACTCAATAAGAAGGAGCCGACGTACTATAGCGTTGCGCACAAAACCTACTCCTCAATAGACTTGAGCATAATATCCAGTACACTAATACCTTACCTTGATTGGAACATTATTAAGAACCCCTACGGAAGTGACCACTTCCCAATCGTCATAAATGTAACAAAACAGGCTGAATGCTCTCCACATGTTCCCAGATGGAAAGTTGAATCAGCAAACTGGGTCCTCTTCAGAGAAATAACATATTTAACTCAGGATGACATTGCTGGCTTTAACATAGACGATGCTGTGGCCTACTTTACAGGTTTCATAATAGAGGCTGCCACAAAATCAATCCAACAAACTAACGGGCTAGCCAAAAAGCGTCGCATCCCATGGTGGAACGACGATTGTAGAAAGGCGCGGAAAGAACAAAACAAGGCTTGGGGATTGCTTCGCGACTCTCCAACTGCCGAAAACCTTGTAAATTTCAAACAGGCAAAATCCCAAGGCAGAAGAACACGTCGACGTGCTAAGAGAGATAGTTGGGAACAGTATCTTTGCAGTATAAATTCCTATACAGACGAGGGAAAAGTGTGGAACAGAGTAAACACATTAAAAGGACGTCACACAAAATCACTCCCCTTGGTAAACACAGAAGGTGATAGCCTGGAAGAGCAGGCTGACTTCCTGGGTGAACATTTTGAACACATCTCCAGTGCATCACACTACACAAAACACTTCTTAAAGTTCAAAGAACGCGCAGAACGACAGCCCCTCGAACGTAAATGTGCGCCAAATGATACATACAATCGACCGTTTTCTCTCGCTGAACTTAAGGCATCTCTCAACTGTTGCAATGACTCCGCACCAGGTGGCGATCGCATCCTGTACGAAATGATTAAGCACATGCACCCTGAAACCCTAAAAACACTATTAAGTCTCTTCAATGCCATGTACGCAGCTGGTTACATTCCATCTTCGTGGAAGGAAAGTCCCTATACATAAACAAGGCAAGGACCCATCCTTACCCAGTAGTTATACACCAATAGCATTGACAAGCTGTATTTGCAAGTTATTTGAAAAAATGATAAACAGGCGCTTAATCTGTTTCTTTGAATATAACAAACTACTAGACCCCTTGCAATGTGGTTTCAGGGAAGGTATGTCCACCTTGTTCGCATTGAGTCTTATATCAGGGATGCATTTATACATAAACAGTTCTGTCTTTCAGTGTTCCTTGACCTAGAGAAAGCTTACGATACAACATGGCGCTACGGCATTCTCCGAGATCTCTCTGCGATGGGTGTCCGTGGCAACATGTTAAACACAATCGAAAGTTACCTATCGAATCGCACATTCCGCGTAAGAGTGGGTAACGCTCTTTCTAAGTCATTCACCCAAGAGACCGGTGTGCCACAAGGGGGCGTGCTTAGTTGCACACTATTTATCGTAAAAATGAGTTCCCTGCACACAGTCATCCCACGCACTATGTTTTATTCTGTTTATGTCGATGATGTGCAGATAGCCTTCAAGTCATGCAATATTGCCATCTGCGAACGACAAGTGCAGCTTGTAATAAACAAATTGTCCAAATGGGCAGATGAAAATGGTTTTAAGGTAAATCCCCAGAAGAGCACTTGCGTACTCTTTACTAACAAGAGAGGCGTAACGCCAGTCCCAAGTATTGCAATCAAAGGAGATGCGCTCTCTGTGAGCAGCGAGCATAAGTTTCTAGGCATTGTTTTAGACTCGAAGCTTACATTTATTCCTCATATTAAGTATCTGAGGGCAAAATGCCTGAAGACAATGAACCTTTTAAAGCTTCTGTCGCGTACGACTTGGGGTAGTGATCGAAAGTGTTTGCTTAACTTGTATAAAAGTCTTATCCTCTCACGCCTTGATTACGGATCTATAATTTACAATTCCGCAACGCCCACTGCATTAAAAATACTAGACCCCGTCCACCACCTGGGTATCCGTCTCGCGACCGGTGCTTTCAGGACAAGTCCAATCCAGAGCTTGTACGTAGAGTCGAATCAGTGGTCGCTTCATCTCCAGCGGTCGTACAACAGTTTCACGTATTTTCTGAAAGTACAAGCAAACATTAAACATCCTTCTTACTCAACTATAAATCACATGACCGCTGCCACACTCTTCCATAATCGACCTGCAGCAAGAAAGCCGTTCTCTTTGCGTGTGAGGAATCTTAGTGAGGAAATGGGTGTTCCACTGCTTGAACAATGTCCTATGGCTCCAGCGAAACTGTTGCCGCCGTGGCACTGGCAACTCATAGAGTGTGACACATCGTTCCTGGAGGTCACTAAACACGCGCCAGAGGCACACATTGAAATGCATTTCTTAGAACTCCAGTCTAAATACTCGTGTACACAGCTTTACACAGATGCTTCCAAGTCACATGCCGGGGTATCTTATGCAGCCGTCGGCCCATCCTTTTCGGAATCCGGTGTACTCCACCCGGAAACGAGTATCGTTACGGCTGAGGCCTATGCACTATTGTCGGCTGTGAATCATATAAGGGCATCAAAACTTCAAAAAACAATTATATTTACAGACTCCCTAAGCGTGGTGAAAGCTCTGATGTCACTCTGCAAAAACAAAAATCCTGTACTTACTGAGCTCTATTCCAGTTTATGCAGAGCGTATATATCTAATCAGCATGTGACTATACGCTGGGTGCCTGGCCATAGAGGCATTGAGGGTAATGTGCTTGCAGACAAGTTGGCCACATCAACTACATCGCAAGCTATTAATCCTGCGGCTACTATTCCTCCCGCAGATCTGAAACCTTTTCTGCGAAGAAAACTGCGAGACCACTGGCAGCGCTTGTGGGACGCTGAAACAAATAATAAGCTTCACTTAATTAAGCCACAGTTAGGTTTCTGGTCACCCGCAACGAAAACACGACGAACTGATGTCCTGTTCTGTCGTCTAAGAATAGGACACACATATGGTACTCACAATTTTCTGTTGAATGGAAATGATCCTCCAACCTCTGGTAGATGTAGTGAGAGGCTGACCGTCCTCCATGTCCTCGTGGAGTGCCGGGAAGCCGAAACAGAAAGAAAGAAATATTTTCCAGAAGCGTACCGATATCATGTCCCGCTTCACCCCATTATGTTTCTTGGCGAAGAACCGATTTTTAATGCCAAAGCAGTCGTCGATTTTTTGAACGATGTGGTCCTGCATATTATTAGCCCAACTAGTTCGTAGCGCATCCTCTCTCCAGAGGATGCCGCTGTGTTAGTTTTTTTTATAGCACATGCCTCCAGGCCCTTGTGGTTCAAGGGCTCTGTTTAGGCAGTAGTGCTTCTTGCCAATTACTGCATCTTAAATATTTTAAATATCGTGTCATTACCTCTCAATGCATTCTTCATTTCATAGTACACCTCATGTCATTGCCATGATTTTAGTACATGTATATTTTACGCATTTTACAGCGATTATTTTTAGGCCCTTTTACAGCCACGCTTCATCTACTTCTCAGAATTCATCGCCCCACTGCACATTCACAAACACTGGCATGGCGCTCTTTGGCCACAACTGGCCATTGCGCCATAAAACACCACACATCATCATCACATAGACGGCACCCCTGGGCTGACCCACCCAGGGGAAATCGGCAGTTGCCTTTTCCTGTCCTCTTAAATCTTCGTATTTCCCTCTCAGTTTCAATCTATCCTGTCTTCTTTTCACTTCCCTTTTACTTCCGTTTTCCCAGGCAGCTAGGGTTAACCTTGTGTGGGTAGCCAACCTTGGATACTCCATATTTGGTTATAATAGTGGCGTACAGCTGGCGTTTGCAGGACCTGGCTTTTCCAGTTTCTGCAGCGTCCCCTCGTTGGGCTCCATGGTGGGTGGCTGGCGTCGCTGCCGAAAAATGCACCAATACTTATGGCTGAACCTTTCCCCCCACTCCATAATCGCCGTCAGAAAAGAGGGCGCACCGAAGATGTTTTCCAATTTTTTGGACGCTAAACGCATAACTTACCCCGCTTTCATGTTATTCATTCTGAAAAGTCGGATAAATCAGTACGAACAATTTCACCTTTCCTTGTCTCAAAGTCTTTGACGGATATTTTTGGACCAGGCTATAAAGCATCCAGGATGGCAAGCGGGGATCTCCTCTTGGAGCTCCGTGATCTGAAACAGTACGAGAAACTTCCCAACCTAGTGTCATTTGGAGATGCTCAAGTAACAGTAACCCCGCACCGTACCATGAATACCACCCGTGGCGTTGTATCAGATGATGACCTGTTGCAGCTGAGTGAGGCTGAACTCCTAGAGGGTTTCAGTGAGCAGAATGTAATCAATGTTAAACGAATTAAGATGAGGCGCGACGGCAAGGAAATCCAGACCAGGCACCTGATACTTACTTTTAACTCAAGTGTTCTGCCCGAATCCATCGAGGCCGGATACATCAAGCTACGGGTCAGACCCTATGTACCAAATCCTCTTCGTTGCTTCAAGTGCCAGCGTTTCGGCCACAGTTCCCAGAATTGCCGAGGCCGACAAACATGTGCTAAATGTAGTTCCGGTGACCATGCCTCTGAAACGTGCGAAAACACTCCACGCTGTGTCAACTGTGATGGCGAGCATGCCGCATACTCGCGGTCATGCCCGTCTTGGAAGAAAGAGAAAGAAATAGTCACGATCAAAGTAAAAGAAAACATAACTTTCAAGGAGGCACGAAGGCGGGTATCGTACCTGCCAAAAACTAGCTTTGCCGAAGTGGCGCGACAGGGGGCAGCGCCACATCGGCCCCCGGCGGCTGTCTGGCACACGCGCAGTGGGCCGGCGGCGACGCCACCCCTCCCCCTCGGCGGGTGCAGCTAGCGCTGCTCTGCCAACTCACAAGAAGGGGCCATCGTCCGGGTTGGTGGCCTCGAGGGCCTCGTCTCTCGAGGCGAGGCCTTCTCGTCAAACCAACCGCTCGCAAGAGCGCGTGTCCAGCGCCTCGCAAGAGGCTATGGACACAACAACCAGCCAGACGGCGCCACTTGCGCCTAAGGAGCCGCGAGAGTCTCGCGATCGCTCCAAACAAGAAAAACACCGCATCACGGCGCCCGGAAAGGGCTCTGTGAAGTAATTCCTCTTCCTTAACACACAGCACAAAACCCACATTCAACATGGATACACAAATATTACAGTGGAATGTCCGAGGACTCCTCCACAATCTCGATGACATCAAAGAACTCCTACGTAAGTATAATCCAAAGGTGCTGTGTGTCCAAGAAACACACCTCAAACACACGCAAGCAGGATTTCTCCGGCAAAACGCCATTTTTCGTAAGGACCGCGATGACACAGTCGTGTCTTCCGGTGGTGTGGCTATTGTAGTCGACAGAGGTATTGCCTGCCGGGAACTAAAACTTCGTACGCCCCTAGAGGCAGTTGCTGTCCGAGGGGTGTTGTTTGACAAGCTGGTCACGGTCAGCCCTATATACATCCCTCCCAATTATCAACTACATAAAACCGAATTCCAAAACTACATAAATGAACTTCCGGAGCCATACATAGTTGTCGGAGATTTCAACGCACATAACACTTTGTGGGGAGACTCACGTTGCGATGCGAGAGGTCGCCTGATTGAAAATTTTCTGTTTTCTTCAGGCGCATCATTACTTAACAAGAAAGAGCCTACGTATTACAGCGTTACACATAACACATATTCATCCATTGAATTAAGTATAGCATCGAGTACACTAATGCCATACCTGGAGTGGTCTGTTCTCAAGAGCCCCTTTGGGAGCGACCACTTCCCAATTATGCTAGGCTTAACAGAACACGATAGATGCTCGCCACACGTTCCCCGATGGAAAGTTGACTCGGCTAACTGGGAACTTTTCCGACAAATAACATATTTAAGCCGTGATGACATCGCCTCTTTTAACATAGACGATGCTGTAGCGTATATAACAGGTTTTATCATTGACGCATCTGAAAGGTGCATACAGCAAACTAATGGACTAGCTAATAAACGTCGCTTGCCTTGGTGGAATGATGAATGCCAGAAAGCACATAAAAAGCAAAACAAAGCCTGGGGATTGTTTCGCAACTCCCCAACAGCTGAAAACCTGATAAATTTTAAACACGCAAAGTCACAGGGCAGAAGAACGCGTCGACGTGCAAAGAGAGAGAGTTGGGAAAGGTACATTTCCATTATCAATTCATACACCGACGAAACAAAAGTCTGGAATAGGGTAAATAAACTAATAGGCCGGGAGTCACATCCTCTACCCTTAGTAAGTAGCCAAGGTGATAGCCTGGAAGACCAGGCGGATTGTCTAGGTGAACACTTTCAATATGTATCAAGTGAATCGCATTATACAGACACTTTCCTGAAGTTCAAAGAACGCGAAGAGCGACAGCCTCTTAACCGCAAAGGTTCTTCGAGTGAGGCTTACAATCAACCATTTAGCTTAGCCGAACCTAAAGCATCTCTCGCTTGTTGTAACAACTCGGCGCCAGGTGGCGATCGTATCATGTATGAAATGGTTAGATACCTACACCCTGAAACACTAAAAACACTGTTATCTCTTTTTACCCCGCAGGGGCGTCTGCGTAAGCAGACGTTTGGTGTGTTGCGACAGCACGGACCCGAGCACATGGGGGTCGGACCCTCCCGCGTGTAGCCGTGCGCGGCTTAGCCGTGTCCGGGGAAAAGAGGATCCTGGGGGTTGAGCCGATGCCGGGTGTTTGGACCGTTATGGCCCCCCGGCGGAGGCAACACACCTCTTTGGCCTCCGCTTCACGTAGACGGCACCCCCGGACTGACCCACTCGGGGGAAATCGGTAGTTGCCTTTTCCTATCCTTCTCTCCAATCTTCGTCTTTCTCTCTCACTTTTAATCTTTCCTGTCTCCTCCTCTCTTCTATTTACTTCCACATTTCCTGGTGGCAAGGGTTAACCCTGTGTATTATATCCTACCTTGGGTATACATATATTAGGTTATAGTGGCGGTGTATAGCTGGCGTCGGCACGTTTCTCCAAACCTGACGCGTCCCCTGGTTGGGCTCGGAGGTGGGTGGCTACCACCGCCGCCGAATATCCAAGAAACTTTATGGAATCATCATTCCCTCCCTTAACAGATCGCCGTCATAAAAGAGGGCGCACCGATGCATCATTTGAATTTACATTCAGAAGCAATGTCCCAACATTTGTAAAATACTATGTGATCCACAGTGTAGGAAACACTTCCGCGAGGAAGCTTTCCCCATTTTTGATGGCAAAGATTTTGACACAAAAACTCGGACCAGCCTACAAGGCTTCAAAGATGTCTAGTGGAGATATACTCCTTGAACTGAAAGAAAAACAACAAGTAGAGAAGCTTTTGGATGTCACCAGTATCGGTGATGTAGCAGTAACGATTTCACCCCATCGCTCACTAAACACGAGCCGGGGCGTGATCTCTGAGGAAGACTTCATGAATTTGAGTGATGAGGAACTTCTTGAGGGTTTCCAGGAGCAAGGCGTCACAAAAGTTCAGAGAATCGTCCTTCGACGAAACAACCAAGAAATTCTCACAAAGCATGTCATTCTCACATTTGCTACCAGCACATTGCCCAGTTCCCTTGAGGCTGGCTACGTCAAGGTCAATGTCAGGCCGTATATCCCCAATCCTAGACGATGCTTTAAATGCCAAAGGTTTGGCCATGCTTCTCCTTCTTGCAGAGGCAAAGCAACATGTGCAAAATGCAGCTCAAGCGATCATCAATCCGACAAATGTAATTCTTCTCCACAGTGCACAAACTGCAAAGGTGATCACCCTGCTTACTCACGGTCATGTCCCGTCTGGAAAAAAGAAAAAGAAGTCATTGCAATCACAGTCAAAGAAAAAATATCGTTCTATGAAGCTAGAAAACGCCGATCACTTTTACCAAAACTAAGCTATGCCAATGTGGTGCATCAGGGGGCAGCGTCGCATAGGCCCCGGGAGCCTACAGGGTCTACTAGCAGTAGCCTTGCGGTGGCTCCTCCAGCCCCCGTGGTGGCGGCAGCCAGTGCTGCCCCATCGCTTTCAAAGGCTCCGGAGATCCCGGTCTCGCAGGGCCTTAAAACAACTCGTTTATCAAGGCCTGAGGCACGTGCCTCAGCGTCAACCCTTCGGTCCTCCAGCGCTTCTGCAATGGAGCTCGATACCAAAACACCGGTGTCATTGACACCGAAGGACCAACGCTCTCTCGAGCGCACAAAGAGGGATAAACTCCCAGTAACCGCTCCTAAAAAGGACAGGTAACCTAAGGGTTACCGTTCAAATCCACTGTCCACATTTAAAACATATGTCACCTATAATTTATATTTCAGAACCAATTATCATTTAAGCATTCTCATTTCTGTTCCATCATGGCTTTTATTATACAGTGGAACTGCAGAGGTCTACTACATAACCTAGGTGACATAAAAGACATCATAAACAGTTTTTCCCCAGTTGCCTTTTGTTTACAAGAAACAAATCTAGGCCCCCAAAATCAGAATATTTTGAAAGGCTTTTCTGTCTTTCGAAAAGACCGGGCAAACACTAGCCGACTGTGTGGAGGAGTTGCCGTTGTCGTGAAAGGCGGCACTCCCACCCGTGAAGTTAAACTGAATACTCCATTCGAAGCCGTTGCCGTCACTATTCTCTCTTTTAAAACTTTGACAGTTTGTTCTATATACATCCCACCTCACGAAAGTGTAAGCCTTAAAGAACTTGAAAAACTCATAGAACATCTACCAGACCCTTTTATAATTGTAGGAGATTTTAATGCTCATTGTACTCTTTGGGGAAGTGAGAAGGCTGACCAAAGAGGACAACTCATAGAAGATTTTATTCTATCTAACAACATCTGTCTTTTAAACTCGGGAGCACCTACTTACTTTTCACCTACATCACGTAATTTTAGCTGTCTTGATTTATCTTTATGTTCACCTTCTCTTTTTATAGATTTTAGCTGGGAAGTGTTGGACAATCCATACGGCAGTGACCACTTACCTGCCACAATTAAACTGTCATCAACTTTACCCATCATCACCTGCAGGCCGCGTCGTTGGAAACTCCAACTGGCAGACTGGACGCTTTTTACAGAAGCTGCCAAACTAGAAGAAAACTTTTCAGCCGATCTAGGCATCGATGAAATTAATGAAACATTTACGACTATCATAATCACAGCAGCTGAAAGAGCCATACCCCAATCTACAGGACAATATCGAAAGAAACTAAACCCATGGTGGACAGAGGAATGTTCCAAAGCAAAAAAAGAACAGAATAAGGCCTGGGGCAATCTTCGTAGATACCCGACATATAAAAACCTAATTATTTTCAAACAGAAAAAAGCCCATGCACGATACATCCGTAGACAAGCTGAAAAAAACTCTTGGCAGGAATACGTCTCCTCAATTAACAGTTCAGTCTCCTCCAAACGCATGTGGGAACAGGTAAAGAAATTCAAAGGGGATTACTCGTCCTACACAATTCCCTTACTCTCAAATCCTGGTACACAAACAACACTCGACGAACAAGCAAACATTCTGGGGGAACACTTCTACAAAGTATCAAGTTCAGCCAACTACACGGACACAATTTTAACATACAAAAACTCTGCTGAAAAACAAAGATTACCAACAACAGGTGCTTCTGATGAGCCGCACACTCCCAGAAAAAAATAGCGTACTTTCTGCTGGAAAGAAAACTGCAGTTGGTATGGACCGTATTCACTACACCATGCTTGCCCACTTGTCACAAACATCTATCAAAGCATTACTAAAATTCTTTAACAAGATTTAGGAAACTGGAGAAATGCCGAAAGCATGGAAAAACGCCATAATCATACCTTTCCTAAAATCTGGAAAGCCAGCTACATCCCCCAGCAGTTACCGCCCCATTGCTCTCACCAGCTGTTTGGCAAAGTCATACGAATGTGTTGTGAACACCAGGCTAACTTTCACCCTCGAAATAGAAAAGTCCTTAAACATACATCAATGTGGTTACAAAAAGGGTTGTTCTACAACTGATCACCTTGTCTGACTTGAACATGAAATACGCAATGCCTTTTTACACAAACAACACTGCCTAGCTGTCTTTTTCGACTTGGAGAAGGCATATGATACCACATGGAGATATGGCATTTTGAGGGACTTGGCAGACCTAGGGATTCGGGGCAGAATGCTCAAGTGCCTATCTGATTTTATGTCCGATCGAACATTTCAGGTGCGTCTTGGTAGGGTTCTGTCACGCGTATTCACCCAGGAAAACGGTGTGCCTCAGGGCTGTGTTTTAAGTACAACACTGTTTGTTGTCAAAATGAATTCTGTCAACAAAGTCATACCTTCTACTCTTATGCACTCTCTTTACGTTGATGACCTCCAGATTGCTTTCCGCGCATCTAACATGACAACGTGTGAACGGCAGATTCAAATCACCCTAAACAAATTGACACTATGGGCTAATAAAAACGGCTTCCGTTTCTCATCCGAAAAAACTGTTGCCGTGGTGTTTTCTCAGAAGAGGGGCTTACAACCTGACCCCACCCTAACACTAAATGGAATAGTACTGCCAGTCAAACAAGAGCAAAAGTTCTTAGGGCTAATATTCGATAAAAAGCTGAATTTTCTTTCACACATTAACAACCTAAAGGTTAAAACAAATAAGGCCCGTAATGTCCTGAAAGTCCTGTCCCGGAAGCACTGGGGCTCTGACCGCAAATGCCTCCTTCATATATATCGTTCCTTGGTACGTAGCAAATTGGACTACGGGTGCATAACGTATGGTTCAGCCAGACAATCGTACATTAAGTGGTTAGATCCCGTTCATAATAAAGGACTACGCTTAGCAACCGGTGCCTATAGGACCTCACCCGTTCCCAGCTTGTATTCCGAGAGCAACGAGACGTCTTTAGACCACAGAAGAACGCAACTCATGTTGACATACGTTCTAAGAGTTCGCTCATCGCCAGACCACATTTGCCACAACATTATCACACACTGCGAGAAACGACTACACTACATGAACAAGCCAAATGCTATAAAACCACTTATACTTAGATTTGAAGAAAAAGTACTCAACTACAATGTCCCTACTGAAACGCTTCCTGTCATGCAAAGACCAACCAGATTAGCACCTTGGAACGATTTCACAAAATTTCTAGATTTTTCGTTAACGCATCTAAAAAAACAAGATATGCCTCGTGAATTTATACTACAGGAATTTCGCACAGTGCAAGACACATACGACACTTACAGGGAATTTTACACCGATGGCTCGAAGACGCCCATTTATGTCGGAAGCAGCGTGGTTCAAGGTACGTGGGAACAGACATTTAGACTAACACAGTTTGTATCAGTTTTCACTGCTGAGTGTTATGCCTTATGGATGGCAGTACAAAAGATTATAAGCACTAAACACGAAAAATCTGTAATTTATACAGACTCTTTAAGTGCACTTAAAGCCCTGAATATGCAATCACAATACGAACCCATCATTGGCAATATCCTAAACACACTAACACATCTAAGTGAAGGCCAGATTATTCGTTTCTGCTGGGTGCCAAGCCATGCGGGGATCCCAGGAAATGAAAAGGCGGATGAATGTGCAGCAACAGCAAAATATATGAATACTTCAAAAGTTAATATACCTGCTAGGGACGGGATTCAAGCAGTTCGCAAGGCACTCCTTTCAAACTGGCAACGCGAATGGAAATTGAAAGATAACAACAAACTTCAACTTATTAAACCTGTCCTTGGAGAGTGGAAGACATGCTATCATCAAGAACGTTTCATCGAAGTAATACTTTGTCGCCTTCGGATAGGCCACACACACATGACACATAATTACCTTTTGACCCCCGCAGGGGCGTCTGCGTCAGCAGGCGTTTGGTGTGTTGCGACACCACGGACCCGAGCACATGAGGCTTGGACCCTCCCGCGTGTAGCCGTGCGCGGCTTAGCCGTGTCCGGGGAAAAGAGGATCCTGGGGGTTGAGCCGATGCCGGGTGTTTGGACCTTTACGGCCCCTCGGCGGAGGCAACACGCCCCTTTGGCCTCGGCTTCACGCAGACGGCACCTCCGGGCTGACCCACCCGGGGGAAATCGGTAGTTGCCTTTTCCTATCCTCCTCACCAATCTTCGTCTTTCTCTCTCACTTTTATTCTTTCCTGTCTTCTCTTCACTTCTTTTTACTTCCGATCTTCCCGGCAGCAAGGGTTAACCTTGTGTGCTACAACCAACCTTGGCTGTACATATTTGGTTATAGCGGAAACGTACAGTTGGCGTCCGCAGGACTTGTTTATTATAAGACTTGCGGCGTCCCCTTGTTGGGCTCCACGGTGGGTGACTGGCGTTACTGCCGAAAACTGAATATTTCCTATGGACAGTTCCTTCCCAAAACTCCCTGATCGCCCTCAGAAACGAGGGCGCACCGAAGAAATATTTAAATTTTTGGCCGTCATACTGAAAATTTTCCCCGCTATCAAGTCATTCATTCTGAGAAACCAGGAAAGACAACGAGAATGATCTCGCCTTTCCTCGTTTCCAGATGTCTAGCTCAGACAATTGGCCCAGGCTATAAGGCATCGAAACTGGCAAGTGGCGACCTCCTCCTGGAACTCCATGACAAACAGCAATATCAAAAACTAAGTAACCTAGTGTCTTTCGGGGACATACCAGTTTCAGTGACCCCACACCGCACCATGAACACCACTCGCGGTGTTATTTCCGATGATGATTTGATGGAGATGACCGAAGCTGAACTTTTGGAAGAAAGGAAAGAGCAAAATGTTACCAACGTAAAACGAATCAAACTAAGGCGTGACGGCAAAGAAATTGACACTAAGCACATAATTCTCACATTTGGTTCGAGTGTGCTGCCAGAAACCATCGAGGCAGGCTATGTTAAAATCCGAGTAAGGCCGTATATCCCAAACCCTCTCCGTTGCTTCAAATGCCAAAGATTCGGCCACAGTTCGCAGAACTGCCGAGGCCGACTGACCTGTGCTAAATGCAGTGCACACGAACATATATCTGACTCCTGCGAAAACGCTCTACACTGTGTAAACTGTGATGGGGAGCACGCCGCATACTCGCGGTCTTGCCCATCCTGGAAAAGAGAGAAAGAAATCATGACAATTAAAGTAAAACAGAACCTATCATTCAAGGAAGCACGGAGGCGGGTATCGTATCTGCCAAAGAACAGCTTTGCCGAAGTGGCGCGTCAGGGGGCGGCGTCACAACGGCCACCGGTTGCTGTCCAGCCCACGCGTAGTGAGCCGGCGGCAACGCCGTCCGCCCCCTCGGCGGCAGCAGCTAGCGCTGCTCCGCCAACTCTCAAGAAGGGGCCATCGACCTCCGGGCTGGTGGCCTCCAGGGCCTCGTCCCTCGAGGCGAGGCCTTCCCGTTAAACCAACCGCTCGCAAGAGCGCGTGTCCAGCGCCTCGCAAGAGGCGATGGACACAACAACCGGTCAGACGGCGCTGCCAGCGCCTAAGGAGCCGCGAGAATCTCGCGATCGCTCCAAAAAAGAAAAAGCCCGCATCACAGGGCGCGACAAGGGCTCTGTAAGTTAAATTAGTCTCTTTTAAACACACAGCACAAAAAAAAACACTTCCAACATGAATACACAAATAATACAATGGAACGTCAGAGGACTCCTACACAACCTCGATGACGTCAAAGAAATCCTACACAGGTTAATCCTAAGGTGCTGTGTGTTCAAGAGACACACCTTAAATCTACACAATCAAACTTTCTCCGACAATACGCCATTTTTCGTAAGGACCGCGATGACACAGTCGTGTCTTCCGGTGGTGTGGCTATTGTAGTCGACAGAGGTGTTGCCTGCCGGGAACTAAAGCTTCGTACGCCCCTAGAGGCAGTTGCTGTCCGAGGGGTGTTGTTTGAGAAGCTGGTCACTGTCAGCTCTATATACATCCCTCCCAATTATCAACTACATAAAACCGAATTCCAAAACTACATAAATGAACTTCCGGAGCCATACATAGTTGTCGGAGATTTCAACGCACATAACACTTTGTGGGGAGACTCACGTTGCGATGCGAGAGGTCGCCTAATTGAAAATTTTCTGTTCTCTTCAGGCGCATCATTACTTAACAAGAAAGAGCCTACGTATTACAGCGTTACACATAACACATATTCATCCATTGACCTAAGTATAGCATCGAGTACACTAATGCCATACCTGGAGTGGTCCGTTCTCAAGAACCCCTTTGGGAGCGACCACTTCCCAATTATGCTAGGCTTAACAGAACAAGATAGATGCTCGCCACACGTTCCCCGATGAAGCTTGACTCGGCTAACTGGAACTTTTTCGACAATAACATATTTAGGCCGGGATGACATTGCCTCCTTTAACATAGACCGATGCTGTTGAGTATATAACAGGTTTTTATCATTGACGCTGGCTGAATAGGTGCATACAACAATCTAATGGACTGGCTAATAAGCCGTCGCCTGCCATGGTGGAACGAGTAATGCCAAATGCACGTAAAAAGCAAACAAGACTGGGATTGCTTCGCAACTCCCCAACCAGCTGACAACCTGATTAATTTTAAGCCAAGCAAAGTCGGCCGGTCAGTGAGAACGCGCGACGTGCTGAAAGATGAGAGTTGGAAAAGTACATCTCCGCATAAACTTCGTACACCGATTGAATCGAAAGTTGGACATAGGGTAAATAAACTAATAGGCCTGTGGAGTTCACCTCCCTACCCTTAGTAAGTAGCCAAGGTGATAGCCTGGAAGACCAGGCGGATTGTCTAGGTGAACACTGTTGAATATGTATCAAGTGAATCGCACTATACAGAAACTTTCCTGAAGTTCAAAGAACGCGAAGAGCGGCAGCCCCTTAACCGCAAAGGTTCTTCGAGTGAGGCTTACAATCGACCATTTACCTTAGCCGAACTTAAAGCATCTCTCGCATGTTGCAACAATTCGGCGCCAGGTGGCGATCGTATTATGTATGAAATGGTTAGATACCTACACCCTGAAACACTGAAAACACTCCTGTCTCTTTTTAATGCCATGTGGGCGGCTGGGTGTATCCCGTCCTCATGGAAAGAAGCCATAGTCATCCCGATACTTAAACAAGGCAAAGACCCGTCCTTAGCCAGCAGCTACAGGCCAATAGCTCTAACGAGCTGCCTGTGCAAGCTGTATGAAAAAATGATAACCGGCGTTTAATCAGTTTCCTAGAAAATAACAAAATACTAGACCCCTTCCAGTGTGGCTTCCGAGAAGGTAGGTCGACAATAGACCACCTTGTTCGCATCGAGGCAAACATCAGAGATGCATTTATTCATAAACAGTTTTTACTTTCTGTATTATAGATTTAGAGAAAGCGTACGACACGACATGGCGCTTCGGAATTCTGCGAGATCTTTCTGGGATGGGGGTCCGCGGAAATATGTTAAACACAGTCGAAAGCTACTTGTCTAACCGCACGTTTCGCGTAAGAGTGGGCAATGTTTATCTAGAACATTCACCCAGGAGGCTGGCGTGCCGCAAGGGGGTGTACTTAGTTGCACACTCTTCATTGTAAAAATGAACTCCCTGCATACAGTGATTCCACGCAGCATGTTTTATTCTGTGTACGTCGATGATGTGCAGATAGGTTTCAATCATGTAACATCGCTATCTGTGAACGACAGGTGCAGCTTGGATTAAACAAATTGTCTAAATGGGCGGATGTAAATGGGTTCAAAATAAACGCACAGAAAAGTACATGCATACTCTTCTCAAACAAAAGAGGTGTGACACCGGTACCAAATCTCACGATCAATCGAGAGGAACTATCCGTGAGCAGTGAACACAAATTCCTGGGCATAATTCTGGACTCTAAGCTTACCTTCATCCCCCATCTTAAATATCTGAAGACAAAGTGTCTGAAGACTATGAACCTTTTAAAAATTCTCTCGCACACAACATGGGGTAGTGATCGAAAATGCCTCCTAAACTTGTACAACAGTCTTGTCCGCTCGCGCCTTGATTACGGAGCTATAGTTTATAACTCCGCAACGCCAAGTGCATTAAAAATACTAGACCCCATTCACCATTTGGGTATCCGCCTCGCGACCGGTGCTTTCCGAACAAGCCCGATCCAGAGTCTCTATGTAGAGTCGAACCAGTGGTCACTCCATCTGCAGCGTTCATATAGCAGTTTCGTATATTTTCTGACAGTACAAGCAAACAACGAACATCCTTCTTATTCCACCATAAACGATATGACCGCTGCTGCACTCTTCCATAACCGACCTGCAGCGAGGAAACCGTTTCTCTTACGTGTAAGGAATCTTAGTGAGCAAATGGGTGTTCCAGTGCTTGAACATCGTCCTATGGCCTCCTGCTAAATTGTTACCGCCGTGGCAGTGGCAGATCATAGAGTGCGACACATGTTCGTAGAGGTCACGAAAGACGCTCCAGAGGCGCACATTAAAATGCATTTCCTAGAGCTCAATCAAGTACTCGTGTACAGAGTTTTACACGACGCTTCTAGGTCACATGCCGGGGTTTATTATGCAGCCGTCGGCCCATCTTTTTCGGAATCCGGTGTGCTCCACCCGGAAACAAGTATCTTTACGGCTGAGGCCTATGCACTATTGTCAACTGTGAAGCATATAACGAAAACAAAACTTGAAAAACAGTTATATTTACAGACTCTCTAAGCGTTGTGAAAGCCCTGATGTCACTCGGCAAACACAAAAATCCTGTACTCATTGAGCTCTATTCCACTCTATGCAGAGCGTATATATCCTACCAGCATGTCATTATATGCTGGGTGCCGGGCCATAGAGGCATTGAGGGTAATGTGCGAGCTGATCAAATGGCCACATCAGCTGCATTGCACACTAGTAATCCTACAGTAGCTGTTCCGCAACAGACTTGAAGCCTTTCTTGCGAAAGAAGCTACGAAGCCACTGGCAACGCTTGTGGGACGCTGAAACAAATAATAAACTTCACATGATTAAACCACAGTTAGGTTTCTGGCCCTCAGCTACGAAAACACGACGAATTGATGTCCTATTCTGTCGTCTCAGAATAGGACACACGTACGGCACCCACAATTTTTTGCTCACTGGTGATGAACCACCAACCTGTGGTAGATGTGGTGAGAGGCTGACCGTCCTCCATGTCCTCGTGGAGTGTCGTGAAGCCGAAGCCGAGAGAAGGAAACATTTTCCTATAGCATACCGCTACAGTATCCCTCTGCATCCCATGCTGTTTATTGGTGAAGAACCGCTTTTTAATGCCAAAGCAGTCCTCGCATTCTTGAACGATGTTATCCTACATGTCATAAGCCCAATAAATTCGTAGCGCATCCTCTCGCCAGAGGATGCCGCTGTGAAGTAGTTCAGGATAGCACCTGCCTCCAGGCCCTTGTGGTTCAAGGGCTCTGTGTAGGCAGTAGTGCTTTTGCCAATTACAACATGTGAAATAACTTCAATATCTTCACTGTTCTTTCAATGCATTCTTCATTTTCATAGTAAACGTCATTGATCATTGTCATAACCTTATTACATGTAGATTTTACGCTCTTTACAGCGACTATTTTTAGGCCCCTTTACAGCGATTCTTCATCTAACGTTTTATCCACGCCTGATAATTCACTATTCATGTACCACATACACGCCATTATCATCGCCTTGGCGCTCTTTGGCCACATCTGGCCCTTGCGCCAATAAACCCTACTAATCATCATCATCAAATAGTTCACTGGAACGTCAGAGGTCTCCTCCAAAATCTTGACGACGTTAAAGAACTCCTCCGCAAGTTTAGTCCCAGGGTGCTGTGTGTTCAGGAAACACACCTCAAACATACACAAATTTCCTCACACAGTATGCTATTTTTCGCAAAGACCGCGATGACACTGTTGTGTCATTCGGCGGTGTTGCTATCATAGTTGACAGAGGTGTTGCCTGTCGGGAAATAAAACTTCGTACGCCCCTGGAGGCAGTTGCTATCCAAGGGGTGCTGTTTGACAAGCTAGTCACTATCAGTTCTATATACATCCCTCCAAGTTATCAAATTAATAAAACCGAATTTCAAAACTACATAGATGAACTTCCGGCTCCATACATAGTTGTCGGAGATTTAAACGGACATAACTCATTGTGGGGAGACTCTCGTTGCGATGCCCCCCCCCCCCCCCCCCCCAGGGGCGTCCCGAGCACATGAGGGTTGGATCCTCCCGCGTGTAGCCGTGCGTGGCTTAGCCGTGTCTGGGGAAAGGGGGATCCTGGAGGTTGAGCTGATGCCGGGTGTTGGACCTCTACGGCCCCTCGGCGGAGGCAACACACCTCTTTGGCCTCTGCTTCACGTAGACGGCACCCCCGGACTGACCCACCCGGGGGAAACCGGTGGTCGCCTTTTCCTGTCCCCCTCTCCAACCTTTTGCTTTCCTATCTCCTTTCTTTTACTCTCCTATCATCTCTTCTTTTCCGTCACTTCCTAATTTTCACAGGCGGCTTGGGTTAACCTTGTGTATGTGCCCTCCCTTGGGTATAATATATTAGGTTATAGTGGCAATGTACGGTTGGCGCCTGCAGCCTTACGCGTTAAGTGCTGCAGCGTCCCCTAGTTGGGCTCCGTGGTGGGTGGCCGCCATTGCTGCCGAAATAAACCAAACCAGTATGGGAACGCCTGCATTTCCCCGTTTACTTGATCGTCACCCTCACAAGAGGGGACGCACCGAAGAACTATTAAGCTTATTCAGACCAAGAGAAATTTTCCCCCGTTACCAAGTAGTTCACAGTGAGAAGACCGAAAAACCAGCAAGAACCGTATCCCCTTTTCTAGTCGCAAAAGGCTTGACTGACGCCCTTGGCCCAGGTTACAAAGTCACCAAAATGGCGAGCGGGGACCTCCTGCTTGAGATCCGTGATAAAGAGCAGCACAATAAACTCAACAAGCTTGTGGCATTTGGAGACATTCCTGTTACCGTTTCACCTCACCGTTCTATGAATACAGCACGCGGAGTAGTTTCTGATGCAGATCTCATTGACTTGTCCGAAACCGAACTATTGGAGGGCTGGAAAGAGCAAAATGTAACCAATGTACAGCGTATCATTATCCGACGAGACAATAAAGAAATTCCTACAAAACACCTGATCCTGACCTTTGCCACTTGCGATCTGCCACAAACAATAGAAACCGGATACACTAAGATAGCTGTCAGACCATACATACCTAATCCAAGACGATGTTTCCAATGTCAAAGATTTGGCCACGGCTCGCAGAGCTGTCGTGGTAGACTTACATGCGCGAAATGTGGAGTCCAAGGTCACGCCTCAGATAACTGCGAAGCGACACCACACTGTGTAAACTGTGATGGTGAACATCCAGCTTACTCCAGATCCTGTCCTAACTGGAAAAAAGAAAAAGAAATTATCACTCTCAAAGTGCGCGAGAACATATCGTTCAGGGAAGCACGTAAAAGGTGCTCACCATTCCACACTACCACATATGCTGATGCGGCGCGTCAAGGGGCAGCGTCGCAGCGGCTACTGCCACCTGCCCAGCTCGCGCGCAGCGAGCTGTCGCTTGTGGCTCCTGCCCCCAGGGTGGAAGGAGCTAAGTCTACTCCACCCAACCAGCGAACAGGCCCGGTTACCCTAGGGTTGCCGGCACCACAACAGTCCTCGGTGGCAGCCTGCGCTTCGCGTAGCGAACCCGCAGGCCCGCCAGCAGCTCCCACGGTGGGTGCAGTCAAGGCTGCCTCACCCTCACCGGCCCCTGCTGGTGCTGGCAACAGCCGGCGCAGCTCAGGCCCAAAGGCAGCCCCATCGACATCCGGGCTGGTGGGCGCAAATGTCTCGTCCTTCGCGGCGAGACTTTCTCGTGAAACTTCTCGCTCGCAAGAGCGCGTGTCCGGCGCCTCACAAGAGGCAATGGACACCACACCCACCCCGACGGCGCACCAAGCGCCTAAGGAGCGGCGAGGTTCCCTCGACCGCTTCAGAAAAGACAAATCCCGCGTTACAGGGCCTGGAAAGGGCTCTGTAATCTAATGCAACACTTCCTTTTTGTTTTTAGTACACACAGCACCCATTTACTTTCAGTATGGCCACACAAATTATACAATGGAACATCAGAGGCCTTCTTAGGAACCTCGATGATGTGCAAGAACTTCTCCACAAACACAATCCAAAAGTGCTGTGTGTACAGGAAACTCATTTAAAATCGACACATACAAACTTTCTTCGACAGTATGTTACGTTTCGTAAAGATCGCGATGATGGTCTCGCATCATCAGGCGGTGTTGCCATTATGACTCACAAAAGCATAGCATGTCAACGTTTGCAGCTGCAAACACCCCTTGAAGCAGTGGCAGTTCGACTGGTTCTCCTTAACAAACTCATCACCATTTGCTCGCTATACATACCCCCACATTACCGCTTACACAAACACGAATTTCAGTCCTTGATAGACGAATTGCCCGAGCCCTATCTTGTTCTTGGCGATCTCAATGCACACAACAGTCTGTGGGGCGACGCTCGCATCGATGCGCGAGGCCGTCTAATTCAAGATTTTCTTTTCTCATCCGGTGCTTGTCTGCTTAACAAAAAAGAACCGACATATTATTGTCTTGCAAACAAAACCTTTTCCTCTATAGACCTCAGCATAGCTTCTCCATCCATATTACCTGAACTTGAATGGGAAGTTATAAAAAACCCTTACGGGAGCGACCATTTCCCAATACTGCTGAGAGCGCCAAGACAATACGAATCTCCACCACATGCTCCCCGGTGGAAGGTCAATGCAGCGGACTGGGAAAAATTCCAAACACTTACCAGTAAGCTCTCGTGGGCTGACATTTCATCGCTCGGAATTGACGGTGCCATCGAGTATTTTACAAATTTCATAATAGATGCAGCTTCTAAGTGTATTCCCCAAACAAGTGGTCTTTCTAGCAAACGCCGTGTTCCGTGGTGGAATGAACAATGCCGGAACGCACGTAGGCAGCAGAACAGAGCATGGAGGCAGCTTCGCAATTATCCTACTGCTGAAAACCTTGTCAGTTTCAAGAAAATCAAGTCCCAAGGTAGGAGAACACGCAGACAAGCCAGGAGAGACAGCTGGCAAACATTTTTATCAAGTATCAACTCGTACACGGATGAGGCCAAGGTTTGGAACAGGGTGAATAGAGTAAGAGGACGACAAACACATCCGCCTCCCCTGGTAGACAGACAGGGAGACAGCCTGGAGGACCAAGCGAACCATCTGGGTGCACATTTTGAACATGTTTCCAGTTCATCACACTATTCTCCAGCGTTTAAAAGATACAAATCAGCAATAGAAAAACAAAAACTGGACCGAAAGAGCACCGGAAACGAACCATATAACCTACCTTTCTCCCTAGCAGAGCTGCATGCATCACTCACCTGTTGCAACCAATCTGCCCAGGCCCTGACCGTATACTATATGACATGTTGAAAAACCTACCCTCTGAAACGAAGAAAACCCTTCTCTGTCTCTATAACTCTATATGGACCTCCGGCGAGATCCCCTCTGCCTGGAAAGAGGCCATAGTGATCCCTATCCTGAAGCAGGGCAAGGATCCATCGTCCGTATCGAGTTACCGGCCCATAGCTCTAACAAGCTGCCTCTGCAAAGCTTTTGAGAAAATGATAAACCGTCGTCTGATACATTTCCTAGAATCAAACAAGCTGCTTGACCCATACCAGTGCGGTTTTCGCGAGGGTCGATCCACCATTGACCATTTGATACGTATTGAGGCACAGATACGTGAAGCTTTTGTTCACAAACAATTCTTCCTTTCTGTTTTCCTCGATATGGAAAAAGCATACGACACCACATGGCGGTTCGGAATACTGAGAGACCTCTCCCACTTTGGTATACGTGGTAATATGCTAAATGTGATTGAAAGTTATCTGCTGAATCGCACATTCCGTGTTCGAGTTGGCAATGCTTTATCACGACCTTTGTGCAGGAAACCGGAGTGCCGCAGGGTGGGGTGCTCAGTTGCACTCTCTTTATTATAAAAATGAATTCCTTGCGTCTATGCATCCCACGCAACATGTTCTATTCAACGTACGTCGATGATGTACAGATTGGATTTAAATCGTGCAACCTTGCCATCTGTGAGCGGCAGGTTCAGCTTGGTCTGAACAAGGTGGCTAAATGGGCAGACGAGAATGGGTTCTGCCTAAATCCACAAAAGAGCACCTGCGTCCTTTTTTCTCGAAAGAGAGGACTGTACCCCGACCCCGACATTCACCTGCAAGGACAGAGTCTACCTGTAAAAACGGAACATAAATTCTTAGGCATAATTCTTGACACAAAGCTGACATTCATACCACACCTAAAATATCTAAAAAACAAGTGCATGAAAACAATGAATATTTTAAAAGTGTTGTCACACACTACATGGGGTAGCGACAAAAATGTCTCTTAAACGTGTATAAAAGCCTCATACGAACACGCCTAGACTACGGGGCCATAATTTATCAGTCAGCCACCCCAACCGCGTTGAAGATGCTGGACCCCATCCACCATCTAGGTATTCGCTTGTCTACAGGTGCCTTTAGGACAAGCCCTGTAGAAAGCCTTTACGTGGAATCCAATGAGTGGTCCCTCCACTTGCAGAGGACCTACACAGCTTTCATATATTTCCTTAGAGTGAACGCAAACAGTGAACATCCTTCATATTCCACCGTAAATGATTTGTCCAGCTCCCACCTCTTTCATAACCGCCCTGCAGTAAGAGAGCCCTTCTCGTTGCGTGTGAGAAGTCTGGCTGAGGAAATGGATGTCCCACTTTTTGAACATCGTCTAATGACACCCACTATACAGGTCGCACCGTGGCAGTGGCAGATTGTAGAGTGTGATTTGTCCTTTTTACATGTTACGAAGCACGCCCCCGTTGCACACATTCGAATGCACTTCCTTGAACTGCAGCATAAATACTCCTGTCCGGAATTTTACACCGATGCATCAAAGTCTCATGCTGGCGTCTCTTATGCAGCGGTTGGCCCATCATTTTCAGATGCCGACGCCCTGCACCCACAAACGAGCATTTTTACAGCAGAGGCTTATGCAATACTGTCGGCTCTTAAACATATCAAGGACTCGAAAATACCCAAAGCAATCATCTACACAGACTCGCTGAGCGTAGTAAAAGCTTTAAAATCTCTTAAAAGGCACAAAAATCCCATAATAGTATCGCTTTATTCATTCATATGTAGTATTTATGCATCTGGGCAGCATGTTGTGGTGTGCTGGGTGCCAGGACACCGAGACATCGAGGGAAATGTACTGGCAGACCAGCTTGCCACATCCGTCGAGGCAAAAGCTGGCAACACATCTATGCCCGTCCCTGTTCATGATATGAAGCCATATCTACGCAAGAGACTTCGAGTCCATTGGCAGCGTTTGTGGGACGGCCAGACTCATAACAAGCTCCATTTAATTAAGCCCCATTTAGGAAACTGGCCATCGACCACGAAATCTAGAAGAAATGATGTCCTATTCTGTAGGCTCAGAATAGGACACACTTACAGCACGCATAATTACCTGCTGTCTGGAGGCGAACCCCCAACCTGTACTAGATGCGGGGAAGCACTTACTGTACTTCACATCCTAGTACAGTGTCCATTAATAGAACCTGAAAGAAAGAAACACTTTGTTCAAGCCTATAGAGAGAACATACCCCTTCACCCAGCGATGTTTTTAGCTAATGACCCGGTATTTCAGCACGACTCAGTTTTAGCCTTTTTAAACGACATCGACATTTTGCAAGTTCTTCGCCCGAGAGATTCGTAGCAGGGTCCTCTTTCAGAGGACGCTGCTGCGACAGCATTTTGAAATGCACTCTCCTCCAGGCTCTTGCTTCTAAGGGTCTCTGTGAGGCAGTAGTGCCTTGTATCGCTCACAGATTTTTTTATACCATATTCATTGCGCCCTATCACATGATTGTCATGATCTTATTAATTTTGTATTTTACGCACCTTTAGTGCGCAGAATTTTAGGCCCCTTTACAGCCACCCTACACCTACCACTGTCATTGATCATACCATTGCTCACTCGGTACACCACGTCTTGGCGCTCTTTGGCCATAGCTGGCCCTTGCGCCAGAAAACAACATATATCATCATCCTCTTAAATCTTCGTCTTTCTCTCTCACTTTCAATCTATCCTGTCTTCTTTTCACTTCCCTTTTACTTCCATTTTCCCAGGCAGCTAGGGTTTGAGGGCAGCTACCTTGTGTGGGTAGCCAACCTTGGATACTCCATATTTGGTTATAGTAGTGGCGTACAGCTGACGTTTGCAGGACCTGGCTTTTCCAGTTTCTGCAGCGTCCCCTCGTTGGGCTCCATGGTGGGTGGCTGGCGTCGCTGCCGAAAAATGCACCAATACTTATGGCTGAACCTTTCCCCCCACTCCATGATCGCCGTCAGAAAAGAGGGCGCACCGAAGATGTTTTCCAATTTTTTGGACGCCAAACGCATAACTACCCCCGCTTTCATGTTATTCATTCTGAAAAGTCGGATAAATCAGTACGAACAATTTCACCTTTCTTTGTCTCAAAGTCTTTGACGGATATTTTTGGACCAGGCTATAAAGCATCCAGGATTGCAAGCGGGGATCTCCTCTTGGAGCTCCGTGATCTGAAACAGTACGAGAAACTTCCCAACCTAGTGTCATTTGGAGATGCTCAAGTAACAGTAACCCCGCACCGTACCATGAATACCACCCGTCGCGTTGTATCAGATGATGACCTGTTGCAGCTGAGTGAGGCTGAACTCTTAGAGGGTTTCAGTGAAAAGAATGTAATCAATGTTAAACGAATTAAGATGAGGCGCGACGGCAAGGAAATCCAGACCAGGCACTGATACTTACTTTTAACTCAAGTGTTCTGCCCGAATCCATCGAGGCCGGATACATCAAGCTACGGGTCAGACCCTATGTACCAAATACTCTTCGTTGCTTCAAGTGTCAGCGTTTCGGCCACAGTTCCCAGAACTGCCGAGGCCGACAAACATGTGCTAAATGCAGTTCCGGTGACCATGCCTCTGAAACGTGCGAAAACACTCCACACTGTGTCAACTGTGATGGCGAGCATGCCGCATACTCGCGGTCATGCCCGTCTTGGAAGAAAGAGAAAGAAATAGTCATGATCAAAGTAAAAGAAAACATAACTTTCAAGGAGGCACGCAGGCGGGTATCGTACCTGCCAAAAACCAGCTTTGCCGAAGTGGCGCGACAGGGGGCAGCGCCACATCGGCCCCCGGCGGCTGTCTGGCACACGCGCAGTGGGCCGGCGGCGACGCCATCCGCCCCCTCGGCGGGTGCACCTAGCGCTGCTCTGCCAACTCACAAGGGGCCATCGACCTCCGGGCTGGTGGCCTCGAGGGCCTCGTCTCTCGAGGCGAGGCCTTCTCGTCAAACCAACCGCTCGCAAGAGCGCGTGTCCAGCGCTTCGCAAGAGGCTATGGACACAACAACCAGCCAGACGGCGCCACTTATGCCTAAGGAGCCGCGAGAGTCTCGCGATCGCTCCAAACAAGAAAAACACCGTATCACGGCGCCCGGAAAGGGCTCTGTGAAGTAATTCCTCTTTCTTAACACACAGCACAAAACCCACATTCAACATGGATACACAAATATTACAGTGGAATGTCCGAGGACTCCTCCACAATCTCGATGACATCAAAGAACTCCTACATAAGTATAATCCAAAGGTGCTGTGTGTCCAAGAAACACACCTCAAACACACGCAAACAGATTTTCTCCGACAATACGCCATTTTTCGTAAGGACCGCGATGACACAGTCGTGTCTTCCGGTGGTGTGGCTATTGTAGTCGACAGAGGTATTGCCTGCCGGGAACTAAAATTCGTACGCCCCTAGAGGGAGTTGCTGTCAGAGGGGTGTTGTTTGACAAGCTGGTCACTGTCAGCTCTATATACATCCCTCCCAATTATCAACTACATAAAACTGAATTCCAAAACTACATAAATGAACTTCCGGAGCCATACATAGTTGTCGGAGATTTCAACGCCCATAACACTTTGTGGGAAGACTCACGTTGCGATACGAGAGGTCGCCTGATGGAAAAGTTTGTTTTCTTCAGGCGCATCATTACTTAACAAGAGCCTACGTATTACAGCGTTACACATAACACATAACACATATAGCATCGAGTACACTAATGCCATACCTGGAGTGGTCTGTTCTCAAGAACCCCTTTGGAAGCGACCACTTCCCAATTATGCTAGGCTTAACAGAACACGATAGATGCTTGCCACACGTTCCCCGATGGAAAGTTGACTCGGCTAACTGGGAACTTTTCCGACAAATAACATATTTAAGCCGTGATGACATTGCCTCTTATAACATAGACGATGCTGTGGCGTATATAACAGGTTTCATCATTGACGCATCTGAAAGGTGCATACAACAAACTAATGGACTAGCTAATAAACGTCGCCTGCCTTGGTGGAATGATGAATGCCACAAGGCACGTAAAAAGCAACACAAAGCCTGGGGATTGTTTCGCAACTCCCCAACAGCTGAAAACCTGATAAATTTTAAACACGCAAAGTCACAGGGCAGAAGAACGCGTCGACGTGCAAAGAGAGAGAGTTGGGAAAGGTACATTTCCAGTATAAATTCATACACCGATGAAACAAAAGTCTGGAATAGGGTAAATAAACTAATAGGCCGGGAGTCACATCCTCTACCCTTAGTAAGTTGCCAAGGTGATAGCCTGGAAGACCAGGCGGATTGTCTAGGTGAACACTTTCAATATGTATCAAGTGAATCGCATTATACAGACACTTTCCTGAAGTTCAAAGAACGCGAAGAGCGGCAGCCTCTTAACCGCAAAGGTTCTTCGAGTCCCCGCAGGGGCGTCTGCGTCAGCAGGCGTTTGGTGTGTTGCGACACCACGTACCCGAGCACACGAGGGTTGGACCCTCCCGCGTGTAGCCGTGCGCGGCTTAGCCGTGTCCGGGGAAAAGGGGATCCTGGAGGTTGAGCCGAAGCCGGGAGTTTGGACCTTTATGGCCCCCTGGTGGAGGCAACACACCTCTTTGGCCTCGGATTCACGTAGACGGCACCCCCGGACTGACCCACCCGGGGGAAATCGGTGGTCGCCTTTTCCTATCCCCCTCTCTGCCCTTTTTCTTTCCTATCTCCTTTCTTTACTGTCCTGTCTCCTATTCTCTTCTGTTACTTCCACGTTTTCATAGGCGGCTCGGGTTAACCTTGTGTATGTGCCCTCTCTTGGGTATCTTATATTGGGTTATAGCAGCAATGCACGGCTGGCGTCTGCAGCCTTACACCTTAAGTGCTGCAGCGTCCCCTAGTTGGGCTCCGTGGTGGGTGGCCGCCATTGCCGCCGAAATAAACCGAACTAATATGGGAACACCTGCATTTCCCCGTCTACTTGATCGTCACCCTCACAAGAGGGGGCGAACCGATGAAATATTAAACCTCTTCAGACCGAAAGAAATTTTTCCCCGCTACCAAGTTGTGCACAGTGAGAAAACTGAAAAACCAGCTCGAACCGTATCCCCTTTTCTTGTTGCGAAAGGCTTGACTGACGCCCTTGGCCCAGGTTACAAGGTCACCAAAATGGCGAGCGGGGACCTCCTGCTTGAGATCCGTGACAAAGCGCAGCACAATAAATTGAACAACCTTGTGGCATTTGGAGACATACCTGTTACCGTCTCACCTCATCGGTCTATGAACACAGCACGTGGAGTAGTGTCTGATGCAGATCTAATCGACTTGTCCGAAACCGAACTATTGGAAGGCTGGAAAGAACAAAACGTAACAAACGTACAGCGCATCATTATCAGAAGAGAAAATAAGGAAATTCCCACTAAACACCTGATCCAGACTTTTGCCACTTGCGATCTGCCAGAAACCATAGAAACCGGATACACAAAGTTAGCTGTCAGGCCATACATCCCCAATCCCAGAAGATGCTTCCAATATCAAAGATTTGGCCACGGCTCGCAGAGCTGCCGTGGTAGACTAACATGTGCGAAATGTGGAACGCAAGGTCATTCCTCAGACAACTGTGAAGCGGCACCTCACTGTGTAAACTGTGATGGTGAGCATCCAGCTTACTCCCGGTCTTGTCCGAATTGGAAAAAAGAAAAAGAAATTATCACTCTCAAAGTTCGTGAGAACATCTCCTTCAAGGAAGCACGTAAAAGGTGCTTGCCATTCCACAGCACAACATATGCCGAGGCGACGCGTCAGGGGGCAACGTCGCACCGGCTTCCGCCACCTGCCCGGCCCGCGCGCAGCGAGCCGCCGGCTGTGGCAGCCGCCCCTATGGTGGGAGCAGCCAAGGCTGCCTTGCCATCACCGAACTTGGCCACACCAGTGGCCCCTGCTAGCTCTGGCAGCAGCCAGGATAGCACGGAGGCTAAGGAGGTACCGTCAACCTCCGCACTGGTGGGGACAAAGGCTTCGTCTTCCGAGGCGAAGCCAAACCGACGTACACATCGCTCGTTAGAGCGAGTGTCCAACGCCTCGCAAGAGGCAATGGACACAACTCCTTCTCAGACGGCACACGGAGTGCCTAGGGAGAGACGACTCTCCCAAGAACGCTCCAAAAAAGACAAGA
Source organism: Dermacentor silvarum (assembly GCF_013339745.2). NCBI lineage: Eukaryota > Metazoa > Arthropoda > Arachnida > Ixodida > Ixodidae > Dermacentor > Dermacentor silvarum. The sequence continues at coordinate 68,189,832 of NC_051156.1, forward strand.
CACCAGTTACAGCGCCTGGAAAAGGCTCTGTAAAATAGGCTGTACACTTCCCTTGAGACACACAGCACCTTTTATTTTCCTCCAACCCCCGCAGGGGCGTCTGCGTAAGCAGGCGTTTGGTGTGTTGCGACACCACGTACCCGAGCACATGAGGGTTGGACCCTCCCGCGTGTAGCCGTGCGCGGCTTAGCCGTGTCTGGGGAAAGGGGGATCCTGGGGGTTGAGCCGATGCCGGGTGTTCGGACCTCTAAGGCCCCCCGGTGGAGGCAACACACCTCTTCGGCCTCTGCTTCACATAGACGGCACCTCCAGACTGACCCACCTGGAGGAAATCGGCAGTCGCCTTTTCCTGTCCCCCTCTTCAGTCTTTTGTCTTTCTCTCTCACTTTTCCATCTTTCCTGTCTTCTAGTCACTTCTACTCACTTCCGAATTTCTGGGCGGCAAGGGTTAACCTGGTGTACTTATCCAACCTTGGGTATTTTATATTAGGTTATAGCGGCGATGCATGGCTGGCGTCTGCAAGTATTCTAACTTTGTAGCGTCCCCTTGTTGGGCTCGGTGGTGGGTGGCTACCATCGCCGCCGAATTTTCCATTTTTACATGGCAAATGCTTTTCCCCTACTTCCTGATCGCTCCCTGAAAAGGGGGCGCACCGATGAAACATTCAACTTTTTTATGAAACCTAAAGAAATTTTTCCCAAATACCACGTAGTACATAGCCAACACGAAACCAAGACTGTCCGTACAATATCCCCATTTGTTGTAGCAAAATGTCTGACAGAAGCAATCGGCCCAGGTTATAAAGTCACTAAAATGGGAAGCGGCGACCTTCTTTTGGAAGTGCGTGATAAGCTCCAGTACAACAAATTGTCGAAACTTGTTGCATTTGGTGACATTCCCGTCTCAGTGGGCCCTCACAGGTCAATGAACACTGTTCGCGGTGTGATCTCTGATGACGACGTTCTAGAACTCAGTGAAAGCGAGCTGTTGGATGGATGGCAAGACCAAAATGTAGTAAAGGTGCAACGAATTAAGTTAAGGCGTGACGACAAGGAAATCCCCACAAAACATGTAATCATCACTTTTGGAACAAGCGACCTACCAGATTCAATCGAGACCGGATATTGTAAGCTCCGTGTACGACCATACATTCCCAATCCGCGCCGATGCTTCAAGTGTCAGCGTTTTGGGCATGGGTCTCAGAGCTGCCGAGGGCGCGCTACCTGTGCAAAATGTGCTTCTAAAGAACATGCCTCAGACATCTGCACTTCCACAACCCATTGTGCCAACTGTGACGGAGACCACCCCGCCTATTCGCGATCGTGCCCGTCATGGAAGAAAGAAAAAGAAATAATACAACTCAAAGTCAAACTAAACATTTCATTTCCAGAGGCGCGCAAGCGTTTTGCTGCCCATAATCAGTTCAGTCCTTCCTACACCGATGTGGCGCGCCGGGGGGCAGCGTCACATCCTGCGGCGGCCGCCCGAGTCACACAGAGTGTGACGGCGGTTACGCCTTCAGCCCCCCTGGCAGGAGCAGCCAGTGCTGTTCCGCCCCCTACAACGCAGGGCCAGCAGTCCTCCGGACCTGCCGGCCCCAGGGTCACTGCTCGTGCAGACCGGCCCTCAAAACCCCTGAGTGTGCCCGTGGAGCGGGCAGCATCCAGCGCCTCTGACGAGGCGATGGATGCAAGCATCACTACTCCGGCGTCCCAGGCGCCGAAGGAACGGCGTAGCTCCGTGGAGCGCGCCGGAAGAAAAGAAAAATCCCGCATCACGGGGCCTGGAAAGGTCTCGTGAGCTACCCTATTTCTCTTGACACACACCACAAAACACTTCCAATATGGCTACACAGATCATGCATTGGAATGTGAGACGTCTACTCCACAATCTAGACGACATAAAGGAACTCCTACACAAGTTTAATCCACGAGTGCTCTGTGTGCAAGAGACACACCTAAATCATACACACACAAACTTTCTGCGGCAATATGCCATTTACCGTAAAGACCGCAACGACGCTTTGGTCTCATCGGGCGGTGTTGCTATAATAGTTGATAAGGGTGTCGCCTGCCAACATTTGCAGCTGCAAACGCCCCTTGAGGCAGTTGCAGTCAGAGCAGTGCTTTTTGATAAGCTGTTAACAATTACTTCCTTATACATCCCCCCCAGCTACCAACTCTCCAGAACAGAATTCGAAAGCTTTATTGCTCAACTTCCGGAGCCCTATATTCTCGTTGGAGACCTCAATGCACATAATACCCTGTGGGGTGACTCTCGATGTGATGCCAGAGGGCGCCTGATAGAAAACTTCCTGTTATCTACAGGTGCATGTTTATTAAATAAGAAAGAACCAACCTTCTACAGCGTCGCAAACAAAACATTTTCATACATAGACTTAAGTATTGCATCGAGTACAGTCGTGCCATACTTGGAATGGAAGGTGGTTAATGATCTATACGGGAGCGACCATTTTCCAATTATTTTAAAATTAACAAAACGGGACGAATTCTCACCCCATCTGCCCCAGTGGAAAGTCGACTCAGCGAACTGGCAGCAATACAGAGAGTTGACATATTTGACCTGGAATGACATCTGTATGCTTAGTATTGATGATGCAGTTGCACATTTAACAGCACTTATTTTCGATGCAGCGTCGATATGTATCTCGCAAACAAACGGATCATCTTCTAAACGACGTGTTCCCTGGTGGAACGATGAATGTAGAGTAGCGCGAAAGAAACAAAATAAGGCTTGGTATCACCTCCGTAACTCTCCGACTACAGAAAACCTGATCAGCTTTAAGAAAATAAAGTCTGAAGGTAGAAGAACGCGCCGACGTGCCAAAAGGGAAAGCTGGCAAAAGTACCTCTCCAGCATTAATTCCTATACAGATGAAAGAAAAGTCTGGAACAGAGTTAAGAAAATAAAAGGCCGCGAAACTCATCCTCTACCTTTAGTTAACACACAAGGAGACACTCTTGAGGACCAGGCTGATTGTCTAGGAGCACATTTTGAGCACATTTCCAGTACATCACATTACACAGATACATTTCTAAGATACCAGCGACAAGCAGAGCGTCAGCCTCTGGGTCAAAAAGCCACAGCAAATGATGCATACAATCGTCCATTTAGCATGGCGGAGTTCCAGGCTTCACTGAATTGTTGTAAGAAATCCGCTCCAGGAAGTGACAGAATAATATATGAAATGGTCAAACATTTACATCCTGAAACCCACAGAGCACTACTCTCACTATTTAACTCCATGTTCTCTGCTGGCTATATTCCGTCCGCCTGGAAAGAAGCCATCGTAATTCCTATTCTTAAAGAGGGCAAGGACCCTTCCTCACCCAGTAGTTATAGACCTATAGCTCTGACAAGTTGTATATGCAAACTCTTTGAGAAAATGGTTAACCGACGCCTCATCTATTATCTCGAAAACAACAAAATACTCGATCCCTTTCAGTGTGGCTTTAGAGAAGGTAGATCCACAACAGATCACCTTGTCCGCATCGAGACCAATATCCGTGATGCCTTTGTTCATAAACAGTTTTTCCTGTCAGTATTCTTAGATATGGAGAAGGCATACGACACAACTTGGCGTTTTGGAATTCTCCGCGACCTGGTTGGAATGGGTGTCCGAGGCAACTTATTAAATGTGATACAGAGCTACCTCTCAGATCGCACGTTCCGTGTCAGAATTGGTAACGTCCTGTCTCGACAATTCACGCAGGAGGCTGGTGTACCACAAGGTGGTGTGCTAAGCTGTACTTTATTTATTGTCAAAATGAACTCGCTCCAAACTGTCATACCACGTACAATATTTTATTCTGTATATGTGGATGATATCCAAATGGGTTTCAAATCATGTAATCTTAGTATCTGCGAGCGACAAGTACAGCTTGGCTTAAACAAATTGTCTAAATGGGCGGAAGAGAATGGATTTAAACTCAACCCTCAAAAAAGCACATGCGTTCTCTTCTCCAACAAGAGAGGTATACTGCCTGACCCCGCTATTGATCTTAATGGACAACGGCTATCTGTCAGCCACGAACATAAATTTTTAGGAATTTTCTTAGACTCCAAATTAACTTTTGTTCCTCACCTCAGGTATCTGAGAATGAGGTGTCTGAAGACAATGAATTTACTGAAGCTTATGTCTCGGACATCTTGGGGAAGTGACAGGAGATGCCTTTTGAGCCTCTACAAAAGTCTTATACGGTCACGCCTCGATTACGGAGCTATAGTGTATAACTCTGCTGCACCTAGTGCTTTGAGGATGCTAGATACTGTTCACCATTTGGGTATACGCCTTGCTACAGGTGCTTTCAGGACTAGTCCTGTAGAAAGCTTGTATGTGGACTCTAACGAATGGTCTCTACATCTACAAAGAACATATTTAAGTTTTTTCTACGCCCTGAAGGTTAAATCGGATATTCAGCATCCATGTCATTTTACCATTCGCGACATCTCTACTGCCAGGCTGTTCCATAACCGCCCTGCTGTTAGGGCTCCATTCAACCTTCGTTTAGAGGCAATGGCAAAGGACACAGGCGTCTCACTACTAGAAAATGTCCTCATGGCTCCTACTCGCCTGCCCCCACCTTGGGAATGGCAGACTATTCAGTGTGACATCTCTTTTATAGAAATATCCAAACAAGCACCGGAGGCACATATACATTCCCATTTTCTTGAGCTCCAGGAGAAGTACTCCTGCGCAGAATACTATACAGATGCTTCGAAGTCCTCTGCTGGTGTTTCTTACGCAGCTCTCGGAGACTCATTTTCTACATCTGGGGCACTAAATCCCCACACATCTATTTTTACAGCAGAAGCATACGCTATACTATCGGCTGTTAAACACATAAGGCTCACAAATCTCTCTAGGGCCATTGTGTTCACTGATTCATTAAGTGTAGTCAGAGCCCTAATTAGTCTACGAAAACATAAGAACTCTGTTTTTAATGAACTGTACAGCTTGTTGTGCTCTGCATATAAGTGCAACCAAGTGATTGTTTTATGCTGGGTACCTGGCCACAAAGGTATAAAAGGCAATGAAGCTGCTGATGAAAACGCTACGTCAGTAACCTCTAGCGACACGGACGCAAATATCCCCATCCCTGCCACAGACCTGAAGTCTTTTCTACGCCGTAAGCTAAGGAAGCACTGGCAAGGAGAGTGGGATACCCAAGTATTAAATAAGCTACACGTGATAAAACCAAAACTAGGGAACTGGATAACTGAGAAAACGGCACGATATAAGGAAGTACTTGTCTGTCGATTAAGAATAGGACACACTTACAGTACCCACTCTTACCTCTTGACTGGGAGTGATCCTCCGACTTGTAGTAAGTGCGGCAATATTCTCACAGTTGTCCATGTTCTTATTCAATGCCCTGCAATAGAAGCAGAGAGGAAAAGGTACTTCCTCTCGGCATATCGCGAAAACGTACCTCTTCACCCGGCATATTTTCTTAGCAATGAACCGATTTTTAATCTGAAATCAGTCTTAGAATTTTTAAGTGAAACAGAGTCCCTGAAAATTATTTGGCCAGGTAATTTTTAGCATGTGATTAATAGCCCTTGTATTCAAGGGCTCTCTTCAAGCGCTAGTATCACATTTGTTATTGTCTTATATCTGCTACATCATGTTTTTTTAAGGAAACTCAATTGCCATAGCCCACATCACTAACTAGTCAGTGTCATTATTTTAGTACGTATATGTTTTACGCCATTTACAGCGACTGTTTTTTAGGCCCTTTTACAGCCATGTCACATCTGCCATCAGAAATTCATTGCCCACATTATTAACAGCTTATCGATAACGTTAACACTTGTCATGGCGCTCTTTGGCCATACCTGGCCCTTGCGCCATAAAACACAACACATCATCATCATCATTTTCCTCCAACATGAACACAATAATGCAGTGGAATGTTAGGGGACTAATCCACAACCTAGACGACATCCAAGAACTTATCAATAAATTTAATCCAAAGGTGCTGTGTGTTCAAGAAACACACCTAACTCCAGGAACACCAACTTCCTACGTCAGAATATTGTTTTCCGAAAAGATCGCGAGGATTCTGCCGCATCATCTGGTGGTGTGGCCATCATACTCGACAGAAGTGTAGCCTGTCAGCAACTTCCACTAAATACAGCACTTGAGGCAGTAGCCGTTCGTGCTGTACTTCTTGGTAAACTCGTAACCATTTGCTCGCTCTACATACCCCCACATTATCATTTACACAAGCATGAATTTCAGTCATTTATAGATGAATTACCAGAACCTTACCTCGTTCTTGGCGATTTCAATGCACACAGCAGCTTGTGGGGCGACATGCGTTTGGATGCGCGAGGACGCCTAATCGAACAATTTCTTTTCTCCTCTGGTGCGTGTCTCCTGAATAAGAAGGAACCCACGTACTACAATCTCGCAAACAAAACATTTTCTTCCATTGATCTCAGTGTAGCTTCCCCGTCTATATTTCCAGAACTTAAATGGCAAGTTATAAAAAATCCTTACGGGAGTGACCACTTCCCCATACTGCTGAGATCACCACTACAAAACGAACCTTCACCACAGGCTCCCCGATGGAAGTTTGATATGGCAGATTGGGAGAAATTCCAAACTCTTACAAGTGGTATCTCGTGGTCTGACTTATCTTCGATGGGAATTGATGCTGCTGTCGAGTATCTTACATCCTTCATAATCGGTGCCGCTTCTGAATGTATACCAGAAATGAGTGGTGCGACCTGCAAACGCCGTGTCCCATGGTGGAACGACGAATGTCGGAAGGCTCGTAGGAAACAGAATAAAGCGTGGGGGTTGCTACGCGACTCCCCAACTGCGGAGAATCTCGTTAATTTTAAGAAAATAAAATCGGAGGGCAGAAGAACGCGGCGACAAGCCAGGAGAGAGAGTTGGGAGAAGTTTTTATCAGGCATCAACTCATATACAGACGAGGGCAGAGTCTGGAAGAAAGTAAATAAGATAAAAGGGCTACAAACTTATTCACTCCCGTTGGTAAACAAACAAGGCGACAGTCTGGAAGACCAAGCTAACTGCCTGGGAGCACATTTTGAAAGTGTGTCCAGCTCATCTCATTATTCCCAAACATTTAAAAGGCACAAGGCTGCAATAGAAAAACAGAAACTAGAAAGAAAATGTACCGGAGACGAGGCATACAACCAGCCTTTCTGCATTGCTGAGCTGTATGCATCACTTAGTTGTTGCAATAAGTCTGCCCCAGGCTCTGACCGCATAGCTTATCAAATGCTGAAACACCTTCCCCATGAAACAAAGAAAACTCTCCTCTCCCTATACAATGCTATATGGACCTCCGGCGAGATCCCCTCTGCCTGGAAAGAGGCCATTGTAGTTCCTATACTGAAACAGGGCAAGGACCCATCGTCTGCTTCGAGTTACCGCCCTATAGCACTAACAAGCTGCCTCTGCAAACTGTTCGAAAAAATGATAAACCGCCGACTAATCCATTTCCTCGAATCAAACAAACTGCTTGACGCGTACCAATGCGGGTTTCGAGAAGGTCGATCCACCGTCGACCATTTGATACGTATTAAGACGCAAATTCGTGAAGCTTTCGTCCGTAAACAGTTCTTTCTGTCTGTATTCCTTGATATAGACAAAGCCTACGATACCACGTGGCGTTTTGGAATACTTAGAGACCTCTCACACTTTGGTATACGTGGTTGCATGTTAAATGTCGTCGAAAGTTATTTATCTAATCGCACTTTCCGTGTTCGTGTGGGAAATGCTTTATCAAGACCATTTGTGCAGGAAACTGGAGTGCCACAGGGCGGGGTGCTCAGTTGCACTCTCTTCATCATAAAAATGAGTTCTTTGCGTCTGTATATCCCAAGAAACATGTTTTATTGTACATACGTCGATGATGTACAGATAGGTTTCACCTCCTGCAATCTTGCAGTCTGTGAGCGGCAGATTCAACTTGGTCTGAACAAGGTGTCGAAGTGGGCAGACGAGAATGGGTTTAGCCTTAACCCACAAAAGACCACCTGCGTACTGTTCTCCAGAAAGAGGGGTCTGCACCCCGATCCTGACATTGAGTTGCAGGGAGAACGGGTGCCCGTAAAAACAGAACATAAATTTTTAGGTGTGATTCTAGATACAAAGCTTACATTTGTGGCACATATACGGTATGTAAGAAACAAGTGCATGAAAACAATGAATATTCTAAAAGTGTTGTCACGCACTGCTTGGGGTAGTGACACAAAGTGTCTTTTGAATTTGCATAAGAGCCTCATACTCACAAGATTAGATTACGGCGCCATAGTGTACCATTCCGCTACGCCAAGCACCCTGAGGATGCTGGATCCTGTACACCATCTAGGCATCCGCCTAGCCACTGGTGCCTTCAGGACAAGTCCTGTGGCAAGCCTGTATGTAGAGGCGGACAGTGTGGTCGCTTGATATTCAACGTTCATCCTTAAGCCTCACCTATTTCCTGAAAGTAAATTCTAACTCGGAACACCCGTCCTTCTCAACCGTAAATGATATGACCAGTTCCTACACTCTTTAATAACCGGCCGACAGCAAGAGAACCCTTTCACTACGTGTAAGAAAAATTAGTGAAGAAATGACATCCCACTACTTGAAAATACTCTGATGACCCCAGCAAAGCCAGTGCCACCGTGGCATTGGCAACTCATAGAGTGTGATACTTCGTTTGTAGAGATCACAAAAGACGCTCCAGAGGCACATATCCGGATGCATTTTCTAGAAATCCAGTTCAAGTACTCGTCATGCACCCAGTTTTACACTGACGCTTCCAAGTCACATGCAGGGGTATCTTATGCAGTAGTCGGCCCATCGTTCTCCGAGTCCGATGTACTGCACCCGGAAACAAGCATTTTTACGGCTGAGGCCTATGCACTTTTATCGGCTGTGAAGAGTATAGGCAAATCGAAACTCAAAAGATCAATAATATTTACAGACTCCCTAAGCGTCGTAAAAGCCATCATGACTCTACATAGACACACAAACCCTGTACTTATTGAACTGTATTCTGCTCTGTGCAAGGCATACATGTCTAACCAGCATATTATTATATGCTGGGTGCCTGGCCATAGAGGCATCGAGGGCAATGTTCTGGCTGATCAAATGGCCACATCAACTACATCGCGAGCCCTTAACCCTACCGCTTCTATCCCTGCCAGCGATCTCAAGCCCTACTTGAGAAAGAAACTTCGAAGCCACTGGCAGCGCTTGTGGGATGCCGAAACGAACAATAAGCTCCACTTAGTTAAGCCACAGATAGGTCCCTGGCATCCCGTTACGAAAATACGAAGAACAAATGTCCTATTCTCTCGTCTGAGAATAGGACATACATACGGCACCCACAATTTCCTCTTAACAGGAAATGACCCTGCCAACCTGTGGTAGATGTGGAGAGAGGCTTACCGTGCTCCACGTCCTCGTGGAGTGCAGGGAAGCCGAAACAGAGAGAAAAAGGCACTTTCCCCTAGCGTACCGGTACTGTCTCCACTCCATCCCGCTATGTTTCTGGGCGACAAACCTCTCTTTAGCACTAAAGCTGTCCTGGATTTTCTGAGCGATGTAGTATTGCATGTTATTTGCCCAATAGTTTCGTAGCGCATCCTCTCTCCAGAGGATGTCGCCGCGATAGTAGTTTTGCATAGCACGCGCCTCCAGGCCCTTGCGTTTCAAAGGGTCTGTCAAGGCAGTAGTGCTGTTTGAAAAGTTTATCAGTGATAAATTTTCGTTTATCTTCATCATCTTGCAATTTGTTCTTTCGTGTTCATAGTGCACCTCATTAGCCATTGCCATAATTTTATTACATATATATTTTACGCATTTTACAGCGATTGTTTTTTAGGCCCTTTTACAGCCACGACACATCTACCTTTCGCAATTCATTGCTCCATTGTCAACTCATGAACACACTGGCCTGGCGCTCTTTGGCCATACCTGGCCCTTGCGCCATTAAACACCATACATCATCATCATCATCAGTGCATACTTTCAGCTTGGTTAGGTGGTGTTTTGGGTGCAGGGAAGAGGATATCACTTGTTGCAGGCAGCTATTGTCCCTCTCAAGGCATACATACACCTGAACATATTGAAGCAGAACGAGTCCTCAGCTTGATATTACTGGGTATCTCCCTCCTAGGCACTGACCGTGCGCAATGCTGCTCAGCCATAGCCTACAGATTGCTGCGAGGCACTCGTGAGATGCAGCACAGGTATTTAAGGCAACTTATTTAGCTGTGGATGTGTGTTTCAGAGATACACATTTCAATTAAACTTGAACAATGGTGCAAATGTTTTCCAAATTTTTTTTTAATTTAGAGCGGTAAGCAAGACTGAAAAGGTCAGCGTATTTATGTTGCTAAGCTACTCGTTGTTAAACACCACATTTATTATCCCTTTTGTTGTTCACAAATTATTGACAGGAACGGGATGCAGAAAAACGAGGAAAAGAACTAGATGGACCTCTTGCATCTGTGGGCTGCTCCCTGTTACACTACACAATAAAACACAAACCTGCAAAGGCCTATCTTTTAGACATGTTGCCCCGAGACATTATTTTTTGTTGTGCTAAGGAATCTCTAGATTATCTCTAGTTGTGCATATATGTATCTCTAGTTGTGCATCTATATGTAGGATATTGTTTGTTGTATCTGCCTTGTAACGGCTACCTGGGCCTCTGTCAAGCTGTCTACACAGCTTTTAGCCTAGGTAGCCATCCAGTACTGTCTGGTGAATAAACTGAATGAATGATTATTGAATACCTTAGCATTATACGTCCTTACAGTTGTCCTGAGCATTTCACGTTCTTTAATGCATTGTTCGGCCGTACGTCAATTATACATGAAATAATGACTGTATTTGGACACGCAATGAGGCAAACTTGTATAGTCTCATTAAGGTTCACTTGCTTTTGCTGCTTTGCGTTGAAGCTGTTAGTGGAACTAAAGCGACTCGAAAATGTCCGTGTGAAATACAAGTCATGCAAAAAAATATCTGTGTACCATAGGTTGGTAGAATAAGCCAATACTCAGTCATACTTACTCACTGATGATACTTACTCACTGATATCTTTACAGGCAATGCACAGTGCTAAGCGATTCAAACATGATTGTCGGAGCGCATGTCTGCCGGCACTTTTCACACCACCATTGGGCACTGCGAACACCGAGGTATTGTGGTATACGATGAAAGCAAATCCTTTGTGACCCATTATGCTCGCATTCGGTCCTATAGAGGGCACGCAAAGCTCTCCAGTGGCACAAAAAGCACTGGCAGCCATGCACTCAGACTATCACGTTAAAATCGCTGGGCACTGACTTTCGTTCACACTCACTCCTGTTCTTGGATGCCAATTCACTGCACTCTTACCCACTATTGTTTACATTCCTGTCCAATCACAACCTTCGCCACTCATTAGCGCTCTACCTCGTCCCTGTGAAATGAGTGTGGGGCAAGTATGAGTCGACATACTCATGGCCTATGCTGTGTATGCATAAATACTGGCTGAAATTTGGAGAGTAACAATAGGGTAGAACAACAATGAAGACACTAAATGTTTATTTTTATGATGCATTGTCTTAGGATGCCCATGTGAGAACGTTGTCGTCAACAAATTGTCTCGCACTGTCGGTTTTATGCAGCCGTACTGCCTGCAAGTTGCTATTTCAGTCAATGTTATATTGAACAACTTTTTTTCTCTTCCATGTTTAGTTACAGTGAAATTGTCTGGTCGACGACAACAGTTGAAAACAAAAATAAGCTCTTAATTTGAAAAGCATGTCATTTGCTTAGTGTGTCAAGTGCCTTACTGCTGACTTCTTGAAGAAAATGCGCATTGCAACTGTGGTTTCATTTTATGATTTCAAACTATCTCGCTCTATGCACTAAATACAAAAAAGAAAAACACAACAAACTCTTGCAAGGTTCGAAATAATGATATTATGTATGCTACCTGCAATCCTAACTGGTGGGCTGTCAGTCGTTGCCATCGTATGGAAAGCAGACGATACGTTACCAGCTTGCTACATTGCTAAATGCATTTCAGAATCAAGGTAACGACATAACGACGATACCACTAAGAGAGCTACGAGACATTTGTCACGTATATGTTCAATGCAAAAGGTGCATTTTCCTATTTTCGAGTTTTCTTGGAAAGGTTTTATTACACTGCAGCATGTGTAACGTATTGTGTATGGTGCTTGTGTTTGGTAGCATTGGTTTGCCCTTGTTTGTTGTGTTTGGCACCCGAGAAAGTTGTGCATATATATGTAGGATATAGTAATTCTGTTCGACTTTTCTTTCTTTATAGTGTACCTCTTCCTCGTGACCAGTGCACTTTCGCTTTCTAATATGGCTATATTTACCTGTCTCTTAATGCTTAATTTCGAAATGTTGAGGAAGCATACATCGTCTCAAGCTCTTAAATGTAGTAGCTTTTAGTGAATGCTCCTTCCTTTCATCTAAAGAAAAATAAAGGGCATGGAATTGATTTCAAAAAAGAAAATGTGGGAAGCTTAAAAAGGGGGGGGGGGAGGTGGTTGGGGAGTTGTCACCTGGTGTTGAAGGGGACTCTTAACAGCACAGATGGTTGTGCTCAAAATCGTGTTGTGAAATTGTGCCGTCTGCTGCTGGAGCTCTTTCTAATGTGCTGGGAATTATGCATGCTACATCACCAAATGAAGAAAAGACTGGAAACATTCATTGTGAAGTGAATGTCAATCTGTTATGACGAAATGTTTGGTGATGTAATAATGGTACCTGTTTTTTTCTTTTTTTTGTAAGCCATGGGCAAATATATGAGCCCAAAGCTCGTCGGTGGTACGAGCAGTTAAAAGCCACCAAGGTCCAGGAGGTTGGCTTGGTTGTCAGGCCAGAAACATCATGGTTGGGGGCAAGCCCTGATGGCGTAATTGCTGACTCGCCAACAATTATCGAGATAAAGTGCCCCCCTCCCCAGACTTTGGAGAAACATGGGAGCCTTAAGGAACTTTTCAACAGTGGACAGTATGATGTCATCAGCGTAGACGGCACACTGAGTCTAAGCAAGAAGGGGAAGAACAAATATTATTTTCAGGTGCAGCTCCAGATGTACTGCTGTCAAAAGGAGCGTTGCGACTTTGTCGTATGGTCACCAGGGGAGGCCTATGTTGTTGAGGTGCTCTACGACAAAGAGTTCCTAGAAACATATGTTCCGCAGTTGGAGCACTTTTATTTTGCTCACCTGCTGCCTGCTCTCACTGACAGGGCTCAGTGAAAGTGCTACATTTCATGCAAGTGACTCAGTGCTTTCAATTACAGTGCACACTAAATTTGGATGACCCTTGAGGAGTCTTGGAAAATAAATGCGGAGACTTCATGCTTATCTGTAGTAACTTTATTGTTACATAGTGAACACAACCAACACCTGTTTCTTCAGTTGTTTACATCACAAGCTAAGCAACAGTATGCATACACTTCTTTAAAAGTACAAAAATTTGTTTCAAAAGAAATGTCAAGGGACGTTAAAAACAGATTCCTATTATCACAAGGTAATTGATTAGAAACAAATATAGCTGCATGGAACTTTCAGCTGATCAGATAATTAATCTTAACCCTTTCAGATGCCACTTTAACCTATTGATTGAAAACTTTCTTTCGCCACATTTCTTGTCTCCTCAGAATCATAGAAAGTGTACAGCTGCAGAAAAGATTAAGAATTTTCAGTTCTGTAGTGAGTTTTGTCAAGATTACAGAATGTGGACTCCACGCGAAAAGTCGCTACAGGAACACCATATGTGCGTACATCAACTATTTCGTGTATTGAAAAGCACTCGTTCAGCCGCTTGAAAATTATGCCTGGTGCATGACATCGTGAAACACATTGAAAGAAGTCAACCCACTACATACAACTACATACTGACACCAAGCAAAAACACCTAACCATCTACCTTCCCACTCATTTTACTAAAACATTTTGCACATGTTAAATTGCAGCACAATTCCAATCGCAAGTGTCTCGAGATATATGCAACCCATTTTAAATATTACTTTCGTCAGTGCTTTTGCTGTTGATGCACTGTCTTTGCGTACATTGCATCTGAAAGTGTTAACAGAGTTTTGTCGTAAAAGAACTATTGTGCACGAACTGAGAAAGGTGTTTCAGGACTTAGCAGTAATTGTTTTCCAACATGCCTGTGACTTGTGCTGTTCTACTCATTTTTATGATGGCAGGGCCTGCCTGCTTATTATTCTTTGATGTCCTGTCTGAAAATGAGGATTTATTTTATTTAGTTTGAAGGTGCAGAAATCACTCTGTCCTTAATTAAAGGAGGCTGAAGATTGCACAGCCCGGCTACAGCAGTCAGTACATCATTAGCAAGTGTTTTTTTTTTTTTTGCAAAGATGCTTGCGGGAAAATACTTCAGTATCCTGAAGCATTTAAGTCGCCTTATAGACCGCTGAACATGGATGCGGAGCCTTGCTAGGCGCCTTGACTTTACTAGCTTAGGGCCACTTATTTGTTGTCTGCCTTTTGAAAAGCTCGGTAACCTTAGATTTACTCCCATTGGTAAACCGTCGCCTATTGTGAAACCCCTGTCAGCCAGGATCTCATCACCTGGTGTCAGAAACCTTGTAAAGCCACTGTCCAATGTGATGAACCGATCGCTTGCACGTCCACCATATGGCTTGGAAATGAACATCACAAACCCATTGGGTGCAATGACGAGCAGTGTTTTGGGATTTATAATGACTGTAGGTCTGATTTCTCCGTAGCACGTTGCCCGGTTTCTCAGCAAAAATCTCAAAGCAATCGATGATGCATGTTGCTAGCGGATAGTCCTCAAAAATGCTAGTCCTCAAAAATGTTCTTCTACTTGTTTCTCTTGCCAGCCAGAACACCAGATATTTTCTAGAAAAGTGAGCAAGAGCTGACACTATAGTGCAGAAAATCCTGCTCACTAGAGCTGTGGAAATACCGAAGCGGAAACTGAGGTCATTAAGTAGCAGCCCTAAGCGCAGCCTCATAAGTGTCAGCAGCACCCTGATCTTGGAAGGGTAAAACAAATGAGTTCTGCTCAGCAGTTGCTTCAAGAGACCTCACCAATTCATCAAACACATCCTTTGAAAGCCCTGTAAAAAACCTGAAGGAGCTTTAAGTGAGAGTCGAGTAGACAGTAAATGCTGTTTGACGAGCCCTGTTCGCTGTCACAGAAGACTGTTCTGGATGTTTGCTGTATGTGTGTTCAGATAATTGTGCTGTGGCTTGAACTTCCTTGTCCGATGTCACCAGAAACTGGCATTTGCAGCCGCAGGCCGAGCAGCTCTTTGGTGTTTCCTCTGCCTCTGTCAGCCTGTGTAGTGAAGTTTGCAGATACAACAGAACTCAGTTTACAATACTTACAATTTAAAAACTTTAGAATAATAATGAGCATGTAACTTTACTAGCATAAAGGCTCTAAATCTCTTGTGCTAATGAGACAGGTGGTAGTAAACAGAAAATTTTTACTTGCAGTAACCTCTCATTAACTATCATAAGCAGGAATTGTACAAAAAAGCTTGTAACTTGGTCACAAATAATGCTAGCATTGAACAGACCAAAGCAATTTTGGCTGTTTCTGTAGATAGTCAAGAGTATATCCACTAGATTCGACATTAACGCAGATTCTATATTTTTTAATGAGTTCTAAAGAACAGTTCTGTGCGTAAAAGCAATGACATGCTATTGGTGGCATAAGCAATGTACCTATTTGGTATGTAACTGTAACTGTAGCAGGGTTCACTGTCGCCTTCATCTTGCTCGTCCATTGCTGTCTGCTGTTCAGTGCTGGTGTCAGCTGTCGCTGGGCATATGGTGACCGTAGTCTCAGCTTTTTGCATGCAGGCTGCAGGGCGCTTTAACTGCCTTCTTCCTTTGTGATGGATAGTCTAAATTTTAAATACAGAAAAAGAAAACATATATATTCAATACAGCAGGAGTTATGGCGAGAGAGCATGAATGAAGAATTACACATTACCGGTGTTCCAAGGTGCAGTGTTGGGTATGGGTTATTTTTTGTGGGACATCCATCAACAAAATGGACCGAACACACCTGTGAAAGGAAGTACATAGAGACTTGAATAAACCTGCAGTGTTTTATTGGCACTCACAAGCTTTTAGGCTATTTGTTAAATAAATTGGAATTGTTGTTTACTTAGTGGTTTTCTTAATCCTAATTTGTTATCGAATAGCAACGGCGAAGCAAGAAAGCAGTCTTGTCTGTTATCATAAGGGAGAGCAGCTGTCAGATTATTTGATGTGTTGAATAATTTGAGCGTGTGGACTCATTTAGTGGTGTACTCGATCAGTAGTATTGGGCTGCTTCACAACCGTGGTAAGTGTTGGATATGGTACTCGGAAAGTGACTCGCACCGTGTCTTGATCGAGACGCTTACGCGTCATAATTACTCAATATGCCGTGAAGGCTGAGCACTAAAACTTGCGTGTCATTCGTTGGCGGCGCAGTACTTAACTGACATTTTTTACAGAAGCAGAGCTACAGAAAAAGCAACGACGTTCACGGATTTTGCCAGGCGAATTTCTATTTGTTGATAGGCGAAATGAAGGTGCCGATGACTGCAAACGGCAACCATTTCGAGCGGACGTGTTGTGTCGTGAACGAAGACATATTAATGCTTGTTCTCAGCTGTGACAGTAAGCGACATTACAAAATAAACTGTGCAAATTAGGCTGAAGTCGCGGTTCCGGTCATACGCGGCGTGAAACTTACTATGCCGGTAGCGGCGCCGCTATACCTTTGGTCACTGTAACGAGCGGTACTCACTCTTGTCCACGTTCCGGGGTCGAACTTTTTTCGTTGAAGATTTGCGATCCAACGCTGGCGGACGACGGCATTTTTTAATCCTTGTGGGAAGCCGTGCATCGCGAATGGTCGGCAACACGGACAGTCCTTGTGCAGTAGCGGTCCGTGAACTTCGCACACAGATTCATTCCATATTTTTATGTGCCAGTCGCTGTTCTTGCAGCCAACTACTGCACACGTCTTGCCTCTACCATTACACATTTCGCAGCTTGAACGGAGCACAGTGCGTTAGCGGTCCGACTGCTGATCGCATGGTAGCAAGGTAGCAGCGGATGTGGTTTCGGATTCGAGCAGAATTGCGCCTGAGGCAAGCAATGGCGCGCCTCCGATAGCGCCATCTCGTTCCTCTAGAACAAACTGCTTCGCGAAAAGGGTCAATAGTATCGGCTCTCCTGTCACACTGCACTGACGCCGACAGTTTGTAGACGGCCCACCGATGGCTGCGTCGGCGGCGTGTCGGCGGGAGCAAAGACGTCAGCAGGAATTCGGACGGTTTTAAATGCGTAAGCATTTATATGGTTACCCAACGAGAAATCTGTCCGAAAGTCCGTCCGTTTTTCGCGTAAGACGATCGCTTTCAAGCCAGCAGCAATGTTTTCACCAGCTGTGGAAGACGACGACGACGAACGCGCGAGCAGTGGCACGAGCGCGTCTCTGTGACCACGTGACGTGTGCAATCGGGCCCGCGCTAGGCACATCTTTAGTAAGCCAGAACTGTGGAGCAGCCGTGGCTTCGGATCGGAACGTCATCAGCACACCTGGTGCCGCCACCTGCAGTAGTTTGCTTGCCTCATAAGTTTACGTTGCGCCGCCTTCCGAAGCAGTTCCTGTCGCCGCAGCGTTGTCGCATTTACCGTAATGGCGCCAAGACGACCGCAGCCGCTGAGCAGTGCTAGGATTGCCAGCAGTATTGAGTGCTCACACTCAACACCACGTCGTTACTACGAAATGATGCGCATCATTCAGATGACTGCCTGGGGAAATTCTAGGTCAGTTTTGTCTTGTCACGCTGCGACGACACGACTGCCCTATCCCTGTGCCGATGCGGCTGCCGGGAAAATTTCCCCACTGATTTCTACATTACCTGCTCGCTCTTACTTACTTGTTTTGAACATTGCCGTAGGCCGTCACTCCGCATGTTTGGCATAAGATACAAGGAAACGTGACAGCGTAATAATACCTGCAGAAGGGACCACTCGACGTAGTCGCATTTCGTTCATGGAAGCACAGGCGGTGCCATCTAGTGCGACCGGCAGCATGTGAACAAGAAACAGTTTTAATTTAGCGTCCGCTACTGCTGCGTACGCAATACGCAAGGGCGCTGCGCCGGCAAGTAAATGCTTCGTAAAGGCCCGTTTATGGGCACCGTTCACTGTTCAGATTGCGCTACGACATTTCTTGTTTCGCCCCAGTATTGCCGGCGCCGGCCGCTAGAGAGGCGATGAAAATGATACGACATTCCGAATGACAACGGCTTCCTTATCGTCGCTCGTTTGAGAGGTGTGCCCTGCGCTTTGACGATATCAAGCTCACAATTGTTCCAGCTGCTCATATCGATTGCGAACGCGTGCTATCATATGCAGAGCATGCGCACTTTGATATTTTTACAACTCTTACAGTCTTCTTTCGTGATAAGCGATCGAAAGTATCACGGCGAATGTATACAGCGTCATTCCAGTTTTGCTGGTTTTGACACTGGCCGTCCCTAAGCTTCACTTGTAGTGGCGCATAGATCGCGCGCAAACTGCAATGCAGGGTGCCTATAGTCCGACGTTATCGGCGTGCGGTCCAGCGTCGTTCACGGCCAGCACGCTACGCCGGTTGCGCTGCGCCAGCCGAAACACCATCCCTTCTATAGTCCGACACGCGCGCCATCGGCTCGTATCTTCGGAGCATGCGCAGAATGATCGCAAGCCCGCGCGCTGCTTTGAACGGCTGTGTGCGACCGTCGGCGAAATGGCGTGGGCGCCTTAATTTCTTCGCGCGAAATGCACTGTGGGTTGGCGCAGTCGGCGCGACCAACGCGCGAATGGGGCGAAACTGGTTTCCATTAAGTGGTGACAAGACCTTGAAAAGGAATTAGTGAATTAGGAATCAGGCTAACGATTCCTTGCTTGCTGAGCTTTGAATGGGCTGAGTTAAAAGGTAAAAGAGCTTTGCAAGTTCTGGGTTTATACTTCCAGCACAGCTGGTTGTTCCTAAAAATGAGTCTGAGGTCTAAAAATCTAATTGAGTCGGCAACTGGCAGCTCTTGGGTTAAGATAAATGGATGAGGACATTTTGTAAACAGCGATAAAGCATCACGGCAGCTAGTTTCGACAGTGCCGGCGTCAGTATCTAAAAGAACTAAAAAATCATCTACAAACCTAAAACCTTTTTTCCACGAAAGACGGAAGGCGTTTGAAAAGTGCACGGCGGGAAGACGTACCTACAAAGGGACGGAGTTTGCATTGATTCATGTATAGCGCCCGTGCTGAGTGACATCTTGCTAGCCACTCACGGCCGTGCACTTTCCAAACGCCCTCCGTCACTCGTGGAAAAAGTTCTTAGGTTTGTAGGTGATTTTTTAGTTCTTTTAGATACTGATGCTGACACTGTCGAAACTATAGCGCTCTTTCGCTGTGTTCAATCGCTCGGTTACGCCGGGAACGCTGACGCTCGCCGCACGAACGGGCGCCTACGAGCTATGTGCTAAAACATGCAGGCTAGGCATTTGTAAGCAGGCTAGTTGACCGCCAGCTTCAAAGGGAATACCAATAAATAATCGTAGTCATCACGCCAGGATACCTCAACGCGCACCTTCTTCTCCTCTTCGTGTATGGAGCGGCGGGCGAGGAGGAAACCGAGCCGCCCTAGCCGGCGCAATGACATCGGCTAGTAACACAACCCTTTCATAACTCACATTTAACACAAGGAAAACACAAGGTTACTCCAAACAACACACCAGGGTACACCAACGCCCAAGTGCGAGTGCCGCTAGGAGACACCTAAGTCAAGAATTAGGGTCGTCTCTCAGTTTTTTTTTTTTTTCATTTGCTTTCAGAAGGAGCAAATCTATCTTCTGTCGTAGTGCAAACTGAATAACCTTGTTCATATCACTGTTTGGGACTGTGAACATGTCGAAGGTTGTCAGTGTCACGCATTTTTAAGCAGCGTAATTTCTAAGCGAATAGCATTAGAGAAAGTGGGCAGCTTCTTTTCATCATTTCATGGTGGCCATCATCATACAAGCGACGGTAGTCGTATCGAAATAAAGGAGTCACGCATAAATTAAGTAGAAAAAAAATCATAAAATCGTATTTAATCTTTGCAATGCTTCGTTAGGTTTAGATCCATGTAAAAGCTTCACTGCACGAACAGTTAGAGGCGCAATAACAGAATAAATAACAAAACAGAACACATGTCGCACGCAAGTTTCTGCTGTTCCATGATTGACTTTTGTACACTTGTTGCAGTTTCTAAGAAGCGTATGTGATGGAATCGATATATGTGAGAAACTCGTCCGCGAAGAAGATTTGCAGGTAAGGCTTTAGCATATGATGTTTTCACTCTAAAAACGACCGGGTATGAGCATCCAGGCTCTCGTTCGAGATAGTTCTCGTATACTTCCTGCCCTCTTCGTGGCTCATACATTTTTCATGTTCGATAACGTTGCATGAACACTCTCCGCGCATTATCCGTCATTTAGAAAATGTGTAGCTTTCTCGTGAAAGTGCTGATGCCAGTACAGTAACATCCACGCGCTAGAAAATGGCAAACACGGTTGTTTGCACTAAAGCATGAAAGTGCAATCCCGCAAATAAGGTTCAGGAGTGTGGTTTGTTGAGTGACTTGCTATTCCATTCTTGAGACGAGCAGCACGAAAAAAGACTCTGTACAGCGGCAAGCAAGACGAACACAGCGATGTCTATTAACTCAGTGTTTACTACAATAACACAAATACGTACTTTCTGACGAATACATGGCAACAAATTAAAAATCAAAGGCATAAGTAAGAGGCAGCAACGCACTGGTCACTCACTGATGTGCATCCAGATGCTCTTTCTCCGAGTCATGCACCGCGACAGATGGTTTAGCAACGCACGTTTTATCCAACATTTTTATGAAAAGCGCTTCGTCAATCACACAGGCTGCCTTGGCTTTCGTTGATAGCAAACATTCTCTACCGACCCAAGCACACTTCGCATAAACGTCGATGCCAGCTGGAATTGAATCTCCTTTTTTTCACAGTTAGCATTGACCTCTACTCATAGTTGCATAACTTGGAATTTTCAAAATTTCGCATGTGATTTAGAACTTGAGTAGTGCATACCCCGCATGGAGCTTCATTGCGCTCAACTTCATAATTTGTGCATTGTACGCTATTTAGAGCGTCACGAGAATCGATAACAGGTGATTTCCTTTTCTTTGTGCCAGAAACACGTTCCCTGCCTTCGATGGTTGATCTGGGCACGATGGGTGAGTCACTCTTTGTTGTATTCGAGTTCGCCTGAGAATTCTGCGGAAAGTGGTTTGAAATACCTTTGCCTTAGTTCGCTGAGAAGCATCCCCGCTAAGATGAGGCAGTCTGGCACCATGGCTGCAGTCGGGGGCAAGAGCGCAGGAAAGGCCGCTTTTCTTGTCTCTTCAAAGAAAGAGAAAAAAAAGCATATTCCATGCGCTGTGGGGATCGGTTAAAGCGAAGCTTTCATTGATGTTAGCGCTTGTTTACGGACCTTTTGGAAGTGTAGAAAAGATGGCCAAGTTAGAGATATTTTCGGTGGGAAACGCTTAGCTCAACATAAAGCTCTGGCGCTCAAACATGTTCCTACACATGACAAATGAATGATTATGACGAGAGCAGGATGACACTGGAATGACTAGGACGGAATTAATGCGATTGAATGACCATCAGTTCATGACGACGCAATGATGGCGATAAAATGACGCTGATGAAATGACAACGAGGACGTGACTACAACCGGAAGACGATTTTGCTTTAATCACGATGGTATGGCAACGATGGCGTGATGAAATTGGAATAGCGACAACTGTGGGGCAACGATGGCTTGACAAAGACGGCATGACAGAAATCGGATGACGAAGTAGGAATGGCGAGGATGAAACGAAAACCACGGCACCACGTCGACGATACGCGTAGGCACATTCCCGCAGGGGCGTTTGCGTCAGCAGGCGTTTGGTGTGTTGCCACACCACGTACCCGTGCACACGAGGGTTGGACCCTCCCGCGTGTAGCCGGATCCCGCGTGTAGCCGGAAAGGGGGATCCGGGGGCTTGAGTCGATGCTGGGTGTTCGGACATTTAAGGCCCCCCGGCGGAGGCAACACACCTCTTCGGCCTCTGCTTCACATAGACGGCACCCCCGGACTGACTCACCCGGGGGAAATCGGCAGTTGCCTTTTCCTGTCCCCCTCTTCAGTCTTTAGCCTTTCTCTCTCACTTTTCCATCTTTCCTGTCTTCTAGTCACTTCTCACTTCCGAATTTCTGGGCGGCAAGGGTTAACCTGGTGTACTTATCCAACCTTGGGTATTCTATATTAGGTTATAGCGGCGATGCATGGCTGGCGTCTCCAGGTATTCCAACCTTGTAGCGTCCCCTTGTTCGGCTCGGTGGTTGGTGGCTACCATCGCCGCCGAATTTTGCAAACCTATATGGTAAATGCTTTTCCCCTACTCCCTGATCGCTCCCTGAAAAGGGGCGTACCGATGAAACATTCAACTTTTTTATGAAACCTAAAGAAGTTTTTCCCAAGTACCACGTAATACATAGCCAACACGAAACCAAGACTATCCGTAGAATATCCCCATTTGTTGTAGCAAAATGTCTGACAGAAGCAATCGGCCCAGGTTACAAAAGTCACTAAAATGGGAAGCGGAGACCATCTTTTGGAAGTGCGCGATGAGCTCCAGTACAACGAATTGTCGAAACTTGTTGCATTTGGTGACATTCCCATTTCAGTGGGCCCTCACAGGTCAATGAACACTGTACGCGGTGTCATCTCTGATGACGACCTTCTAGAACTCAGTGAAAGCGAGCTGTTGGATGGATGTCAAGACCAAAATGTAGTAAATGTTCAAAGAATTAAGTTAAGGCGTGACGACAAGGAAATTCCCACAAAACATGTAATCATCACTTTTGGAACAAGCGACCTACCAGATTCAATCGAGACCGGATATTGTAAGCTCCCTGTACGACCGTACATTCCCAATCCGCGCCGATGCTTCAAGTGTCAGCGTTTTGGGCATGGGTCTCAGAGCTGCCGAGGGCGCGCTACCTGTGCAAAATGTGCTTCAAAGAACATGCCTCAGACATCTGCACTTCCACAACCCATTGTGCCAACTGTGACGGAGACCACCCCGCCTATTCGTGATCGTGCCCGTCATGGAAGAAAGAAAAAGAAATAATACAACTCAAAGTCAAACTAAACATTTCATTTCTAGAGGCGCGCAAGTGTTTTGCTGCCCATAAACAGTTCAGTCCTTCCTACACCGATGTGGCGCGCCGGGGGGCAGCGTCACATCCTGCGGCGGCCGCCCGAGTCACACAGACTGTGACGGCGGTTACGCCTTCAGCCCCCCTGGCAGGAGCAGCCAGTGCTGTTCCGCCCCCTACAACGCAGGGCCAGCAGTCCTCCGGACCTGCCGGCGGACTGCTGACCCTAGGGCCAGACTGCTGACCCTGGGGACAGTGACCCTGGGGCCAGCAGTCCTCCGGACCTGCCGGCCCCAGGGTCACTGCTCGTGCCGACCAGCCTCAAAAACCCCTGAGTGTGCCCGTGGAGCGGGCAGCATCCAGCGCCTCGGACGATGCAATGGATGCAAGCATCACTACTCCGGCGTCCCAGGCGCCGAAGGAACGGCGTAGCTCCGTGGAGCGCGCCGGGTGAAGAGAAAAATCCCGCATCACGGGGCCTGGAAAGGTCTCGTGAGCTACCATATTTCTCTTGACACACACCACAAAACACTTCCAATATGGCTACACAGATCATGCATTGTAATGTGAGAGGTCTACTCCACAATCTAGACGACATAAAGGAACTCCTACACAAGTTTACTCCACGAGTGCTCTGTGTGCAAGAGACACACCTCAATCGTACACACACAAACTTTCTGCGGCAATATGCCATTTACCGTAAAGACCGCAACGACGCTTTGGTCTCACCGGGTGGTGTCGCCATAATAGTTTTGATAAGCTGTTAACACCCCCCCCCCCCAGCTATCAACTCTCCAGAACAGAATTCGAAAGCTTTATTGCTCAACTTCCGGAGCCCTATATTCTCGCTGGAGCCCTAAATTCACATAATACCCCGTGGGGTGACTCTGGATGTGATGCCAGAGGGCGCCTGATAGAAAACTTCCTGTTATCTACAGGTGCATGTTTATTAAGTAATAAAGAACCAACCTTCTACAGCGTCGCAAACAAAACATTTTCATACATAGACTTAAGTATTGCATCGAGTACAGTCGTGCCATACTTGGAATGGAAAGTGGTTAACGATCTATACGGGAGCGACCATTTTCCGATTATTTTAAAATTACCAAAACAGGACAAATTCTCACCCCATCTGCCCCAGTGGAAAGTCGACTCAGCGGACTGGCAGCGATACAGAGAGTTGACATATTTGACCTGGAATGACATCCGTATCCTTAGTATTGATGATGCAGTTGCACATTTAGCAGCACTTATTTTCGATGCAGCGTCGATATGTATCTCACAAACAAACGGATCATCTTCTAAACGACGTGTTCCCTGGTGGAACGATGAATGTAAGGTAGCGCGAAAGAAACAAAGGCTTGGCATCACCTCCGTAACTCTCCGACTACAGAAAACCTGATCAGTTAGTTAGTTATGTAAGGTTTTGTGGCGCAAAAGCAACTAAGGCTATGATGCGCCATGCACAGGTTGAAAATATGTAACTTGATAAAAGTGCTTCAAGCAACAAAGATCATTTACATTAAAATTTGTTTAAGAACCCTGTTTCATCTAAAAAATTAAAAACATCGTCTAGAGATACAAGTGCATTTTCAGCTAGGATCAGGGATGGATGAAGTGGTGTTAGTGTTTTGTAAAGCTCATAAAAATATTTCTGTCTTTTTTCCTCCAACGCCGGACATGTTATTAAAATGTGATTCACAGTTAGGGATTCTTGGCAGTGGTCACAAACCGTTTGTTGTTCATTTTTCAATAAAAAGTTATGTGTGAGATGTGTGTGTCCGATGCGAATGCGACATAGAATCCTGGTGATAAGATGTCTTCCACTCCTGTAGTATGGGTTTTACTATTTGTAGTTTGTTATTTACTTGGCAGCCCCACTCGTGTTGCCACTTTGAGGTGATCGCAGCACGGACCACCCGGACACAGTCCTTGAATGGAAGATTTATTTGTCTAATTTTGTTACAGGCTGTGAGTGCAGCACATTTGTCCGCCTTTTCATTTCGCGGGATTCCCACGTGACTTGGAACCCAACAGAGACGAATTATTTTACCACGCTTTTCACATTTGCCGAGCATTCTCAGGATGTAGCCGAGGAAAGGTTCGCACTCTGATTTTCTATGGAGAGAATTAAGTGAACTAAGGGAATCTGTGTAGACAACTGCTTTTTTATAATCTTCTGTTACTATTTTTTCCAAGGCCATAAGCAGGGCATATACTTCGGCTGTAAAAACCGAAGCAGACTGTGGCAACCTAAGACAATTTTCCCAGTGTTCCGATACAACTGCGCTTCCAACATGTTCATTTGTCTTGGAACCGTCAGTGTAAAACTCGGTGTAGTCATTGTATTTATTTTGTAGTTCTAAGAAATCTTGCATTATGTGTTCAAGCGGTGTTTCTTTTTTCTTGTGGCATGTTAGGGTAAAATCGCAAAAATGTGCGAAACCATGCCATGGGGGGAGTCTGTTCGGTCTTTCGGCGACCTTGAGAGCCTCGCTCGGAACATTGTAGCTTTGGCACATATCTTCGAATCGAAGGATAAGTGGTCTCACGCTATGTGGTTTGTTGGCATAGTGTGTTCTGTGTGTGGTGTAAGTAACAAGAGTGTGGCATATATGATTAGGTAAAGCTGTGATTCTGAGCACGTATGAAATTGTAAGCAAAGCTCTTCGGTGCTCCAAACAGGGTTCGTTACTGTCGGCATATAGGCTTTCTACTGGTGAGGTTCTGTACGCACCAGTTGCTAAGCGTAGTCCGTGGTTGTGCGTGGGGTCAAGACGTTTGATGTACGCCTGCCTTGCTGACCCGTAAACTATGCAACCGTAGTCAAGAATGCTGCGCACGACAGAGCGGTAAATACGTAACAGGCATGTTCGGTCGGCGCCCCAATGCTTACGTGATAGGACCTTCAGGATGTTAAGTGCTTTGTTTGCCTTAGTTTTTACGCTGTTAATGTGGGCGATAAAGTTTAGTTTACTATCAAAAATGATTCCTAAGAACTTTTGCTCTTGCTTAACCGGTAACGGGCTTTGATTTAATTTGAGAGCTGGGTCAGGGTGTAACCCCCTTTTTTGTGAAAATACCACTGCCACAGTTTTTTGTGTAGAAAACCGAAATCCATTTTTATCGGCCCATTGCGTCAACTTGTTAATTGTTATCTGGATTTGCCTTTCGCATGTAGACATACCCGCGGCACGGTATGCAATTTGAAGGTCGTCGACGTATAAAGAGTACATAATGTTGGGCGGTATAACTGAATTTATGGAGTTCATCTTCACCACGAAGAGAGTAGTGCTTAATACGCAACCCTGTGGGACGCCATTTTCTTGGACAAAGACTCGGGACAGTGTTGCTCCCAGACGGACTTGAAATGTTCGGTTTGACAGAAAATCGGCCAGACAGTTGAGCATTCTGCCGCGTATTCCTAGTGTTGCTAGATCTTGTAAAATGCCATACCTCCATGTGGTGTCGTATGCTTTTTCTAGGTCGAAAAACACCGCTAGGCAGTGCTGTTTATAAAGGAATGCCTCACGTATGGTGTGTTCAAGACGAACGAGATGGTCAGTTGTTGAGCAGCCTTTCTTGTAACCACACTGATGAGTGTCTAGTAAGTTATCTGTTTCGAGAACGTATGTTAGTCTTATATTTATTATGCTTTCGTAGGATTTAGCGAGGCAACTTGTTAGTGCTATAGGTCTGTAGCTGTTAGGTGTATTTGGTGACTTTCCCGCCTTCAGAAAGGGAACAATAATAGCCTTTTTCCACTCTGCAGGCATTTTACCCGTTTCCCAGATCATGTTAAAAAACCGCAACAAGGCCTCTACCGCTTTCTGGGACAAATGGGCCAGCATAGCGTAATGTATTTTGTCAGGACCCGGTGCTGTTTTCTTACCCGAAGAGATTATTCTGTTTATTTCGTGGAGTGTTAACGGGGCATTGAACGGTCTATCTGAACTTCCCGTTGTCGGAAGCTTTTGTTTTTCGGCGGACTGTTTGTGTTTTAGGAATGTTGCTGAATAGTTTGCTGAGCTAGATATGGTGTAGAAGTGCTCGCCTAATATGTCTGCTTGTTCCTGGAGACTTGTTTGTGTGCCTGGAGTTGACAGTATGGGGATCGTGTAGGGAGCATAGTTGCCCCTAAACTTGCGAACCTGGTCCCACATTCTCTTGGATGTTATTGAACTGTTAATCGAGGAGATATAGTTTTTCCATGAATTTCGTTCTGCTTGTCTACGGATATACCTCGCCTTTGCTTTCGCTTTTTTGAATAATAAGAGATTATCTTGGGTTGGGTACCTTCGGAAGATACCCCACGCTTTGTTTTGAAGTTTTTTAGCTTCTGTACATTCATTCGTCCACCAGGGTTTTAGTTTTTTACTCACAAATCCAGAAGATTGGGGAATAGCCTCTTCCGCCGCAGCAACTATGCAAGCAGTAATCCTCTCATTCGCTTCATCTATGCTTAGGCCATCTAAGATAACTTTTTCTAAACTGGCTTTTTCAGTGAAGAGAGGCCAGTTTGCTAGGTGCAGTTTCCAACGGCGTGGCCTAGAAAGTGTTATAGGCAGTACGGATGTTAGTTTTATGACTGCAGGCATATGATCACTACCGTAGGGATTATCTATTACAGTCCAATGAAGATCGGTGAAAAGAGATGGGGAACACATTGCCAAATCCAGGCAACTCATAGCTCCTGTGCTAGGGGAACAGTACGTGGCCGCACCAGTATTTAAAAGGCATAGTTCATTACTTAGGATAAAATCTTCGATTGTTAGTCCCCTATGGTCAGTTTTTTTGCTCCCCCATAGTGTATTATGCCCATTAAAATCTCCCGCTATAAGAAATGGTTCCGGTAGCTGGTCTAAAATCAGGTCTAAATCTCTTACAGTGAACTGTGTGTGTGGAGGAATATAGAGGGAACAGATGGTAATGGTTTTATGTGCTAAAATGGTGACAGCAGCGGCTTCTATGTGGCTATTAATGGTTACTGCTCTAGCTGGAATTCCGTGTTTCACAACCACAGCCACACCGCCCGAAAGCCGGTTAGCTTGGGTACGGTCGCGCCGTACAACAGTGAAGCCTTTTAAGATATTAATGTTTTTGTCACATAAGTTTGTTTCCTGTAGGCACAAAGCCACAGGGGAGAGGTTATTTAGTATATCTCTTATGTCACCTAAGTTGTGTAAAAGTCCTCTGCAGTTCCAGTGGATAATAAAAGCCATTTTAAAACATAAAGGTAAAAAATGCCATTATGATTCTATAAGGTATAAGATGTTAGGTGACATTGTTTGGAGAGGGTTATTAGAAAGGAGGGATAACCTTTAGGTTATCACTTTCTGAATTAACGTGGTTATTGGGACTTTGTCCCTCTTGGCGCGCTCGAGAGAGCGCTTGTCCTTCGGTGTCGACGACACCGGGGTTTTTGCGTCGACCTCCATTGCTCTCTCAGAGGCGCTGGAGGATCGAGAGTTGGGCGCCGGGACACGTGTCTCGGGCCGTGGAGTTCGATTGAGTTTAGGGCCTTGCGAGACTGGTGTCTGCGGGCCCTTCGAAGACGATGGAGCAGCTCTGGCTGCTGCCACCACGGGGGCGGGAGGGGTCACTGCGGGACCACTGTGCGTGGGCTCGGAGGACTCCCGAGGCCTCTGTGACGCTGCCCCCACCTGCGTCACATCGGCATAACTTCTTCTGGAGAGGTAAGACAATCGCTTTCGTGCTTCAAAGAACGAGATTTTTTCTTTAACAGTTAGTGCAATTACTTCCTTTTCTTTTTTCCAGCAAGGGCAAGACCGCGAGTAAGCTGGATGGTCCCCTTTGCAGTTAACACAGTGTGGAGAAGAAGTGCAATTGTCAGATTGGTGGTCATTGGAGCTGCATTTAGCACAGGTTGTTTGTCCTCGACATGCGTGTGAAGCATGTCCAAACCGTTGACATTTGAAACATCGTCTGGGGTTGGGGATATATGGTCTGACATTTACTTTTACGTATCCTGCATTCAGAGAGGTAGGCATTTCGCTTGTCCCAAAGGTAAGTATAACATGTTTTGTCGGAATTTCTTGATCATTTCTGCGGATGACGATTCTTTGTACTTTAGTCACGTTTTGTTCTTGGAAACCCTCCAGCAGTTCCTCATCACTCAAGCCAAGGAAGTCCTCCTCGGATATCACGCCCCTGCTTGTATTTAGTGTTCTGTGGGCTGAAATAGTGACTGCCGCGTCGCCAATGCTGGTAAGTTCTGAGAGCTTTTGCACTTGATCTTTGTCATGTAGTTCTAGGAGGAGGTCCCCGCTAGACATTTTTGAGGCTTTGTATGTTGATCCAATTTTGTCTTGTAGGCACTTGGCCACCAGAAACGGTGAAAGCTTTCTTATGGGTATGTTGTTTTCACTATGCATTACATGGTATTTGGGGAATGCTGGGGTATTGATCCGAAAGGAGAACTGAAACGTTGCTTCGGTGCGGCCTCTTTTCAGAGGCCGATCATAGACAACAGAGGTTTGCGCTGCCATAAGAAGGTGTCTATGTTCGGCAACAGCGCCGACCACCCACCACGGAGCCCAACGAGGGGACGCGGCAGAGCTTGTACACAAGTCTGCACGACGCCAGTCGTACGCCGCTACTATAACCAAATATGGTGTACCCAAGGTAGGATAGCCACACACGGTTAACCCTTGCCGCCAGGGAGAATGGAAGTAAATGGAAGAGAGTAGAAGACAGGAAAGGCGAAAAAGTATGAGAGAGAGACGAAGATTGGGGGGAGAGAGACAGGAAAAGGCGACTACCGATTTCCCCCGGGTGGGTCAGTCCGGGGGTGCCGTCTACGCGAAGCGGAGGCCAAAGAGGTGTGTTGCCTCCACCGAGGGGCCGTAAAGGTCCAAACACCCGGCATCGGCTCAACCTCCAGGATCCTCTTTTCCCCGGACACGGCTAAGCCGCGCACGGCTACACGCGGGAGGGGCCAACCCTTATGTGCTCGGGTCCGTGGTGTCGCAACACACCAAACGCCTGCTGACGCAGACGCCCCTGCGGGAGAAAACCTGATCAGTTTTACGAAAATAAAGTCTGAAGGTAGAAGAACGCGCCGCCATGCCAAAAGGTAAAGCTGGCAAAAATACCTCTCCGGCATTAATCCCTATACAGACGAAAGAAAAGTCTGGAACAGAGTTAAGAAAATAAAAGGCCGCGAAACTCATCCTCTGTCTTTAGTAAACACACAAGGAGACACTCTTGAGGACCAGGCTGATTGTCTAGGAGCACATTTCGAGCACATTTCCAGTACATCACATTACACAGATACATTTCTAAGATACCAGCGACAAGCAGAGCGTCAGCCTCTGGGTCAAAAAGCCACAGCGAATGATGCATACAATCGTCCATTTAGCATGGCGGAGTTCCGGGCTTCACTGAATTGTTGTAAGAAATTCGCTCCAGGAAGTGACAGAATAATATATGAAATGGTCAAACATTTACATCCTGAAACCCACAGAACACTACTCTCACTATTTAACTCCATGTTCTCTGCTGGCTATATTCCGTCCGCCTGGAATGAAGCCATCGTAATTCCTATTCTTAAAGAGGGCAAGGACCCTTCCTCACCCAGTAGTTATAGACCTATAGCTCTGACAAGTTGTACATGCAAACTCTTTGAGAAAATGGTTAACAGACGCCTCATCTATTATCTAGAAAACAGCAAAATACTCGATCCCTTTCAGTGCGGCTTTAGAGAAGGTAGATCTACAACAGATCACCTTGTCCGCATCGAGACCAATATCTGTGATGCCTTTGTTCATAAACAGTTTTTCCTGTCAGTATTCTTAGATATGGAGAAGGCATACGCCACAACTTGGCGTTTTGGAACTCTCCGCGACCTGGCTGGAATGGGAGTCCGAGGCAACTTACTAAATGTGATACAGAGCTACCTCTCAGATCGCACGTTCCGTGTTAGAGTTGGTAACGTCCTGTCTCGACAATTCACGCAGGAGGCTGGTGTACCACAAGGTGGTGTGCTAAGCTGTACTTTATTTATTGTCAAAACGAACTCTCTCCATACTGTCATACCACGTACAACGTTTTATTATGTATATGTGGATGATATCCAAATGGGTTTCAAATCATGTAATCTTAGTATCTGCGAGCGACAAGTACGGCTTGGCTTAAATAAATTGTATAAGTGGGCGGACGAGAATAGATTTAAACTCAACCCTCAAAAAAGCACATGCGTTGTCTTCTCGAACAAGAGAGGTATACTGCCTGACCCCGCTATTGATCTTAATGGACAACGGCTATCTTTCAGCCACGAACATAAATTTTAGGAATTTTCTTAGACTCCAAATTAACTTTTGTTCCTCACCTCAGGTATTTGAGAATGAGGTGTCTGAAGACAATGAATTTACTGAAGCTTATGTCTCGGACATCTTAGGGAAGTGACAGGAGATGCCTTTTGAGCCTCTACAAAAGTCTTATACGGTCACGCCTCGATTACGCAGCTATAGTCTGCTGCACCTAGTGCTTTGAGCATGCTAGATACTGTTCACCACTTGGGTACAGGTGCTTTCAGGACTAGTCCTGTAGAAAGCCTGTATGTGGACTCTAACGAATGGTCTCTACATCTACAAAGAACATATTTAAGTTTTTCCTACTCCCTGAAGGTTAAATCGGATATGCAGCATCCATGTCATTTTACCATTCGCGACATCTCCACTGCCAGGCTGTTCCATAACCGCCCTGCTGTTAGGGCTCCATTCAATCTTCGTTTAGAGGCAATGGCATAGGAAACAGGCGTCTCACTACTAGAAAATGTCCTCATGGCTCCTACTCGCCTACCCCCACCTTGGGAATGGCAGACTATTCAGTGTGACATCTCTTTTATAGAAATATGCAAACAAGCACCGGAGGCACATATACATTCCCATTTTCTAGAACACCAGGAAAAGTACTCCTGCGCAGAATACTATGCAGATGCTTCGAAGTCCTCTGCTGGTGTTTCTTACGCAGCTCTCGGAGACCCATTTTCTACATCTGGGGCACTAAATCCACACACATATATTTTTACAGCTGAAGCATACGCTATACAATCGGCTGTTAAACACATAAGGCTGACAAATCTCTCTAGGGCCATTGTGCTCACTGATTCATTAAGTGTAGTCAGAGCCCTAATTAATCTACGAAAACATAAGAACTCTGTTTTTAATGAACTTTACAGCTTGTTGTGCTCTGCATATAAGTGCAACCAAGAGATTGTTTTATGCTGGGTACCTGGCCACAAAGGTATAAAAGGCAATGAAGCTGCAGATGAATGATGATGATATGTGGTGTTTAATGGCGCAAGGGCCAGCTATGGCCAAAGAGCGCCATGACATATGGTAGTAAAATGTTTATGTATTATGAATGAAGTGATTTAATTGAGTTGCTAATGTACATGTTATGTGGCTGTAAAGAGGCCTAAGAACGGGTCGCTGTAAACAGCGTAAAATGGAATGACAATGATTCATGATAAAATAAAAATGAGCATAAAAGTTTCACTATGAAAAGGTGATATAATAAATGACATACAAGGACTACTGCCTCCACAGGGCTCTTGAAGTAGAGAGCTGAGAGGCATGTGGTATAAGAACTTATGTCACTGCAGCTACAGCCTCGAAGACCAGGCTGTGCTACGCATGGCCTGGCCAAATGATTTCTAAGACGTTAATTTCACCTAAAAAGCTAAAAACTGTGTTTATGTTAAAAAGTGGTTCGTTGCTCAGAAAAAATGCTGGGTGAAATGGGATATGCTGGCGCTATGCAGAATAAAAGTACTTTTTACGCTCCCTTTCTATTTCCTTGCACTGGATGAGGACATGGAGCACTGTAAGGGTGTCGCCACACCTTCGAAATGACGGAGTATCACTTCCTGTCAGTAGGTAAGAGTGGGTGCCGAAGGTATGGCCTATTCTTAATCGGCAGAGGCGCACTTCTTTGTATCGTGCTGTTTTCTCTGATATCCAGTGCCCTAATTTTGGTTTGATAAAATGCAGTTTATTGGATACCTGGGTATCCCACTGTTTCTGCCAGTGCTTCTTCAGCTTATGACGTAAATATGATTTAGGTCTGTGGCTGGAATTGGTATGTTTCTGTCGGCGTTGCTAAAAACTACTGAGGTAGCGTTCTCGTCAGCATCTTCGTTGCCTTTTATGCCACTATGGCCAGGCACCCAGCATAGGACGATGACTTGTTTAACCGTATAAGCTGAGCACAGCAATGCATATATTTCGTTAAAAACAGTGTTCTTGTTTTTTCGTACGCTCATTAGAGCTCGGACTACACTCAATGAGTCCGTGAACACAATAGCTTTTGCGAGGTTCATTTGTTTTATGTGTTTAACTGCAGAGAGTATCGCGTACGCTTCTGCCGTAAAAATACTTGTATGTGGATTTAATGTACCAGATATTAAAAACGATGGTCCTAGAGCTGCATAGGCAACACCAGCAGGAGACTTCGAAGCGTCTGTATAAAATTCAGCACAAGAATACTTATCCTGAAGTTCACGAAAATGTGAATGTATACGTGTATCAGGTGCTCGTTTCGATATTTCAGCAAAAGAAATGTCACACTGTATATTCTGCCACTCCCAAGGTGGTGGCAGCCGAGTAGGAGCCATTAGAACATTCTTCAGAAGAGGGGCGCCTAATTCTTCTGACAGTGCTTCCAACCGAAGTGACAGAGGAGGCCTAGTGGCCGGGCGGTTACGGAACAGCCTGGCCGCGGACATGTCGCGAATGGTAGAATGGCATGGATGCTGACTATCTGATTTAACCTTCAGGGCGTAGGCAAAGCTTAAGTATGTCCTTTGGAGATGTAGTGACCACTCGTTTGATTCAACGTACAGACTTTCTACAGGACTAGTCCTGAAGGCACCTGTAGCAACACGGATACCTAAGTGGTGAACGGAATCCAGCATCTTCAAAGCACTAGGTGCAGCGGAGTTGTATACTATAGCCCATAGTCGAGGCGCGACCGAATGAGACTTTTGTAGAGGTTTAAAAGGCATCCCCTGTCACTTCCCCAAGATGTCCGGGACAATAGCTTCAGTAGATTCATTGTCTTCAGACACTTCGCTTTCAGATATTTTAAATGGGGGATAAATGTTAATTTAGTGTCTAAAATGAGGCCTAAAAATTTGTGTTCATGGCTCACAGATAGCCGTTGTCCATTAAGATGAATACAGGGGTCAGGTAGTATACCTCTCTTGTTCGAGAAAAGAACGCAAGTGCTTTTTTGAGGGTTCAGTTTAAATCCATTCTCGTCAGCCCATTTACTTACTTTGTTTAACCCAAGTTGTACATGTCGCTCACAGATAGAAATGTTACATGATCTAAAACCTATTTGTACATCATCCACATACACCGAATAAAACATCGTACTAGTGTAAGACAGTATTGAGCGAATTCATTTTCACAACGAATAGAGTACAGCTCAGCACACCACCTTGTGGTACGCCCGTTTCTTGAGTAAATGGACGAGATAGGATATTACCAACCCTAACACGGAACGTGCGATTAGATAGATAGCTTTGAATCACTCTCAAAAGGTTGCCTCGGACTCCCATTGCAGCCAGATCACGGAGAATTCCAAAGCGCCAAGTTGTATCGTATGCCTTCTCCATATCTAAAAATACCGATAATAAAAACTGTTTGTGCACGAAGCCATCCCGTATATTCGCCTCGATGCGAACAAGGTGATCAGTTGTGGATCTACCCTCCCTAAAACCACACTGCAAGGGGTCTATTAATTTGTTGATTTCAAGATAATGGATCAGGCGTCGATTCACCATTTTCTCAAAGAGTTTACATAAGCAGCTTGTCAGGGCTATAGGCCTATAGCTGCTGGCCGAACACGGGTCCTTGCCTTCTTTAAGAATAGGTATTATGATTGCTTCCTTCCAGGCGGACGGAATATAGCTGGCAGAGAAAATGGCGTTGAAGAGCGATAGGAGTGTTTTGTGTGCTTCGGGGTGTAAGTGTTTTATCATCTCGTAAACTATTCGATCGTTTCCAGGGGCCGATTTATTACAACAATTTAGTGCAGCCTGAAATTCTGCCATGTTAAATGGACGGTTGTAAGGTTCATTTCTGTCTCCTTTCCGATCCAGAGGCAGTTGCTCTGCTTGTCGCTTGTGTCTCAGGAATGTGTCTGAATAATGGGATGAACTGGAAATGTACTCAAAATGTTCCCCTAGAGAATCAGCGTGGGCCTCAAGAGTTTCTCCTTGTGTATTCACCAATGGTAGAGGATGAGTTTCACGGCCTTTTATCTTGTTTACCCTGTTCCAAGCTTTTCTTTCGTCTGTATAAGAATTTATGCTAGATATGTATCTTTGCCAGCTTTCCCTTTTGGCACGGCGGCGTGTTCTTCTTCCTTCAGACTTTATTTTCTTGAAGCTGATAAGATTCTCTGTAGTCGGAGAGTCGCGGAGGTGATTCAAAGCCTTATTTTGTTTCTTTCGCGCTTCCCTACATTCATCGTTCCACCAGGGAACACGTCGTTTGGAAGGTGAACCATTTGTTTCGGGGATACATATTGACGCCGTATCAACAACAAATGCCGTCATATATGCCACTGCATCATCTATAGGAAGCGTAGAGATGTCTTCCCAGTTTATGCGCGTGAGTTCTTCATACCGCTTCCAGTCGGCTGACTCGACTTTCCGATGGGCGACGCGTGGAGAGCACTCATCAGCTTTTGTTAATTTTAGGACGATAGGAAAATGATCACTTCCATATGGATTTTAAT
The DNA here is from genome assembly GCF_013339745.2 of Dermacentor silvarum. Lineage (NCBI taxonomy): Eukaryota > Metazoa > Arthropoda > Arachnida > Ixodida > Ixodidae > Dermacentor > Dermacentor silvarum. The sequence continues at coordinate 68,225,909 of NC_051156.1, forward strand.
CACGTTCCACTCTAGGTATGGCACGAGTGTACTAGATGCGATGCTTAAACGATAGATGAATATGTTTTGTTTGCCACGCTGTAAAATGTAGGCTCTTTCTTATTTAGTAGGCATGATCTGTAGAGAGGAGGAAGTTTCTACTAAGCGCCCTCTAGCATCACAGCGACAATCTCCCCAAAGGGTGGTTGGTGCATTAAAATCTCCAACGACAACATAAGGTTCGGGCAGTTCATAGATGAAGCTGTGAAATTCTGCTTTGATAGTGTTGGTTCGGGGGATGTATAGTGAAGCAATTGTTACCATCTTGTTAAAGAGTACTGCACGGACAGCAGACTGCT